>NC_136503.1:14099487-14556987 GCF_053919585.1 Euprymna scolopes | reverse complement strand
AATGTTTATTGTTTCTTCTTTTACTTTACAGTTAACTGATGCTTTCAAGCTGAACATCTTTGGATGTCTTCGAGAAAAATGTGTATGAAATGTTATGAGGAATTTCAGATTTGATTCCATCATTTTTTGATGAGGAAGAAATAGAAAGTTTCTTGGGAAATACTTGGATTAGATTTTCTTCTGTCAGACATTTTTATTTTTACATTCTGCTAGAACTACTAAATTAATACATTCTGTGTTGTTCTTATTTCAATTTTAATAAATAACTAAAAAATCACTCAACAAAGAGTCATAGTGGAACAGTATCCCAAAGTGTAATATTCTGAGTGTTAGGACTTCAATTAACTTGGACTGTGATCTTAAATAGTGCAGCGTTTTTGTTAATTGTTATGAAAATTGGTGCGCCCATTGCAATCTAGAGATTAACGTACTTATTTAGAATCACACATTTAGAAGAAAAGTACAGAAAAATCTGTATGATCTATGCACTGATTAGAGAATGAAGATTTCATATTCTAAAAATCAAGTACATTGATCTTTTATTTAAGAAAATCAAATTTTATGATAAATGTTGACTGGGAGAGCTGATGGGTGCCCTGTTTCTTTACTCATAAAGGCAGACAACTCAAATCGACTATTTCTTTTCTATTTAACCTTTCCAAAAGTAAGAAATCATCAATGGCTGCCAAAAACAATCATTAAAATTCATAAAATTTGATTTTCTTAAATAAAAAAATAAAAAAAAACTACTTAATCAATTTATATGATTTT
This sequence comes from Euprymna scolopes, assembly GCF_053919585.1. Classification (NCBI taxonomy): domain Eukaryota; kingdom Metazoa; phylum Mollusca; class Cephalopoda; order Sepiida; family Sepiolidae; genus Euprymna; species Euprymna scolopes. Next base: position 14,556,216 of record NC_136503.1, on the reverse strand, counting down.
TGGGGATATAACGTCTTCATTCCATGACAAGTATGTACACCATAAAGATTTTTCTGATTTTTTTTTTTTTTTTTAAATAAGTGTAATTCTAAACATGCGCCAAGATTAGTAAGAGCGCCACCTATGATGACAAGGGATCTTCTACAAACTATTGATTATTGAAGAGAACATAACTCTTGGTGGAAATAGTTAACTTCAAAGGAGTTCAATTTATTACTCCACTGCAAGTGCATATAGCCAGCAAGATATATCAATCCCCTTGAGTTCAGTCGACTTTAATTTAAAATGACTCAAAGTTGTGTAACCATTATTTATCTGTACGAAAATTGAGCCCCAAAATACTTCAAATGAATACTATGTTGAAAACAGATCGAAAATTCAGTGTTTATTTCATAAAGATAGGATTATGATTAGATGGTCTTGATAAGATAAAAAATTGCTCTAATTTTGACGATTCACGTAATTTTGTGTACAAAAATGTCAGAATAATACAATTTGTAAAACATTAATTTGTAAGATGTTCCAAGTGTCTACCAAATAGAATGCTGTCAGTATGGAGAGATGGGGGAAGGACGATTTTAACTTATGCATTCTAACAATACTAATACTTTTCAAGCTTTCCATGTCACATGACACAACGAAACTTCATTTTAACTTTGATGCAAATTGCTTTTACCGATTTGGATAAGCTGATGAAAAGACCAATATTTGCACTTTGTCAAATAACATACAACAAACTTTAAAATATATGTCTCCTACACACACACACATATAGTAAACAAGAAAATGTATAATTTTAATAATTGTTTGGGATAAATAAAATGTTTCAAACAAAAAACTTGAACTTTATTCAATATATATATAAATGTATATAAATAAATATATAAATAAATAAATAAATAATATATATATATATATATATATATATATATATATTCCCCCAGTTATCTGTCAATTGATATCTGCGACAATTTTCCACTCCTTGCATCATTTTTGACGTGTCTCTTCTGAAGAGGGTCAGGCAAAAAGGCCTTTAAGAGATTTTATTTTTTCTTATTCTAAGTTTTTGTCAACCAGTTTTTCCTTAATATGTTTATTCTAATGTTAAATCCATCTTTATATATATATATATATATATATATATATATATATATATATATATATATAGTTAACTACATTTATACATAAAGTTAACGTGAAAAAAAAAGATCTGGGCGAGGGGAGAAAAAGGGCGGCTAATCTGTCTGGATAGATAAAGCTCTATCCGATTAAAAAGAGCAATTTATAAGAAAAAATAGAGAGATAATAATCAAAGTTACATTCAAATTTCATTACTTATAGTTTATATCCATAAAGTATACTCCAGTGAATTCTTACTGAGTTTCGCATAAAAGTGCTTAACAATAGAGCCCTATATTAATTCGGTATAAAACTTTTGATCAATACAATATAAAAACATTTTTGTCTACATATTTGCAGACATGTTTCAGTTTTAGCTAGAAATCAGCTGAACTTATATATATATAAGTTTCGTGGTTTAATTTTAAATTCTGAAAAAACAACATATAGAGGCATATATTCGAGTTAAGAATTTATTGCTTGAAAAAGGAAAGGGTTATATATATATATATATATATATATATATATATAAAATGAAATTTTAGTCAAGATGTTTTTGTCCTCATCCCGAGAAGACAGGTACAGATGAGAATATTATAATATTATACTCAGTCTGAAGAGCACTCTTCCGTAAAGGGAGAACTGTTTGTTGTCGTCATTGGAAGCTGTTTGACATGCTTTTTTTTAATATTGTTTCCTTTCTTTAATTTTCTAATGCAATAAATGTTGTTATTGTCATTTTATAAAGATGCAATATTTGTTTTGGTTTGTCAAATATGACGTGTGTTTGTGTGTTTGGTGACATTGTTGCACTGCAATTGTTTTTTTATGATGGCAAACTATCAAGAAAGTTGGAGTGGTTTAGGAAAAAACAACACATTGGCACTAAAATGCGGCCAAAGAAAAGGAAATTGTTTAAAAAATATAGAAAACTTGAATGCCTACTAGACACTGTCCTCGATTGTCTATTTCTTTGTAGATGGGTTTGTCAGGACAACCTAGCATGAGGATAGTTTTGACTACAAGTAAACTCTGACTAAATATTCATGGTTTTTGAGACCGAAATAAAATTCTCTCTGTATTGCCACCTTACACTGGCTTATGTGGATTGGTGCACCTTCTGTAAGTAATGTTGCCGATAGTAACAACATACAACTGGATACTCCACCAGACTAGATGAATTCTTGCCCTGGAATCCAGTAAGACCAAGAGATCAAAAGAAATATATACTATAAGTTAGTTAACTGGTCAGTAAGTGAAAAATTAATATTCCTAACTTCTTTACTAACTCAACGTTTAAAAGATAAGAGAAAAGTAATGAAATATTCGAATATCTATGTTTCTCATATAGAGATAAATATTATATATATATATATATATATATATATATATATACGCACACAGTAGAACGATAACATTGTCACCCTAAAGAAAACAACAGCACAGCTTTATTATAAAACTTTTATTGAAAAAATTCAGATAACTTGATTGTGTAGTAGAGCCGACATTTATTCAATGTAGCCGCCTTCGGCCTCAATTATCGCTTCAATACAGGTCCGGAACTGGGACCATTCCTTTTCCACAATTGCCGGCGGGAGGTTTGTAAATATTTGGTGGATGGCAGCGATCAGGCTGGCTTTGGTGTTGTAGAAACAGTAAAATGAATAATATATTAAACAGAAAATACAGAAACGATGTCAGTTGAGTGGGAACTCCGCTCAACTGAAGGACAAAGTAAAGTTATGACTGACTCTCTCTCTCTCTCTCTCCCTCTCAGACTGCTGAAAAGCAGAACCTGGTTACTAGAAGTGATGTCAGGAGTAGTCCATTGGCAAAATCTGTAAAGATACCATGTGGAAATAGCAAGCCCCACTCTCCTCAATTGTTCGCTTTGACCTGTGCATCTGCAAATGTATATAGAAAAGAATAACGGAACGCAACAAAAATGAAGATGTGTCATTTATATAAAAAAATATTTATTTTTTACGTTTATGTTCGTGCTAATATTTCGGCAACAGAATATCTTCAATCAACAGATTGAATTATTCAATTCTTTTCAAATAAATTGGAAACCAGTATTGTCATATTATTCAAATCTCAGGTTTCAGAATTTTTTTTTAGATGAGGATCGATATTTTATATACTGTTCTCATTTTAGATATCATTCTCACAACGTTTCAGCCGATGTAACCTCCTTCTTCAGGCGTGTCTAATCTAACTCAGGAATCTTTAATCTCCACACCGAAAATGTGTATGGAATTTCGAATAGAACTTTTTGTTTAATTTGTGAGGGTTTATTGCTTTCGTTAAACTATAAGATGTCTAAAGCAATTTGTACTGGTGTTTTTAGTTTCACCTATGCTGAGGATTGAATTTTCAACATACAGAGGACTATCACTTAGAACTGATTATTAGTTAGCACATTTATCCGTTGTGCCACTGGTCTCTGCATGAACGAGAGCAAGCAAGCTACACGTGTAGATTAAACAAAGGAGGATTCTATTTGAAATTCTGTGAAGATTCTAAAGTGTGACAAAATGCACCTTAAGAAGATGTGTTCAAGTTTTTTTGTTTGTCTTCCTCCTCTCCTTCTTTTGAAATGAATGACATACGATAATCTGCCTGACTCTGAAACAAAAATTGCTCATTCAAGAAAATTCATTGTCTTTTTATGCTTCAGAGGTCCATGTTTATACAGATGAGTACAAATCTTACTTTCAGTCTATGTCTATAGAAGATCAGGGATTACGTTGGCTGAAACGTGCGAATAACTTCCAAGATGAGAAATATAGTTTAGCAAATCCAAATGATATAAATCAATCCTTATCTAAAAAGATTCTGAAACATAAAATGTAAATTTGGGTCATCTTATTTTCCCAAAAATTCTTTAAAAGAAGAAACACTCTAACTTTCTTTGCTAGTTTATATTTGTTTTTTGTTTGTTTTTTTGCATCTTCAGTAATGTTTTTTTATTGTATGTGAAAGAAATATCAAGAATCCTAAAAATGAATAACAGGACATCAAACAAATTTGCTTTATCTTTTGTGTCCATTAGTGACATTTGATTTTATGCCAAACATATGTAGAAAGAAAAAAATACATCCTTAGTGAAATAAAGGTATTAAATATTTAAAAGTTTACTTATATTATCTAGACTCAAATGAGCACTGATCAAATGTTACAACTGATCCCTGTAAGACTCAAATGATAATTAATTCATCTGACGTAATGAAAACTAAAGTGAAAACTAATTCTTATGATAATTATTAACATTCAATTAATGCTTGAAGCCCCAATGGTTTATTTATTTTTGTGCAGCTGCCATTGCTCAAAGGCAGCATGCATACTGCAGATTCAACTGACATAAGTCCAGTTCAAACAGACAGAAGTATATAGAAGCTAAAAGTAATTGTAAGAGAGAAATAGTGACAGCTAAGACAGAATACACTGAAACCACCAGAAAACGCATTGAAGAACAGAAATTTTTTGGGAAATCTATCACAGTGTAGTAAATAATGGGCAGTCAACGATTCCCCCACTATCAAACAATCATGAGATTGCTTGCACGGCTACCGAGAAGGCTAACCTATTTGCCAGTCGGTTTGCCTCAAACTGCACATTGGACCCGGCACACCACTCTCTCCCTGACTTTCCTTTGCAGACAGACGCCACAGTAAATGATTTGAAAATCACCCCTTCTCAGATACATGGTATCATAAAAAACCTAGACACCTCAAAAGCATGTGGACCGGATCTCATACCGGCTGTGCTATTATAAATATGCTCCGCTGAGGTTGCTCCAGTTCTCTCCAAACTTTTCAACAAATGCCTTAACGAATCTTGGTTTCCTGACTGCTGGAAAACCGCTTCTGTGTTACCAGTTTTCAAGAATTCTGGCGAAAGAACTGACCCATTAAATTACTGCCCCATTAGCCTTCTCTCGCTTTTTGCCAAAATATTTGAGTCCTTAATTAATCAAGCTCTAGTCTATCACCTGACAGCTGCTAAACTACTGACTGATCAACAATATGGATTTAGGCAATTCTGTTTCACAGCAGATATCCTAATTGTAATCTCTGTACATATATACCATTCACTAGACAAAACAGGGGAGGGTAAAGCGGTAGCCTTCAATATATCTAAGGCTTTGACAGGGTATGGCACGATGGTCTTCTAAGGAAAATTAGATCATATGGTATCACTGGAAGAATACATTATGTAATTAAATCGTTAAGTAAGAGAAAAATCCAGGTTGTCTTCGACGGTCATACATCTAAACAAGATGATATAAATGCGGGAGTACCTCGGGTCTATCCTTGGACCTTTATTATTCCTGATATTCATAAATGATCTCCTGATAAAATTGTTTCGGAGATGGATATATTTGCTGATGACACCACTCTATAATAGGCATGAGGGGAAAACAAATGAACACATATCTAAGGAAATGGCAAATCTGTAGTGGAATGGGGACAAAAATGGATGGCCACATTCAATGCTGCCAAGACTTAGCTTGTTTCCTTCAATAATTACAAGAAACCTTCTCTACTACCAATAGCAATGGCCAAGAACACATTACCTGAAAGTACTTCCTTTAAACTCCTCGGCCTAATGTTTACAGGAAACATGAACTGGAATAGATACATTGAGAGCATTGGCAAGGCTGCTGCGAAGAAAGTGGGCTCTACTTACGCCTGAAAGTATTCTGTACCTCTATACGGCCACCATTCGCCCATGTATGGAGTATTGTTGTCACATTTGGGCTGGTGCATCTGCTACTTGTCTCTCACTCCTGGACAGGGTTGAAAAGAGAGTCGCCAACCTGATAGGTCCTGAACTGTCATCTAGGCTTCAGACGACGAAATGTTGCATCCTTCTGCCTGTTCTACAAGTACCTTAATAGTAAATGCTCTGACAAACTACAAGCACTCGATGTGAATATCCCCGACAAAACCCGACAAGCAGCTAAATCCCACCCCTTCACGGTAGAGATCCCTAAGTCTTCTACTCCAATAGTTTCTTCCCCAGAACTGCTAGACTTTGGAACTCCCTTCCGGTATTCTGCTTCCCCAACTGTACTGACATGCAGAAGTTCAAGTGTAATGTGAACAGACATCTTACTACTCATCTCCCTTCATAATACCCCTGCAACTTATGTCCCCGATAGTAGCCCCCCTACTTCCAAATGGCACTGTGCCTTGTTTGGGGTGAAAATTGAATAAAAAAAAATTAAAATTAAAAAAAGACTCAAATGAATATTGAGCACAATTACATTTCAGTCTGTAAAACAAACTGAAAACTGTATATGATGATGATGATGATTATTATCATAATGATCAAATACGAAATGATCACTTATAACACGATAAAAACATAAATGAGAATTAATCTTAATATTATAAATATATTAAATGGCAAATGCAAGATCAAGACTCAAATGGGAATTGATCTTTGAATTTTGATTATGCTATAAGTGATTGTTTGGTATTTGATCTTTATGATGTTGATCATCATCATACTCAGTTTGTTTTACATACTGAAATGTAATTGTGCTCAATATTTGAGTCCTAAAGTTCAAGCATTAATTGAATGTTAATTATTATCATACGAATTAGTTTTCACTTTTGTTTTCTAAAGTTTCGAGAATTGATCTCAATATCATTATAAATATATGAAATAACAAATGAACACAATTGCACAATCAAGACTCAAATGAGAATCCAAATATAAAATGACAATTTATTTCTATGATTAAGATTGCTTTTCAAAAGAGAAAATGATGAATCATTTTTTTTTTTTTACATTTCATAAATTATTAAGAGTTAATGTTTTTACTGGGGATTATGAAAATGGTAAATGGTGTCCATATAAACTCATTTCAATAATGTGGATAATGAAAACTTGTAAAAGTCAAAGAAAAATTAACTTGTCCTGTTCTTCATGTTTTGGCAATTGAAATGGTTCTGCTTTATAATGTTGTTACTGTTTATTGTTTACTTTAAATGATAATAGCCACAGGGTAGAAAAATTAATAGTCACCTCATTAATATTCTCAATCTAAATTTGAATGATCCTCTTCTAAATGGATATTCAGAGCTTAAGTTGCACTAGTAAGCGATTTGAATAACAATTATTGTACTCATCAGATTGGCCAATAAGAATTGGTGAAAATAGTTTTGGGACATTTTTGTAAATATTATGTTTCTGAAATTTTGAGATGATGATTGTTTATTCGTATCATTTGGATTCTTCAGACTACCGTTCTCATTTTGAATGTCATTTTCACAACGTTTCCGTCAAACTTCTTTGGACGTATCTTGTTGAATTCATGAATTTGCATGGAATTTCGAATGGAACCATTATCTAATCTGCATTCACTCAACCATATCTGGGTAGATGTCCTAAGTAATTTGAAATTGTATTTTGAGTGTTGTACGAACTGAGGATCGAACTATCATCCTCCAGAAGAATAACTCTACAATTGAATTTTACAAAGTACTTTATCCACTATGCCACAGGATCTTGTGGAAAGATTCCCAAGTTCGACAATATACACCTGAAGAAGGCCGGTGATTACATTGACCGAAACATTGTGAAAATGACACTCAAAATGAGAACAGTAATACAAAGAATTCAAATGATACACACAAATGTGTTAAGCTCCAGTTATTAGCTTGATGCAACACTAGTCATAGATCAAAGAGAGGGAGGGTGAAGGGTCTTCATGATCCTTATGTTTCATACTTTTTCATTTAACATGTCTCTTCCACATCATGTGGGTTCTATGTTGGCCCTGGCGGCACAAAGTGATTTTCTCTATTTACGTAGGTTTTGTTCCGCATCTTTCTCGGCTTTTTCTTGTTTGCACGCATTTGAGATGCCTGTACATCTGTTTATCTAACAAAAGCTTCGTTCACATTGTCCATTCCATTGTAGGTGGTTGCGGTGCAGAGTTGATTCAAGTCTAAGCCTCAAAAGCACTAAATCAGAACTCTGTAGTGATGCTGGAAATTCAATATGTCTAATTAACATAAGTGTAGAAAAGATTATACAGGGTTACCCCAAAAAAAAAAAACGGGTCCCAACTCTAATTAGGCCCCGTTTCTTAGTGTTTTGTCCGAACGAAATGAAACTTTGGTCATAACTAGTTTATTATATTCAAAACATCACATCAAAACACTAGGGTCTTTGGCCTTTTTTTCTCCTTTGAATGTAATATGCTCAGAAAAACAACTGAATTTCCTGGGGTTTTTTTTAGGTCACCCTGTGTATATGTATATATATATATATATATATATATATATATATATATATTCAAGGTTATGAAGGTTCTTGAAGCATAAAAACGATGATGTTTTTTTTATATTTCAAGCGGTTCCCTGCTTTTGATCACAAAAAGTAGTGAAATAAAAATGAAAGAATGATCTTTCAATTTTATTTCCCTACTTTTTTGTAATCAAGAGCAGAAGACTGCTTGAAATATAAAAAATATCGTTTTTATGCTTCAAAAACCCTCATAACCTTGAAATTACTATTCTAGAAGCATACATGAACATCTTAACATATATATATATATATATATATATATAGTTATGTCTCGGAAGTAGAGTGAAAAGCACATCTTATTTTTCTTTTATTAATATTATTTTTTTTCCTTGTACACATGTTTGTGAATTATTCCATGGATTTCTGCCTTTGGATTATTATGGACCATCGTCTTCCAATTACGGGATTTCCTTGGATTTTACTTGTACAAATGGAAATTCTTTTAACTTTCTTGAAGTTTTACATTTGGATTTTACCGTCACTGGATTTTTTTATCTTCCATCAGACTATCCATTCATGTGTAATCACCTTTTTCTTTACCATATTCTCTCTGCTTAACTTATTTTGTTTTCAAGTAAGATCTTTGACTTACTTGTTGTTTCATCAAATACTTCTGCATGCAAAATCCGATCCCGCATTTTGCTAATTCCTACCCTCTGATGAGAAGGAGAGTATTTCTTCAAAACTCTGCGGATTAAGGACTATCCATTTATTTAGTGTTTCCTTTTCAGATTAAATATGTTTTAACTCATTTCAAAGTGTTTTTTTAACATATTTTATTAACTGTTTGCTCATATAAGCTCTATTTCCTATTTGGTTTTATCGAGCTTTTATATCTGGCTGAGATAATTTTATAAATATTAATTCTTTAATATTTATAATTTACTTTAATTTTACCATCTTTGATCATTTTGATAAATTCAATTGTAATTTTCATTTTATATATAAACTCTCTCCAAAAAGAACAGAAAGAAGCTCGACTAGACACTATTTTTTTACTTGGGGATCACGGCTTATCAAAGCCTGCAGGCCACTCAAGGATAAAGGTTAATAAGTGTTAGGTAGATGGTGAGACAACACCATGATGATCAGTAATGGGTGGAACTTGGGTAAAGATTAATTATTTAAGAGAATAGCTCAACAAGAACTTATTTACATTAGACTTGAAAACTACCATGTTGTAGTCAGCTGAGAAGCAGCCTCATGGTATTGTGTTCCACAGAAGGGCAGATCTAGAAAACATTTCACCAGAATGGCGTCACTAATAGGATTTTAATTGTCTGTCACAAATTCTGACTAAGTCAATACATAGTTATGATGTTTTTCTGCCAGTTTTTCTATTGGATTATTTGTGTGCATGAAAGGGTTATAAAAAAATGTCACATTTCTTTTATAGCAATGCGACCGTGAAGAACCGATAAATTTTTTTTCAATTAGGAACACAGAAAAAAATGGTTATTTTTTCTGAAATTCTATGATTCATAAATATTAAGCTGGTATTGTTTTAATCTTTATAGAAAGTTAAGTATATATATATAAGAACGACTCCTAAACTAATCAACTGGTGATCATGAATTTTGAAACACGGCTTCCAAGCATAAGGTTAGATAATGTAGGTTATATATAGTTTAATTTAACCTTATGCAAAGTAGACATAGAGGGAGGTTGGAACAAACTGTTCACAGAAATTCAGATATCACCATTTTCATTCGTAAAATTTTAACAATAGATATTCGAGATCGATTACTATTCTCCAAATTATAATTTCTTTTGGGTAATTTAAAGTGTTGTGGGCGGCATTATATGTCCATAATCTTTCATTTGAAAGTTCAAATATTTCAGATATGAATTAAATTTTTGTTCATAGTCATTAGACACCAATGAATTCAAATTCTTTAAATTTTTATTTCTTCTTAAGACCCTTAAGCTAAAGCCTTAAATTTGAGACATTTTCTAGGAACTAAATATAAACTCGATTTGGATGAAAATTGAAATTAAAAATCTAGACATAATAATAGATATCATTATATCTTGATTTTAATTTTTGCAACATATATAAGCAGGCATAAAAGTGAAGCAAAACCTGTTCTGCCTAGGGAATTCATTTTACACTTCCTGGGACAGGTAGCTTTTTTTTTTTTAGTTCTTTTTATAAATGTGTGCATTCAATTTTCGAAGCCGTTTTTAATTTCTACAGAAATCAAACCTCATCTAATAACTTTTTTAGTGGATTTCATTAAAATAAACACATGGCCAATTTTTATAATAACCGAATAAATACAATTAAACATTTTTTTCTCTTTCAAAAAAAGTGTTTTCTACCCTGTTGCAATCTAGCTTCATTAGCCAAAAATGTTTTTTTTTTTTCTCACGGAACAAAAATCTCACAAAGTTTTCATGTCTGCTTCATGCAATTTGAAAAAAGAAAATATTTGTAAATATTTTATCTGCTTTGTATTTTTTAAATTTCTTCTCTTGATTCTTGAAATTGTTGTCTTGCATGCGAAATGCTCATGACAAAACTGACCACAAAGTCATAATGAATATTCTACCGTTACAGGCTGATTATAATGATAGAAATATGTGGGAGGGGTAAGTAAAAACTCAAATCTGGAAAGTTATAGTCTATACATATTAGAATATCATTAAATTCATTTATATAAACATTGTAAGGAGACTATGCAGATCATTCAATGTTTCAACGTGTCCAAGACTCGTCAGGATTCCAAATCTGGAGTTTGGAGTCCTGATGAGACATGGAAATCTTGAAGTGTTGATCGATCCACATAAACTCCTTTGATATAATTTTATTTTGAAAAAAAAAAAAAATAATGGCTTTAAGTTCATGTTAACAATATATTTGAACTTAATAAAAAAATGTTATATATATATATATATATATATATATATATATATATATATATATATAAAAGAGAGAGTGAGATTTTTTAAGCTGATAACTTTCTTTTTCATATTCTAAAACTTATCATTTTCCATAATCTGATGATCGTTAACTTTAAAATCTTTTAAAAAAAAAAAAAAAAAAAAAGCATAAAAATATTTTTCACATTCCAATCTCTGAGGCTATCTATCTCTCTGCCACAGACACTTACACTTGCCATATATTCGTTTCTATTTTATTTTATATACCTGTTACAACTTCCGTGGCAATAATAAGAATGTTGGATTGAAATAAAATATAATTTGAGTCTAGGGTTAGAATTGTGTGACCCACAGAACAGTTTTATATAACCATACTCATAAGTCAAAACATATACATATATAGATATTGAAATATTTATAATAAAAATCATATATTTATATAAAATTTTAAAAAATGACAGATTAGAGTCATATCATACTGTGATTTAATTTCAACTTCAGAGCAAAAAAAATTTGTACATGTTTCTGAAAAAATATTCCCAGAAAGAGTGATTATGTGACACTAGATTGACTTAAATTCAATGATTGGAAATACCAGTTAAGTTTAATTTGAAATTTATAAAAATTAATTTGAAACATCTTAAATTCCTTTATTTTTGAAGCCTATGTTTTTATTAAATAGGATTGATCTCGGTGTGGCTGTCTCCCGTTATCAATCATGTATTGAAATAACTGCTTTTGGTTTTGGAAAATTTGTTTTGAAAAATGAAGAAAAATGCCAGACAAAAATTTATTTTGGTATTTTTTAAAAATTTAATTTGGGAAAATTTTTGGTGTTTATTGGGGATTTGATCTTTATCCAAGGGAGATAACTAGCATTCACTAAGGAAATATTTTGTTGCAGATAATTTAGAACGCTGAAATTATCAGTGAACATAAAAAAATAATTTCTTAAAACTTCTATTTTGTCAGGACGAAACTGTAAATTTTCTCTAATTAGGAAATATATTTTTTAATTAAGAATTCTCCGTCACTGAGGACCAAACAAATACAACACTTCTTTTTGCAAAAGAGGCAAAAAGTAAAAATACTGCACTTTTTTTAACTGCAAAATATTTCATTTTGATTAAGTATTTTTCATATTATAAAAAAATACACTTAAAAAATTTCTGTATTTTAATTTTCTTTATTAAATACAGAAAAAAAAAACGTTCACCATAAACGAACAGATGTAACACTTTTGTTGCAAAAAAAGACTTAACATTTTTAATTACAAAATATTTCGACGCTTATGCACTTATGTTACCGTGCTATTATTTGTGTGTGTGTGTGTTTTCAAGTTAAATTCAAGTTTTACGATATTTTTTTTATTGTCAAATTTAGAATTTATACAAATTGTACAGAATAAAAACATCCTCCCTCCTTCCCCATGTTAAGAATGGCTTTCCAAATATTATTTCAGCAAACACAAGTGCTTAAGTACCAATATTTCATTTTAATGAAGTATTTTACATATTACAAAAATAAAATTTAAGAATTTTCTTTATTTTTAATTTTCTTTGTTAAATACAGAAAACTCGTTTATCATGAACAAGGTTTATATTTTGAAATATGTAAACAATTTTAATTTGCTAATCGAAAAACAACTTTATCATTGACTATTCAAAAGATGAGCGTTATAATTCATATAAAAAAATCTTCCTTTTCAGCATCCTGACAAAATTAATTTGCTAGTATATATTCGATTTCTGGAAAATAATGAAGTTTTTTCGTATCAAAAATAAGAATTTGTTTCCTTGTTCATTTCAGCGTCCTTAATCGTTTTAAATTATTTGCAAAAAAATAACATTATTTCTTTAGTAAATACTAGTTATCTCCCTTAGATTAGGATCAAATTACGAATAAGTGCCAAGTTTGGCGTCCTTGATTTTTGAAAGTTTGTTCAGTTTTTGGGGTTTTTTTTTTATTTTTTTTTATTTTTACCTTTTTCTTTCTTCTATGTGGAAGTGTGCATTCATTTTTTGTTTTTTTCTTCTTCAAACATTCGATTTTAAGTTTTCTGAGAATCAAGTTTTGGTCTGTATCACCTTCATTCTGATATTGGCATTCAATAACAGTATGATAAAACTAATCTGTAATTTTATTCATCGCTCTCGCCGCTCTGTTAGAAATTTTATAAATAATTATTTTAAGTTTAGAATATTCAGCTTCATTTTGCTTTGTAAATTAATTCTCATGAGAATCGATTTGAATTATATAAGAGAATTGTTTTTTTATATTAACACACATATTCCATATGTTCATAATGACAAATACATGATCGTTAATTCACAAATTAACTATCATCTTCAGGATTCATGTGATACTACGGAACAGTTTATCTGTGGATGATTATAACCCTAACCTTCTTACGCCTTCATCAGTGGAGCATTCATTAATGATGTTGCCAACTAATACTAATAGAGTGATACAACACTCTTTGTTACTAAAAAAAAAAAAAAACGAAATATAGTTATATATATATATATATATATATACATGCACAACATAATCACACTGACACATTGATTCCCTTTAGATCACTGAAGTTAAGCATCGTTGTGCCTAGTCAGTACTAAAAAGTGGGTGTCCATTTGGGAATACCAGGTGCTGTATGTGCTCTTCATTCATCACATCATTGTTTCTAGTCTTCCTGGACTTCTCTTTGCTCTACAGAGGCCATCCATCTATATTCATATATATATATATATATATATATATATATCTCAGGTTGACAAGAAAGTTCTTGCGGTTTTTAACTTAAATTTAGATGAACATATCTGTTCAAACAAAAATTTATTCATCAAAATAAACATCAGAATCAACAAACTTTTGCCAATGCAAAACAAGTGTATTTATGCCAGAATGCAAAAGTCTTGCATTCTGGTGGCGATCTACATACTGTTTCATTGTATTCAGTTCACCTAAACTAGCACCCAGCCATAATCAAATCTACAACCATCTAGTTGATAATTAGTAATTCTAACCATTTAACTATGAGGCAGGCGCTGATGGAAATTTATATTTCATTGCAAACGTTGCCAATCACAAGACAGTACTCCAATTTTTTTTACTTACAAACTGTTTAGCAATCCGAGAAAGGAGGCTGATATAATCATCCACAGACTAACTGTTTTGTACTATCACAGCTCTCCAATGTGTATAGACTAGCACCTGCCCCAAGTCAGGTTCTAACCTCTGACCATCTAGTTGATAGTTGACTGGGTAGAATCTCAACTATGAGGCAAACGTTGTTTGAAAGTGATATCCTAATGCTTTATACATTGTCAGCAAATAAACAGTACTCCATCTTATATAGAGATTTGTTTATATCGGATTTATTATTTATGGTCTCAGAGAGATGGGTAGCCAAAGAAGGCTGGAGTTAATATCATAAAAGGTCTGATTCAATATCTTTAATGTAATTGTAAGTAAATTGTTCCTTAGTAATATATAAATCAAGTCTGTATTTTTGTGCCAAATTTTTTTGAAAATAAATTATAAGATGACAACTAAAACTACTGACCAAAGTTATCTTCCTCTCAATGTTTTTTTTTTTTAACCCTGCATTAGTTTTTTTTTTTTTTTTTTGTAATATAATTTTATCATTTTGAAAGTTAAATACCCATCACGCCAATACTATTTTGGAAAGAGGAAACCAAACAGACTGCATAACTTATAGTTTAGACCAGGGCTTGACAAACTTTTGAAGCACGAGGGCCCAAAAGCTATGCTGATTATATGACGGGGGCCAAATAGCTTTGGCAACATTGTTATGGAAGACAATAATCTTATTAAATATGTAAATAATTTTCTGTGTATTTTAAGAAACAAATATTAAATATAATATTTAAACCATATCACTTATTTTACTGAAATAAAACAAACAAAAAAAGATTGCAAACATATTTTATTGTACCCTGAGTAAGGCGGTGGATGAAAGTTCACTTGCAGACCAGAATTGGTTGGCAGAACCTGGTTTAGATTGTAGTTGGTTATAAACGCAACCATAAAAAGAAAGATATTTTTTCAATTAAACTTGGCAGCATGGTCTTACCTCTTATTGCGTTGGTGTTTTGTTCATTTCTTTCAGACATGGTAATATAACTATATTGTTTTCTGAAAGTGATAAAACTCAACGAATACTTATTTGTTTAAAATTTGTTTAAAACTTAATTATGATATAAACTTTACAGAACTTTTGCTAATAATTTATCTGGAAATGAGCGTGAATGTTCTAAATTATTTATAAATGTGAATTTATCTGGAAACTCTTTGTTACCTTGATTTATTTAAACATTTCAATTTATTTGTTTTAAAAAAAAAAATGCCCATTAAAACAATTTATTGAGTTCAATAAATATATCTATAATTAATGCTTCCATTGTGTTACTGTGTTTGGTTTGATTTTCCAAAAACTTTCTAAAAAATTCCATTAATTTCGAGAGTATCTCCACTTGTCTCAAATCGAACTCTTCCAAAAATGAAAACCAAAAAGCTAAAATGCAGAAGTGGCAAATGTTATAGTCTAAGATATTAGGTTTAGCACCTGGATTCGATTAAATTTACACCTTTCCACTATCGAATGAAAAAAGTTGAACTTAAAAAAAGATCAATTCTAAAGTTCTAAAAAGCTGAATTAAATTAAAAATTTTATTACACACATTTTTACCTCAAATTAAAAATATCTGAGCTCCAAATTAAGAAAACTTAACTTCAAATTAAAATTGACAAGAATAGATCATCTTAATGGGTGGGCATTCATGCACATTTGTCAAAGAAATTGCGATTTCAGATTTGAACATGACAGACATACTGATGGATAGAGTTTTTTATTGAGACTTGTAGACATTAAATAGGCGCATCCACTTAATCTGTGAGTATAACAATGAAAACTTCAAACTGAAGTGTGACAAACTCAATTAACTGCAAAGACAAAGATTTAACTTTAAAAACTGAAATTTCAAATATAAATAGAAAATACTAATTTGGAATTCACACTGTATCATTTTCTAATTCAGCTTTCTTTAATTTACTGTTAGATTTTTTTCTAAAGTTGAGATTTTCTTTAACCAAAAGTTTAACTCTTTTATAAATATAAAAGGTCTAATCGAATATCATGTGTAAATGCATTAAAAACCAACTTTTTTTGATGAAAGGAAGATAACATTGGCATTTAGTTTCATTCTTATTTTATACAAGCTGGCTTTGGTTTATTTTCTATTTGTAAAATCAAAAGTGCACAGACTTGAGGAATATCCTGATATTAAAGGTTAGTTATATCCATTTCTTCATCATTCTATCCAGAAAATTACCAAAGCAAGAAATGTCAGAATCATGGTTTCACTTTCTTTTAAGGTAATTTCTTTCCAAGATTTCATTCTTAGTACACACATAGTAAATTTGTATAGTTTTCATTTAATCTTTTCTATAAAATTTTGTGCTTAATTAAAAAAAACAAAAATACAGAAAAATCTTCATGGTGTACGTACTCGTCATGAAACAAAGATGTCATATTCCAAAAATCATGTAAATTGATCAAGTAGTTTTGTTTTTTGTTTTTTTAACTAAGAAAATAAAAATTTAGTGATTAAATAGTTTTAAATATTTTGAAGACAAACAAAATTTCGATAGCTGAATTGAATTGTCGCCCTTGAATTTTAAAACAAAATGATGGCTCCTAGATCTTGTCTCGCTTCTTCATAAAGTTTGATTTTCTTTAAAAAAAATATACTTGATCAATTTATGCGATTTTTGGAATATGACATTTTCGTTCTGTGATGAGTACATAGATCGTAAAGATTTTTCTGTAATTTTGTTGTTTTTAATAAAGTGTAATTCTAAATAAGCACCCAAAAATTGAAATTGTTTTGTGATGATAGAAGATAAATGTTGACTAAAGATTAAACTACTAAGAAAACAAAAAAAACTATTTCAGTGTCTGTTTTTTAGCGAAACTATAAAGAATCCAAAAAAAGAAATCACGTTTCTCATCTTAATATTGTGCATGAATTTTGAATAGAATGCATTGGCATCGATAATCATTTACATACAAAGTCTCTTTCATAACCTTTCATTTCCACTTTTTGCATAAAATTTAATGGCGTCATTAAGTCTGCTTCTGAATGTGAGAATAAGAAACTTCTCATGTAGCAAATTTTAATGGCGTCAAACACATAAAAACTTGAATGAATATATTTTTTAATTTTTTTTAATTTTCTTGTTTTTGTAATTTGACATGATCCAAAGAATGATCACTCGGTAGCAATTTGCTGCTGCAATAAAAAGAATGCGTAGAGCCATAGACATTAGAACAGACTCCATGATAGTGATTGCCTTGTGTTGTATGTTGTACTCTTTAAAAAGACTAGTTTGTTATTAGATGGACCTGAGAATGTAATCGTTTTCCCATCACCCAGATCTTTCTTTGTATTTCTCTCGAATTAAATGTACATAGCTAAGAATATACATGTATGATTACTAAATTTCATTTTTAGGACCAGGCATATTTTCAGCACACAAAATAAGCTGGTGACCGAAACGGAACAGGTTTAGTATTACAGTGTCTGACATCGTTCGACCCCGACCCCTCCCACACACACACACATACACGTTTCCAAATCTGAACACAGATTTCCTAATTGGCTGCTTTGTCCTTAAGAAAATCCAACATTATTTGTAAACCAGCCTTGTATCACGGTTTTTAAAGGGCCTTTTTGCTTACCTATTTGGAGTCAAGGGTATTTAAGGTGATACTTATGCAGAAAACGATTTGGGCTTTTTTTTTGTGAATGCTGACTCAGAATATTCCGGTAGTTTACATAAACCGCCAAAATATGGTGAATACCCTCAGCCAATGTTGCAGACAAGTTAATAAGTTGAACGAAGTGGACAGCGCAACTGTTCGAATTTTACAACTAGGGTGTGTCACTTCAAAACACTGTTACTGATTGGAAAAATTTCTTACAAGACATTTGCAAAACAGAAAAAACGTGAACAAAAAATATTTTTGTCAGAAAACTCCCTAAAACATTCTTACGAAAAGCTAATAACAAAAAAAATAGTAAAAACAGCAAAAAAATAACAAAATAGCAAAAAAAAAATAGCAAAAAATAGCAATCAAAAATAGCAAAAAAAGCAATAAAAATTCGCAAAGAAAAACTTAAAAGAAGCAAAAAAAATTTTTAAATGCCAAAAAACAGCAAAAAAAATAAAAAATAGCAATAAAAAATAGGAAAAATTAGCAATAAAAATAACAAAAAAGATGTTTTCATTTGTTGCTACACATTTTACAAAATAAAAAATATTGATTCATAAAACTTACTGTAGGTTTATTTTTTGTTTTGGTTTCCATTTTCCTGTGAACAAACATTTCCCTATTAGACATGATCCCAAATAGTAGCCCCTTATGTTCCAAGTGCCAGTATGCCTTGTTTCGGGTTAAAAAGCATACAAAAAAAAAAAACTATCTTACTTGAACCCTTCATTATATAAGAATCATTGTACACAAGTTGCTATTTTAAAAGGGAAAGATTGTGGATTCATAGACTGACTTGTCTTGAAGTCATTCTATCCTCCTCTACATTTTTGCTATTATACAAAATCCAAAACAATTTATAAAGTCAGTTTGAACAGATATGAATAGATTTGAAAAAAAATGATTTTTTTTTTTAAAGCACATCAGATATAGTGGCATGCTAAATCTATTCCTTTCATCTGCCAGTGTCGTTCGAGTGCCGAATATATACTATGTCCTTTTTTTTGTATTTGAAAATGGTTTCATTCTTTTGTATTTACAGTTTTTAACAAAAGTTTCAGGCTGCTACACTTTGAAGGTATTTTCGACTTTTAAAAGGTATTGCATCATAAGTTTTGCTATGATTGAAGTCATTGCAGTGGCATCAAGAATCTTTTGTATTTATGAAGTTGTTGTTTCTTTTCAGAGATAAACTTTGGAGGCAAAAAAAAAAAAAGGAGATAAAAAATATAATATAGAATGGAAAGGTGGGATTTCATGTTATCTTCAAATTGTTTGTCAAACTTGTTTCCTTCACTAATTACAAGAACCCTTCCTTACCGCCAATAGCAATGGCCAATGACTATCTGAAAGTACATCTTTTAAACTCCTTGGCCTAACGTTCACAAGAAATATGAGTTGGAACAATTACATTGAGAACATTGCCAGGGCCGCTGCAAAGAAGGTGGGTTCTCTCTACCGTGCTAGAAAGCTACTAACGCCTAAAAGTATCCTATACCTCTATAAGGCCACCATTCGCCCATGTATGGAGTATTGTTGTCATATTTGGGCTGGTGCATCTGCCACTAGTCTCTCGCTCCTAGACAAGGTTCAAAAGACAGTCGCCAATCTGATAGGTCCTGAACTGTCAGCTAAACTTCAGCCTCTGTCCCATCGACGAAATGTTGCATCTCTTTGCCTGTTCTACAAGTACTTTAACGGAGAATGCTCTGACGAACTGCAAGCATTTGTACCCCCACGACGTAAATACCCCCGACAAACCCGACAAGCAGCTAAATCCCACCCCTTCACAGTAGAGATCCCTAGATGTAAGAGAGCCTTCTACTCTAGTAGTTTCTCCCTCAGAACAGCTAGACTTTGGAATTCTCTTCCGGGTCCCTGCTTCCCCGACTGCACTGACATGCAGAAGTTCAAGTGCAACGTGAACCAACATCTTGCTGCCCAACTTCCTGCACAGTATCCCTGATGCTTATGTCCCCGATAGTAGCCCCCTACAACAAAGTGGCAATCTGCCTTGTTTGGGGTGAAAATGTAATAAAAAATAAATTTTTAAAAATTTACAAGGTGACATTGAAGAAGGAAAGAATTGAACTGTCAATGTGGCTGTACCTATATTTCAATACAATTACCAATTCTTTTAAAACCACTAAATACGTTTTGTATTATAGTAAAAATGTAAAATATGTGCCTATATTTTCTAAAACATAAGAATGCACTTGTGGAGGAGAGGGCAGTCTGTAAATTTACTAGTCATTTAAAATCTAAATATTTATCATTAATACCAGCAATGGTAAATTAAGTTAAAAGAAATAAAAAAATTAAAAGAATCGTTGTTGGCATCAGAAAATAAGTACAATTTTTAAAAATTTTAATTCCAATTAATCGTCCCAACATTAATAATTAATCTCCACTAATATCTGTTAATATGGAATGGAATATGGAAACGGTATTAACCCTATGCGGACTTAACCAGCTTCCTTCAAAGGAGGAAGTTCCATGGGAATATGAAATTCACAAGTTAGGGGAGATGACGGCGTTAGGTTTTTGCAACTCTTGCAGGAAGGTGTTGATGTCCTTCTCCATACAGCGCCTGGAATTCCCAAATTGATCACCCATTTGTTACTGACCGTGTTCAATGTTGCTTAAGTTCGGTGATCTAATGAGAACCAGTGTGTCAAGGTGATTGTGCCGCATATAAATATCTGTTAAGTAATGTTTTTACTCAAGAAAATGGCAGAAATCATGACTTTAGTACAAAATAATTTGTCTGAAAGTAATGCCCAACAAATCTGGAATAAAATTACCGTTAAATGGCACCATTTTTTTTGTGTGATTCTAAAGTTTGCTTATCTTTTGCAGGAAGAAGGAAATGTAAATGCTCATGGTCATATTGGACATAACTTACCCTTCGTTATGGCAGCGACACTGTTCTTCTCATGGGTGATGGTATCTTCCTAACGCACACACATAAAACGAAGACCGAAAAATTCTTTAAACACTGACGCCATCAAGATATCCTGTTGAGCTGCAGATGCCTTTCTACTTAACTAATCATTTTGGCTGCCCTCTCGACTAATTCACGCAGACAATGATAAAAAAGAACGATTCTTAATCAAAAACAAACAATCAAGAAGAAATGAAAATAACAAAAAAGAAAAAAATGAAAAGAAAAAGAAGTTGAAAAGTCAAAATAAAATTATTTGATGTAAAAACATCAAAATAATGATATCTCTTTTTCTTATTGATGGCTGGTAAAAAAAAAAAAAAAGAAAAAAAAAGAAGAATTTAACAGAAGTCAGCAAGTCCACTTCTCATAAAAAAATATGGATTTTAATAAGTTTAAATAAGACCAGAAGCAAATGCTGATTCTTTTAATATCAAAACTTAAATCCAACCAGGTGATTCAATTCTTATTTGAAGCATTGGTTTTGCCTGGTTCATTCACAATTGTTCTTCTTGACTGAGCTGAGGGAAAAAAAATGAAGGAAACAAATGATCAGAAGAAAAAAAAAAAAATAAATGAAGAATAAATTGAACAGAAGATTAAAAAAAAAAAAAAGATAAACGGGTTTTATTAAGATATCCCAATGCCAAAAAGAAGGGAATTTAAAACCAAACAAGAACAAAAACAAAAACAAAATGGCTGACAAAAACAGTAAATCAAAAATGAAAACAAGGCCAGAAAAAAAAAATAGTGGGAAATGGCAGAAAGAAGCAACAATTAATTTTTTTTAATGAGAAGAGAGAAAATCGATTTTTTTTTTAATTAAATTTTAATTTCAATTCAAAAACATATCAAATTAATTTTGATACATAAGAGTCTAAAAAAAAAAAAAAAATAAAATGTTATAACAAATTTTCTTTCTCTCTTTCTCTTGCTTCATTCTTTACCAACCTTAACTTTTCAATAACTTATTTAAAAAATAAAAAAGCAAAAAAAAATATTATGTATGAAATTTTTTAATTTACTGCTTATAAAGTCAAACGTCACAAGAACAAAAGAAAATATTCTTCAGAAAAACTGTTCCCAAAACTTTGGATAATATGGAATTATTCTTTTTAGCATGGAATCTTATTTACTAGCAGAACTGTTCAGAATTGGTCAATTGAAAACCAAGCAACATTCACTTTGCTGCTATGTGTACAACTAAAGACTTTAAAAATGCATGCATTTCGTTCGCACTGTCAATTCCATAGCTGTCTTGAAGTGTTAACTAAAAAAAGAAAAAACAAAAGAAAAGGATTCTTCGGCCATGATGGCATATTTTGCAGCAACTGGTAATTCTTATTTGGTTGGAAAAGTAAAAGGGAAGATGAAAAAATGGTGGGGAGGGGTATAAAAATCTATCAAAATGTTTGAAAAGGCTTTCCAAAAATACAAAATTATTGAAAAGAGGAAAAAGAATCTGTTTAAGCATAATATCAGGTAAAATCTATTAGAGAATTTGACTGATTGAGAATTTGAATTCAAAATGGTTGAACCAATTATCGTCATGAAAAAGAAGAAAATGCTGTTTTAACCTGCCTTGAAAAAAAAGTGTCTTATTATTTTTGAAATAGGCAAATTCTTGCAGTAAATATTCCAATGCCCAGTCTTTTAGAATCTCAGTGCGCTTTGATAGCAAATAGTGTGATTAAATTATCACATAACATTATGCGTGTTGCTAGCTTGCTCGTATTAAACTATGGCAGTAAAAGTCATGTTGCTATTTTAACATTTCGATGATCCGTGAAATTTACAGTGCTTTATGCTGCCTTAATATAATACAAAAATAACATGGTGACACTTGTAATGTCATCATGTAATAAGTAAAATTCGGTTATATCGAAAAATTCAGTATGCTAGTAAAGCTGTGGACTCGGTTTATCTAAATATGAAATGAAAGTCGATAAACATGAAACAAAATACAAAACCATATGGAAATAATTTATTTCAAAGAAATATTTTAGTTTTAACACTTCTAGTGCTATGATGAAACAATAAAAAATAATAAACTTTCATTTTTTACATTTCTATAAATAGTTTTTTTTTAACACTTGTGTTATTATAATGAAAAACAAAAACTAATGAATATCTTTAATTATATTTCTATGAATGATGTCTTTTTGAAATAATCAATTTGTCTTTCACAAGTTTTATCACAGAATTTTGGCATAAATAATGTATGAAAGTTTTTTTTTTCTTGTGTTATAAAAAAAGTTTGGATAATTCAATTAAAAAAGGTAGCTACTTTGTTTTATGATATGAATTTATGAAAAATTATGTAATAAAATGTGAAACTTTTTAATTATTTCCATGTGAAAATATTTTAAATATTTAAAAACTTATTTGTAGGAATGTGAACTATAAAAGTTTAAATTATTTTTTTTAAATAAAATATTTCCAGATGAATAGATTTTAAATATTAAACAAAGTATTTATAGAAATATAAAAAAAATAAAAATTTATTATTTTTTTGTTTGTTTCATGATAAGTGGTTCCATATGGTTTCAAAATTTCATATTTAGTGACTTCTGTTCCATATTTAGGTAAGCAGAGTCCACTTCCGGCATCTTAACTTTGCATACTGAATTTTTGGACATAAACACCAAATTTTAGTGAATCAGAAGAACAGACTATTTCAAGTCCACAACAATGTCAAGATAAAATATTGGGGCATTTGTACATTACTGTTTTTTTTTTTCGTTTTTTTTTTTTAGAGAGGGGCCATTTTTTTTTTTTTTTTTTTTTTAATTCTTGAAGAACTCCTTTGAGGGGGAGACGAATCAAAAATACCCTATCCAAAAATGTCAAGGATTTGCGTAACTTTTAGTTAAAAACAAAAAAAATACAATGGCACAAAATAAAACGTTAGTTATATGAACATTTGAATTAAAATAAAATTTAGAAAAATTCATTTTCTCAACAAAAATAAAAAAAAAGGTCACGTCCATTCTAATAATGACTGTTCAAAACTATTCATTAATTTAAAAAGTCATACATTTTCATTCATGTTATTTTAATTCAATAAATGTTCAGATAATGTTTTATTGTGTGTTGTTGCATTAATTTAGTGTATTTCTTTTATTTTTAATTAAAAGTTACATGAAACTTTGACATTTTTGGATTGGGTATATTTTAATTGTCTCCCCCCTCAAAGGAGTTCTTTAAAAATGAAAAGAAACTGCAAAAATAAAAATAAAAACTAGTAATGCACAAGTACCAAATTTCATATTTTACTTATTGTTTCACTGTTTTTGAATTTGTTTTATTTTATAAAAAATATATTATTTTATGAAATATTTATTGATTTCTTTTTTTTTTTTTTTTTTAAGAATGGAAAGAGTGTTTATCCAATGCGGTTTACTGCATTTGGTATGAATGGCTGACGAGGACATGTTGTCTTTGATGCCCGACTAGCAGAAAAAAATTCGAATTAACCGCTCCCGAGGGATTGAGAGGAATCTAAAAAGGGAAGCCTGGGATTGGTTGTTTTTTCATCCAATCACAGGATGCCCCGTTAGCGACTCCTTAATAATTCCAATATTCGTTTTTAGTTTTATAAAAAATACATTACTTTATGGAATATTTATTGGTTTCTTTCTTTTTTTTTTAAAAGAATAGAAAAAGTTTTTATCTGACACGGTTTACTGCAAACTTTGAGTCACCTATTCTTCTGATTCAACAAAGCTTTTTTTAATGAAAACAGTGCACAAATATGATTGTTATCGAAATGGTCTGAGATTTTAGGAGGTTATGGCTATTGGAATTCTCCCACTAAAGATTGGCCCATTTAAAAATAAGGCGTTTTGTATGGCAGCACGGTGGCAAAAAGAGTACCCCAATTCCTTACCAACAATCTGCTTAGAATCTAAACGTTTTAAACAAATTTTCAAAATAAATGTTAAGAACTATATAATATATTTCTTTTCCCTAGCCGAAACTTGGTTTAAATGACAAAACAAATCAGACTACTTTCTTTTGGGGGGCGGGGGTAAAAATCAGACAATAGATTATGTAATGATAACAAAAAACATTGTAAAAATTATAAAATATTTTCTCAAACTAAAGATATATCTACGTGAACAGATATATTACACAAACGTGTGTATGTGTGTGTGTGTGTGTGTATATATATATATATATATATGCCTGGAAAATTAGTTTATGGAATAGTAAATAATCATGGAAACATGCTAGTAGAAATAAGGACAAAAACACATCGTTAAATCTGAAAATAGTTCGATCAATTTGATTATATTACCATTTTTGTTTTGTAATTAAGTTTTTGTTTTTTAATCAAATGAACATGGTCGAATCGATTAACCAAAATGTCTTGGTTTAGATTAATGATATGCTTGTGTCTTCATTTCTACTAGTCTATTTCGACGCTTCCATAAACTAATTTTTCATTTTGTCTAAATTGTTCATTTCATATTTGACTCCCTCTCATATACATACACACATTCCAAAACAAAACAGTTACCTCCATTTTCGCTATGTTGACAATACTTAAAAAACTCCAAAAACTAAAAAAAAAAAACATAGAATTTGCAATTAAAATTAGCTTTTTCAAAGCCTTACATTTATTTCTGTGATCCTAAAAAACAAATCGTAATATTTTTGTTGTTTTTTTTTTTTTTTCATTAACTACATTTTTCTTTTCAAATATTCTTGTATGAAAAATATATTGCAATGGGAGGCAACTCTAAAATAATTATTTTTGGCTTTTTATAAGTTTACAAGCAAATTTGGCGCAAGTCCAAAATTCAAACTAATTTTTTTTTTTAAATACAGAAAAATATCTATGATAGAACAGAACGAAAATGTCATATTCCAAAAATCATGTAAATTGATCAAGTAGTTTTTTTTTTATATGCAGAAAATCATTTTTTTACGATTTTTAGTGATTAATAGCAAATCATAGTTATTATAAGGTTGGTTTTGATCTGTATTTCTGGAGATGTTGTTCAGAGAGGTAACCAGTAATGAATTTTAAATATGGCGGAGTAAGATACAGTTCTTGCTATCCTTATATGATTTGATTTTCTAAATTAAAAAAAACAAACAAAGCTACTAGATCAATTTAGGTGATTTCTGGAATGTGACATTCTGTGACATGTAAATCAAAGATATATATGTGTGTGTGTGTGTTGGATTCTAGACTTGCACAGCAAATTTATATTATCTGAATTGATTTTTAAAGTTACTTTCAAAGAACATAAAAAAAAATGTGGCCTACTTGAAAGAATACATGAAACGGTTAAAATACAAATTTTAAACATGAGGAATAAAAAAAACTGTTATTTTAAACAAAATGAAATCAAGAGAGAAATTCCAGTTAATTTGGGGAGTGTTGATTTATTTGTTTACCATTTGGGGTGGTATTTGATTATTTTTATTTTGTTTTCTTATATTGTATTCTCGTTTTCAATTGTTTTCCTTTTTTTTAATCATTATCAAAAATTGCCATTTTTTTATTCGTAGAGTTCACTCCCCTGTCGTTACCCCCTCTCCCTTCTCTATCACATTGCTTTTCTCTTCCATTTTTATACCAGATTCGTTCCGTGCTTTCCAGTGACACCAAAGGATGATAAAACTTACAGAAACTTCTAAATAATAATAATAAAAAAATTGCATACTTTCAGACTATTTACAATCATGGCGCTCATGATAAAAAAAAAAAAAATTATCATTAAAGAAAAAAAAAAAAAAAAAATGAATGATAATTGAATTTTACCCAAATTCCATTATTATTGATATCAATTTTAATGATATATTTAAAACGAACAATTTTTTTTCAACCACTAAATAATGTCTCCACTTATTCTTCATGATATGATCAAAATATCTCAAAATTATTTGAAAATAAAAAATGTTTCTTTCTTGGGCTTTAAGTGGCCATTACCAGACAGCTAAAATGAATGTTCAAATTTCTTCATTTTTATGGCTTTCTTTTATCCCATTTATTCGCATCACATTTCCAATTTTTTTTTTTTTTTTTTTTAAGAATTAACCGACGGAGTGAAATATCTTAGTCAAAATCAGTTTGTTCATAAACTGAAAATAAATCTTAATACAGTGCTTATTTAAAATTAAAACTATTTTCAAACCAAAATTACAGAAAAGTGCTTACGTATTAATCAATGAACGAGGATGTCATATTCCAAAAATTATGTAAATTAATCAAGTAGTTTTCTTTTTAATGAAGAAAGTCAAATTTTATGAGGAAGTGATACGTTATGTTTTGATCCACCATGTTTTATTAATAAGAAAGAGATAACTTAATTCGAACTATCAAGATTAAAATCAGCCTTATTATGGCTACAATTTCCTATTAAAATCACTGAAATCTATAAAAAAAAAAAATTCTATCTAAAATAAGAATACTTGATTAATTTACCTGATTTTTGGAATATGACATCTTTGTTCCATGATGGGTATGTACAGCATAAGAACTTTTCTGTGATTTATTTATTTTTTAAATAGGTGTAATTCTAAATAAGCACCCTTAGTTAAGATTGATTACCAAAAATAATTTTGAAAGGCAGAAAGAAATAGTATCATAAAGATTAAAGTATAACATAATTTTAAAAATATTTTTTATTGTTGTTGATGATGATGATAATGACTTGTGAACGTACTACCATCATCATCATCCACAATGTAAGACCCATTACAATATTTAATGTCATAAGAATAAAGATATTTACTAAATCATTTTCTTAATTTTTTAAAATTCAACAAAAATTTATTCATAGAAATTAGGCATTGTTGTTTTAATTACGAATTTCGTACATTTCTCCATCTCTCTTAAAAACTAGCCCAGTTTAATAACACTAACCCAGCAGCGACAATAGCTTATACATATACTGTTAATGTCCTATTCTAAGATTATCTACTTGTTTTTGTTTTTTTGTTTTTTTTTGTACTGTTTTTCGCTGTGTTCTTCTGCAATGGACACTATTGTTGACTTTTTATTTCAATTTTTCTAACCAACAATTTTATGAACCAGTTCGTCACTTATTTAAATTTATAGTCGATATTCTTCGACTATGCTCCAGTGACAACCATTAGTTTAGTATTATTAGACTGGGATAGAATTGAGGAAAGTTGAAGACAAATCATAGATTATTTGGGTCATTCATAACTATAAAAGTATGAGTTCCTAAATAAATTTTTTAATTTAATTTAAGGAAATATTTAAAAAAATATTACCCATTTTTATTGGGTAATTAAATAACAATTAAATTATTGCTATGGATTTTTTTAATAATCAAAAACCAAATTATTACTATTAATTCTCTGTTAATTAAAAACTATATATTATTTTAATAAAAAAACAATTAAATTATTGCTATTAATTCTTCAGTAATTAAATAATTAAATTACTATTAATTAAAAAAAATTAAATTAAAAAATAAACTAATTCTCTATTAACTAAAAATAATTAATATTATAATCATTAATATTTTCATAATATTTTAAAACAAAAATATTAAATCATTACTATTTATTAGTTATTGCTAAAATTTCTTTATAACTTTAAACACACTTAAATTATTAATAATTCTTTATTAACTAAAGAAGAATTTAATAATTACTATTAATGTTTTGGTAATTAAACTAAATCATTACTATAAATCCTTTATTACATAAAAAAAACGATTCATTATCAATTAAAATTTAATTAAATTGTTAACTCTAAGTAATTAAAAAAATCAAAGTATGATGATTAATGCCACTCGTGATAATTAAGATTGAATAATAATACTGTTCCAACATGCTTTACTCTTAATAGTGTTTTAAAATAAAGATTTTAATATTTCAACTTGGATTTACAAATTGATCTGCAAAAATCCTGCAGATTATCTAACAATTGAAATTTAAAATTTAACAAGACATTTTTTTTTATTATAAATTTATTATTTATATGGTAGCTGAATTTTGTCCTGCATGAAATATAAAACTGTACTAACTTTTTTCTAATAAGAAAAACAGACTTTAATGTTTTCAGGATGTCTACAACATTCCTTCCCTATCGAAATTTTTATTACTGAATTTTTCTTCTTTTTTTTTTAATTCTATCAATTAAATACAAAATTGTAACATTATATAAAAAAAACCTCATTGAATAAATTCATAATTCTTAACAGAAAAGTTTAGGTTTTTTTGGTATTCCATAAAAATATGGAGTCATTTAATTCTAAAATAAAACTAAAGAGTTGACCGTTTTTGTTAATAGTCAAATAAAAAATCAACATGGCAGCCTGTATTTGCCATTCTAATCAGCAAAATTATTGGGACAGATAACTAGTTCTTTCGAGTTTTAAAATATATATAAAAATCAAGAATTTATTGTCAGTAAACTACAAATTTATACTGAAATCTCTATATATTTCTAAACCGGAAGTAACTAGAATTATCTGCCCCTGCGCTATTTTGTTCCCGAGATGTTGAATTTGTTTCAATATTACTAAGAATATGGTAAATACGTAATATTTGTTAAGTATTGTGTTTACTCAATAAAAGGATTTATTTTCCAAAAACAAACGAAATAACAAAATAGGTGGTGTAGAGATCTTCAAGAAAGGTCGATTTCCATTGGAATCATTTACATAGAAAACTGAATTCCCTGCTAAAAATTGAAGCGTTATTTATTTTGTGCTTGTAAAGATTAGTGATCTTTTAGACCAACACATTTCAGAGGATAACATTATTATGTACTTATGTGTCATGTCAAAATTAGTACAAATTCCAAAAAATATGACAAATGATCCAGTAGATGTGCTAAATGTATTTTTAACACACAAAATCATCAACAATTACGTTCTGAGATTATCTGTTTAAAAATGGCAGACCCTTAAGGGAGATAATTCAGTTTGTCATACAGAATTGATCACACAACTCTTCCACATAAAAACATAAAACTCGATAAATTCTAATTTTATTTATTTTTCTACTGGATCATTTTTCATATTTTTTTTTTAAATCAATTTCAACATGACACGCAAGTATGTAATAATGTTATTACCTGAAATAAGTTGGTTGAAAAAAAAAAAAAAAAAAATCACCAATCTACGCAAGCTCCTATTTTTCATCTGAAAATTTGGTGTTTAATTAATATTCTAAAAAATAATTTTTTAAAATCCAGTAATAAACATTTTAGAGGTGAAGTATTACACAAGTCTAATTTTTTTTTTCCTAGATATGCAAGTGTGTTTTTAATCTCTCGATAAAAATGTCAATAATCCAGAGAATTCTTTCTCAACATTGATTTAGGCTTCTTCTCACACGTCCAACCACATTAACAAAAAATATGTTTATTCCCTCCCTCGCCACCACGTTTTATGGGTGGGAGGGTGTGTTCCTTTTTTTTTTTTTTTTTAATTATTGTAAAGGTTTGTTGTTGGAGGATTGAGGTGAACGGCTCCTGATTTCAATCACCTCCTCCATCTCATCTTCAAACCAGAGACACAAAACTCAACACTGGTTACTTCCAGTAGATTCTTTTGCCAACTGCTTAAACTTTGTTCCCCTCCTCCATCATTTTTTTTTTTTTTCTAATTAAAAAAAAAAATTAAAACTTTATTCCATTTTTTTTATATATATATATATATATATGTGTTGTTTATTTTTAATAATAATATATATAAAATAACAAAATTCCCTTCTCAGCTATCATCTAAAAAGTGATTTTTTGTTTTAAATTCCTGTCATTTTAATTGGATAGCACTAACTCTACCACATAAACCCAAGATAATAACGACAGGAATTACAAACTAAAAAAAAAAAAAAAAAAAAAAAAAAGTTTTCATATTATTTGAAAGACAAGAAGAAAAAAAAAAATATATATATATATATATATATATATATATATATATATATATATATATATATATATGACATTGGGAAAGAATAAATTGTGAAGTCTCCATTTGTATTTTTCTGTATTTTTATTTATATTTTTTTCCAGTTTTTCTTTTGGATAATCTTCATCTTCAGTTCAGCAAATCTTAGATAAGAAAGTTCAAGTGTATCATACTTGTGACGGCATTCATCTGAGATTGAGCCAACTCCAAGTGAATTTGATGCATCACAAATCAAGACAACCCATCCAGGGTCATCCGCTGTCGACTTCTTAACCTATCTCAGCCATTCCTGATTTCATTGTTGCACACCAAAGATGTGAGGCCCAATCATAACTTCCAAGTTAATTTTGACGGTTGTAAGACATGTATTTAGCATTACAGGCATATGCTGTATTTTCGTGGACATTGGCAATGTTACATACCTAATGGGTTTCAACAAGTCATATCTTTTTTATTTGTGGGTCAATTTTTAAAAGAATTACATTGATAGAAATAGAATAGAATAAGCATTCCGATAATGTTAATTTATTTTGCTTTTGTGCGTACAATGTTTTTATGCTCCAATTTAAAAATGAAAAAAAAAAAATGGTAAAAAATGATGATAGCAAAAAGGGACACTTTTTTCAATGTTTACATTCCATACGTTACGTTTGGATACACATGCGCAGGGTCAAATTTGATTGGATATGACTGAAATTTTACAGGCTATATAAACGTAGAAGTCCATATCTACTGGACTTTAATTTATATTTTTACAACAACAGGAAGCAAAGTTACAACCGATCAAAGTTGACGAAGAATATTTCAAAATTGATAAGATAAATTGGCATATATCATCCATTTTCATATAGGTAATAGTTTCAGAATTATTTTCACATATAATATGTAAATATTGGATAATTATTAAGTGTGCGGAAATTTCTTTAAAATGTTATCTTTTATAGAAATTCAAATTTGCTTGACGAGAAAATGGCTCGCTATGCGCTAATGCGCTGACTAGTGCTGAGCTGAAAAAGCGTGAAAAAACAACAAAATGTACTAAGTACATGCATTTCTGTTATTGTATTTATAACTTCGTACTTGTACTTAAGGTAGAATTGTGCTTTTTAGTGGTCAACAAAAACAAAAAAAAAATACATAAATAAAAGATACTTGTGCACTTATGCTACCATGTTGGAATAATATTATTTAGCAACCCATTCTTAACATGGGGAGGGAAAGGTGTTTTGTTAACTATTCTGTACTTTCACCTAACAGTTAAATAAAAGATATTGTGAAACTTGAACTTAAAAATACTATTTGAAAAAATAGCACGGTAACGTAAGTGCATAAGCACATAAATAAATATTACCAAAGGCAAGATAAGTTAATCTTCTACCTAGTTGGATAAGTTTTTAGTGTATTTATTTAATGTAAAATGTTTGTTTATTTTGAAAATTAGTGTCAAGCATTGCACAAGCACAAGAAAAATAGTCACACGGTATCTCATGTCTTTGAAATCTCGACAATGACTTAAAAATATACAAATTATTGTTAGAAACCCAACCAATAAATGTTCTTGTGACATTTATTGGGTGGATTTCTAATAGTATTTTATATGTTTTTTTCTATTTTTAACTCCTTGTCAAGATCATTTTTTCGAATCTGTAAAACAAAACCTTTTTTTTTTTTGCAACTGAGGATATCTAAATAATAACAATAATAATAATAATAACTAGGTGGTTTGATAAAGAATTTCATTGTGATTTTTTTTTTTTTTTTTTTTTTTTTATTACATTTTCACCCCAAACAAGGCAAATTGCCACTTTGGTGTAGGGGGCTACTATCAGGGGCAACAACTACTGGGGTACTATGTAGGGATTTGGGCAGCAAGGTGTCGGTTCACGTTACACTTGAACTTCTGCACGTCAGTACTGTTGGGGAAGCAGGGACCTGGAATGGAATTCCAGAGTCTTGCGGTTCTGGGGAAGAAACTATTGGAGTAAAAAGATCTTTTACATCTAGGGACCTCTACAGTGTGGGGGTGGGATCTAGTAGCCTGTCGGGTTTGTCGAGGGTGCTCGCGTCGTGGGGGCACAAGTGATTGCAGTTCATCAGAGCATTCACCACTAAAATACTTGTAGAACAGGCAGAGGGATGCAACATTTCGTCGATGGGACAGAGGCTGAAGCTTAGATGCCAGTTCAGGGCCTATCAGATTTGCGACTCTCTTTTGAACCTTGTCAAGGAGCGAGAGACTAGTAGCAGATGCACCAGCCCAGATGTGGCAGCAATACTCCATACATGGGCGAATGGTGGCCTTATAGAGGTACAGGATACTTTCGGGTGTTAGTAGTTTTCTAGCACGGTAGAGAGAGCCCACCTTTCTTGCAGCGGCCCTGGCAATGCCTTCAATGTAATTGTTCCAACTCATGTTTCCTGTGAACGTTAGGCCAAGGAGTTTGAAAGATGGACTCTCAGATAAAGAGTCGTTGGCCATTGCTATTGGTGGTAGAGAGGGTTTCTTGTAATTATTGAATGAAACTAGTTTAGTCTTGGCAGCATTGAACGCGACCAACCACTTTTGTCCCCATTCCACTACAGATTGGAGGTCTTCCTCTAGTGTTTCTGCCATTTCTTTAGAAATGTGTTCATTCGTCTTCCTGTCGTGTCTGCCATAGAGTGTAGTGTCATCAGCATATATACCCATCTCAGAGGCAATGTTGTCGGGGAGGTCATTTATGAATATCAGGAACAATAGAGGTCCAAGGATAGAACCCTGGGGCACTCCCGCATTTATATCATATTGTTTAGATGTGCGACCGTCGAGGACTACCTGGATTTTTCTCTTATCTAAGAAGGATTTAATTATGTTAAGTATTCTACCAGTGATACCGTATGATCTGATTTTACTGAGGAGACCCTCATGCCATACCCTGTCAAAAGCCTTAGATATATCTAGAGCTACCGCTCTGCCTTCCCCCGCTTTGTCCAGTGATTGGTATATACGTTCAGAGATCACGGTGAGGATGTCTGCTGTGGAACGGGCTTGTCTAAATCCATATTGTTTGTCAGTCAGTAGTTTAGCATCTGTAAGATGATGGATTAGAGCGTGGTTAATTATGGTCTCAAATATTTTGGCAAAAAGTGGAAGGAGGCTAATGGGGCGATAATTTGATGGGTCTGTCCTTTCACCAGAATTCTTGAATACTGGTACAACAGAAGCAGTTTTCCAACAGCCCGGAAAGCAAGCTTCATTAAGACATTTGTTGTAGAGTTTGGAGAGAACTGGAGCTACTTCGGCTGAGCACTTTTTTAATAGCACAGCTGGGATAAGATCGGGTCCACATGCTTTTGAGGTGTCAAGGTTTTTTATGATAGCATGCACCTGAGCAGGGGTGGTTTTCAGATCGTCTAGTGTGGCGTCTGTCCGCATAGGAAAGTCAGGTAGGGGGTGGTTGGAAGGGTCCAGTGTGGAGTTTGAGGCAAACCGACTGGCAAGCATGTTAGCCTTGTCGGTTGCTGAGGAGACAACCTCGTGATTGTTGGTTAGTGGGGGAATTGTCGATTGCCCATTATTTACTACACTGTTGTAGATTTTCCAGAAGTCTCGCGTTCCTAGTTTTTGTGCTTCGATGCGCTTTTTAGTGGTTTCCGTAAATTCTCTCTTAGCTGTCGCTATTTCTTTCTTAACGTTATTTCTAGCTTCTATATACTTCAGTCTGTTTGAACTGGACTTATGTCGGTTAAACCTACGGTATGCATGCTGCTTTTGAGTAATGGCAGTTGCACAAGTCGACGTAAACCATTGGGGAGAGTGGGGCTTACTATAAAATTTCCGCATGGGAACATGCGCTTCGATTGCAGTTTTGAACCAGTCAGTGGTCTCGTTTGCACACTGTTCAGCAGGG
Source organism: Euprymna scolopes (assembly GCF_053919585.1). Classification (NCBI taxonomy): domain Eukaryota; kingdom Metazoa; phylum Mollusca; class Cephalopoda; order Sepiida; family Sepiolidae; genus Euprymna; species Euprymna scolopes. The sequence goes on along the minus strand of NC_136503.1, from coordinate 14,521,350 downwards.
AGAGAGAAAATATTTTTCCATGGAGCATCTCTAATTAGTTCCCTGATGGCTTCCCAGTCAGCCTTATTATAATATCTCGTTGTTTTGAGCACTGGCTCTTCAGTTTTGGGTCTAGAGTTTAGGGCGATTTCAACCATTATCACTGCATGATCAGCGTTCCCGAGTGGGCTGTGGGCCTTCGCTATGCAGTCATCGGGAACTGTGGTCAAAAACAGATCTAGAAGTGATGCGTGTTGTTCTTCCTGGTCAGGGAAACGGGTTGGAAACGTAACAATTTGTGATAGGGAGTGAGATATAGCGAAGCTATGGGTTGTGCTGCCCGCTGCATCTGTGTGAGCAGAGAATCCAAGCCAGTTTTTGTGGTGGACATTAAAGTCACCAAACACATGTATTTGTGCGCTAGTGTCGAGGGACAGTGCCGTGTCTATGCTGTCAGATACTTTGTTTATTATGGAGCAGTCCTGAGTCGAGGGAGAGCGGTAGAGAAAATAATAGTAGCTAATACTGTGTTGCACGTTTAGTCTAAAGCACATAAAGGCTTGATCCTCTGTTTCTAGGTTTGTTTCTCTAGTCAAGGGAAGGGTATTACGAATGTAAACTCCAAGTCCGTGCATATGTCTGTCAGAGTCCTTACGGCAGAGTGGGAGATATCCAGGCATGTTAAAGTGGTTAGAGGGAATGGAGGAGTGTAGGTTAGTCTCACTTAGTGCTAAGATATCCGGGGTATTTGTTAAGAGAAATGCTTCAACATCAGCTAAGTTAGTTCTAAGCCCACGGATATTTGTGAATGAGAGCCTCAAGGGAGGAGGCAAGTTGAATTTGTTTGTCCCTAATCCTGGTTTAAGCTTATTTTTAGATTGTACTGTCGTCATATTTTTTTTTAAGAGTTTCGGTAAGGGGGAGCTAAGCAAGAGGTTATGCGGAGCTTCAGACATGCATCACAAGTAGACCATCAGCTGACCTTTCTCCAATTAGGATTGTGGCCTCAGGAAAGCCCACCGGGGATGAGTGCAGGGTCCCTTTCCATGCGCGTCATGGCACTGCAAACAACCCGATATTATTCAACTGTTGATGGAGCAGCCGCTCTAAGCGCTACCAAAGAGTTAGGGCTCCTGTACTACCAGTCGGGAACAGCAGCCAGGAACTGTCAATCCGGTACCCTCAACCCTTTAGGAGAAGGTCAACCCAATCTAACTGCTCAGGCATATCTTATACTCAAGCACTCCCAAATGTTCAGTTTTAGGGGTGGGGCATGCTGGGAATGGGGAAGAACGGCGTTCATTGCCCTAGCCAGGAAACAAGATCTACCGTTGGGTGTTTCTGTCGAATCACTGAGATAGTGTCTCTGCGCTTGTCTAATAGGCAAAGAAGGAGTATGGAAGCCGGGCGATAGACAGAGCCTATCTACTCCTTAAGCAATTTAGGTTTGCAAACCGGTGAATTTGTTTGAGTCACCAGCTCTAGGAAGGTTGTCATCCAAGACTGAAGAGGCCTCTCTCCCCTTTGGTTTAGTTTCAGAGTTTTCCTTCTCCTAGACGGATGATCTGGGAAGATCTACTGGGTCCGTCAGCCCTGAGAGGGTTTTCTCCGCGCCTAGGTTCTAATCCAGGTATTTCTGCGACCCCGCGTTGTTAGTGTTACTGGGTTAGTTTGTTGGGGATTATATCTACTGATTAGTTACACTCCTCAAAGTGATTTAGGGACATGCTATTTACTTGTTAATGGATAAAGGGGGTGGGTGAAGTTCATGCAGTGTAAGCGTCTATGTTTGTAAGAGGGCTTGTTAGGGAGGAGATAATGTGATTTTAGTCGTACCCTTTTTTTTTATTTTATTAATGTTAGCTTAGGTCTAGTATAGTGTTACAGTATGAGTAGGTATTAAGAATTGAGCTACGAGTTGTGCCCGAGCTATTTTAGATGATAGGAGGGTTAAGATGTAAGTGCAATATAGCATGGATAAGACAGCAAGTATTGAGTCATGCGTAATTAGGTGAATAGATATATATGGGCAGGTTTTCAGTAGGTGCGAATAGAGTTGGAGTTGTAGGTATTTTTTAGTAAGAGTCATGGGGCGTTTTGCATAACAAGGAGTGTCGTTTCAATATCGTAATTAATCGTTGCAAAACTCGAGACAGTTGTGTAGTGCATATCGCTTTGTTTCTGGGTACTTTGGCTGTTAAGTACCTGCCTTTGTGTGCATAGGCTGTTAAGTCCCTTACTGGATAGGAATGAGCTGTAATGCATGCCTTAGAGGTAGAAATGTATAGATGTTTAGTGATGGTTATTAAAACAGTTTGCATGTGAGGGATTAGGGGCTGGAAGTTAGCGATTCAACTACAGATGCGGAGCACCGGAGCAATGTGGGAGTTTAGTGGCGGATAGGTTGGAAGGAGTAGATTGTTAGCGTTCAAGAGCAGAGGGGTTATTTATTTACAGATTTTTGAGTTACAGGTAAGGTTTAGTCTGAAGAAGGGAGGAAATTTTTTTTTTTTTTTTTTTTTTTTTTTTTTTTATGCATGCAGGTAAGACAAACGCAATCGTCTTGGAGGTAAAATGTATAGGATTTCGTAGCTAGCTATTGGGTTTTTCCCTCCCAGTTATAGGGACAGCTAATTCGTTGGGATTTGGGATTGTAGTCATTAAGGTCAGGCGCAGAGTGTTGCATCTATTCAGAAAATTAGCCCTAGTATCACAGCTGGGATTATGTGTATTGCAGTTAAAAATATAGTGCCAGTCAAATTATGAGCCACGTGCAGTGGTTTGGTATGGTATGGGTATCATGGAGGACACTTACATACAAGCAAGCGTACGGTGATTGCATATATTAAGTATACTACTTAAATAAAGTTCTTCTGCCTTCTATAGTAGTAAGAAAGTTGGTCCTAGCTCTGTTCTATATTCTTGCATAGGCTATTCGTGATGCATTTTGTAAATTTTTACCTTGTTTCCACCTTAACATTTTTCTTTAAAAGGACTGTGCTGAAAACGAATCGGGTATGCTGAAAACGAATATTGCATTTAAATGTTCCACAAATAAGTAGCTTTCTGGATATTAAGCAATGTCATTTCTTATATTATTGTTGTTGGCCATCTTGGTATGCACGTTTGCGCATAGTTCTCGGGGTTGGGCTCGCACATACCAAGATGGCCACCAATGATAACAAGGAATTACAAAAGTAGTTTTCCAGATATTAATCTGGAAAACTACTTATTTGCAGAAATTTAAATGCGATATTTGTTTTCTGCATACCCTAAAATCTATAAAAGTAATCATTTTAAATGTTAAGGTGAAAACAAGGTAAAAAATTACTATTTTATTTCTATGTTTATATAGTTGAATTTTCAGTAAAACAACAGAATAAAAATGACAGGATTCCTGGTACTGTGGAAGCTACATCGAGAATTCATGTAGAGTACGAGTTATGGTTGCATCTCAGAAAATAGGGGTATATTTTGGGCCAGATAAAGAGGATTTACAAAATTGAAAATTGGACTGGTCCCAAAATGCATAAGTTCTGATCGACTATGGGAATTTATATCCTTTACAGAAATCCATCTACTCAATTTTTTCTCTTCTTTGAGGGGAGTAGTAAATACCAGCCATGAATGCTCTTTAGGCATTCAATGGCTATACCCCAGATTAAGCTCTCCTTTGATGAGGAGGCTGGTAAATACCTTTTTTTTTTCTTTTTATATAGGCATCATCACTTATCAAGGCGCAGAGACCACTCGAGGATAAGGGTTAAAAGTGTACAGTAGACAATATAGTAATTGTTAGTAATGGAAATTCCGTAAATTTTTTGACTTAAGTGGAACGGCTCATCAAGAACTTGTTTATGTTGGACTTGAAGACAACCTGATTGTAGTCAGCTGGAAAGCAGGAAAACAGAAGACAATTCCACGGGTGTGCAGTTCTAAGAAAGCTTTGTTCATGGAATCTACGTTTAGGTTTAGGCACAGATAAAGAGTGAGAGGAATTATTGATAGTGTTTTCAGCTAAACGAGTGTTTCTTGTGAAAGTTTGGCAAAGGGGGGACCATAGATTGAAGCTCAGTCGAGCACTTGCCATGAAAATAACGATAAAGCAGAGATAAATTCGCAACATCTCTTCTGTGGGATAAAGGTTGCAGGGAAGAGAAAAGGACATCCCCTACAAGGCTACGAAGTCTATTTTGTACTCTGTCAAGGCAGGACAAGTTCTTTCTAGCAGCTCCTGCCCAGATGTGGCAACAGTACTCCATCCTTGAACGTACCTGCCCCTTATATAGATAGAGAATTGCATCAGCAGTGAGATATCTACTGGATCGATAGAAGGATCCCACCATTTTTTCCAGCGGCCTTAGCAACAGATTTGAGGTACATGTTCCATTTCAGATCAGGAGTAAAGGTCAAGCCCAGAAGCTTGTCAAAACATGAGAGCCATTCATTTCAATTGATGTCAGATGGGGATCAGAGCGTTGATGATGTAAAGATAAAAGCTTGGTTTTAGATGCATTGAAAGTAACCAGCCACTCCTTTCCCCATTGTACTACGTGCTCAAGATCAGAGGAGAGAGAGAATCGGAGAAACTTGGTCGTTTACGGTCTTAGATGTGCTACCATAGATGGTAGTGTCATCAGCATAAATGGCTACGAATTATGTAAGGATGTGATTTAGAAGATCATTAATGTAGATCAGGAAAAGAGTTGGGCCCAGGATGGACCCCTGAGGGACACCAGCATTAATACTGTGAGTTTCTGATTTTTGCCCATCAACTACTACTCTTATGAACCTTTCAGAGAGAGAAATGATTTAATAATTGAGACGATATTTCCAGCTGTACCATAGCAGGAGATTTGTGAAGTAAACCTTTATGCCATACCCTATCAAAGTTGCCTCCGTCGAGAGATTTGCTAATCCTATGAAATATAACTGTAAGCACATCTGCTGTAGATCTAGCAGAACGGAAACCATATTGTGTGTCACTAAGAAGGTTATTTTTGCTGAGATGGTTGATTACTTCTGTATTTAACACAGATTCCAGCAACTTACTCATGCTGCACACGAGACTTATTGACCTGTACTGAGAGGGAGATGAGCGATCACCTGAATTCTTAAATACAGGGCATACTGATGAGATTTTCCAGGGTGATGGGAAGCAATTCTTCTTAAGACAACGTTTAAACAGTTTTGTAAGTATGGGCGCTAGTTTTGGTTGAAGATTTTTAGTACTATAATTGGAATACCGTCAGGGCCAGTTGCTTTACTGAAATCAAGGTTTTTGGTGGTTGATTACTTCTGTATTTAACACAGATTCCAGCAACTTACTCATAACGCACAGGAGACTTATTGACCTCTCAATAAAGCTATATTTAAATACTACTATAATACTTAGTTTTGTTCATGAATAGACACCAACTGTATGATACCATGCGCCAGTTTAAAAAAAAAAATTGAAATTTGTACATTTTAATTTATAATTCAGGCCTTATGGTAAAGAGATACATCAGAGTTGACTGCATAATCAGAAAGAGCACATAATTTTACACAAGAGTACCAAGTTTCATGAGAATAACTTGAAAAATACATAAATGGTTGCGAAATTACCGAATTTCTTAAAATATTGAGGTCTGTATTTTAGCTCACTTTTTTTTTTTTAAAAGAAAAATGTCCACAGGAAAACAAATTTTAACACTTAAAATTCTCATAACTAATGATGGTATTTGCATAATTCAAACGGTTTTAAGCATCTTTTACATAGCTTTTTTTTTCATGCAAGTTGATAAAATAACAATTATCTAAAAAGAAAAAATCAACTTATAATGCTGACCATTGCTCTCCTTGCACCATCCCGGTAGTGATGTTAGTGTCATTGCCTGGTAAATTAGACCATATTTCTAATTATTCTCTCATCCTCACTCTAATAAGGACTAATGTGTACCTGGACTTGTGACGGTGTTCATCCATAGTGAATTGAGCCAACTCCAAGTGAATTTGATGTATCACGAATTAAGGCAATCCATCCAGGCCTGTCCACTGCTGACTCCTCAACATACTTCAGCCATTTGCAATTTCATCGCCACACACCAAAGTAGTGAAGACCAGTCATGTCAGCTCTGACCATTGTAAGCAACATCCTCAGTTGACCACTACTCTTCTTGTGCCATCTCAGTAGCAGTGTTGTACTATTGCCTTGTGAATCAGGTCAGTTGGTGGACGATGAAGAGTGTACCCAAACCATTGGAGCCTCCTGATAAGAAGTACTTCCTCAAGTCTAGGATGCGCTCTAATCAGCTTCCTATTTGGTTGTATAGTGCATTGCTGTCAAAATATACAGCATTTTTTCTGAGCAGCGCAAGGCTAAGTTTCTGGTTCAGTGTTTTTACTATTTTTTTTTATTGACATTTCACCTCAAACAAGGCACAGGGTCACTTAGTCGTGAGGGGCTACTATTTGGGACCAGATTTGCAGGGATACTATTTAGGGAGTTTGCCAGCAAGATGTTTGTTCACATTACACTTGAACTTCTGCATGTCAGTACAATCAGGGAAGCAGGGTCCCGGGAGGGGATTCCAAAGTGCAGCAGTTCTAGACAAAAAGCTATTAGAGTAAAAGGCTTTACGGCATCTAGGTATCTCTACATTGTAGGGGTGGGAGTTTGCTGCTTGTTTGGTTTGTCGAGAGTATTGCCATCGAGGGGGTACTAGTGCTCAGAGTTCGTCAGAGCACTTGCCATTGAAATACTTGTAAAACAGGCAGAGTGAGTATAATGTCGAAAATTCTGAAACGAAATGTATTTGTAAAATTCAGCATGTATGTTTAGGTGAGTTAAACTCCAAAACTAATTAACCTATCATTACGAAGTTGGAAACAAAGCTACGAGGGGCGTGCAATAAGCAATGCCCCTGACCCACTTCCCATTGCAGTAGAACAACGAAACTTGTCACAGTTATTAGTCTTTCTCTACATAGGAACCACCCAGAGTTATGCATTTCTCCCATTGTTTGATGAAGCTCTGGAGACCGTTTTTGTAGAACACCCCATGTTGGTTCACCAACCATGACTTGACTTCAGAAATCAAGGCTGCATCATCTGGGAAACGCTTTCCTTTCAAAAACAACTTCATGGCTGGGAAGAGGTGAAAGTCAGAGGGTGCAAGGTCAGGATAGTAGGGAGGATGGGGAAGGATTTCATAACCACACGCCCATGCTTCTGATCTGGTGACATGCGAGTTGTGGACCGGAGCCTTGTCCTGCAGGAGGAGAGTACCTTTGCTGATCTTGCCCCGCCTCTTGATTTTGATAGCTTCCCTTAATTTCCTCAAAAGGGAAACATAATAGGCTCCTATAATTGTAGTACCCTTTGCCAGGAAATCTGTCATCACTACTCCGCCCTGGTCCCAGAAGACTGAGCATGACCTTGCCAGCAGAGGGCTGCACCCTTGCCTTCTTTGGAGGTGGTGAGTCCAAGTGCTTCCACTGCATTGACTGGGCTTTTGTCTCTGGATCATAGTGATGGACCCAGGTTTCATCCTGTGTAATCAGTCTTTTGAAAAACTTTGACTCATCTTCTTGGCACATCTCCAAATTCATCCTCGAGCACTCGACGCGTTCTCGCTTCTGGAATGGTGTGAGCAACCTGGGAATCCATCTGGCAGACACCTTATGCATATGGTCATGAATGATAGTTTTCACAGACCCTGTACTAATCTTGACATCTTGGGCTATTTGGTGAATATTTATGCGCCGATCTTCCAAAATGGCAGCCTCAACTTGACGGACAGATGCCTCATCAATGGCAGAGGGGGAGGGGACCAGGTCTGGGAGCTGTTTCCACAGACTTCCGGCTATATTTGAATTCACAATGCCAGCGTTTTACAAGGTCATATGATAGGGCATTATTACCATAAAGGCTTTTTCATTTCATCAAAAGTCTCCTGTAGTGTGCGTCCTTTCAAATACAAAAACCAGATCACTGCTCAACATTCAACAGGCTCCATTTCACACCTGACTCAGTTCAAACACCTGTAAAACAGAAACCACAATTAGTTCAGAGCTGTAATTTGCCACATAACCTGTAGAGATATAAATCATTGCAGATGCAAAATTTCAGCTAGATCAGATAACTGGAAGTGGGTCAGGGGCATTACTTATTGCACGCCCCTCGTACTAAACATGAAGGTGAGTAATGTGGATTATATTTTGTTTACATGTGGGGGAGGGGGAAGGTGGTAAAAATTTTTTTCATGAAATCTTAATCACAGGTATTTGTTGCGATCTTGCAGGCCAGCATTAATCAAGACTAACACAATGGTGTAATTAACAAAAATGTATTAAAATTATTTTATGTACACATTATGATTTTGAGGGGCATAACTGCCACCAATAGCAGTAACTACCTCCGTCCCACCATAAGGAAATGTGACACAAAGTCAAAAGGTCAGGAGAATCAAGCCAGAAGCCAGCACCCCTAAAGAAGGAGCATTCTGGCCTATTAAAAATTACCTTGGCAGTTCTGTCAGCATTTCACCAACAAGCAGTCAGGCAGTAATTAATAAACTATTTAGATTACCAGAAAGAGTGGTGGCAAGGCCTATGAAATTGGACCACCTAGCCAGGACTAATGTCTTAGTCCGACAGACTAAAGGCCACTGAAATTGCCATTTGAGATTGTCAAATGGCATTGTTGTAATTGTATTTTTTGTGTCTGGATAAGTCCATTTATTCCTGAAGTAGGTGGATCAGCTTATACCATAACAGTATTAGACATCAGTTAATATTCTCCAAATTTCAGTTTCTTTGGAGTTATTTAACGGGTTATTAGTCGGCAAAATATGAGAACCACCTCCTATTTGAAAACTCAAATATTTCAGATTTGCATTAAATTTGATGCATAATTTTAAAGCAAGATTACCTGAATTTTATATATTTTTTTAATAAGTGTAATTATAAATTTGCATTTCATATTTTGGTCTTGTAAGCTCGTTACGTCAACTGGCTTCATGCCTTGTCGCAAACAATTTCCATAAAAAAGATATAGAAGTAAATAGTGACAAAACTATGAAAATTAATAGAACAAGATCTTGAATTTGTTGCAAGTGGGCATCGTCAATTGTAGTTTAGAGAAAGTTGGACAGAGCGATTCATTAGGTGTATCAGAATTTGGGGGAATTTTTGACACCCCTAACAGAAAACTGCAAATAAAATATAAAAAAATTCATAATTTCTCTTTTAAAAGTGGGTTGTTTATTTTCTTTATGGAATATACTTCCCAAATAAACTATTAAAGTTGTTTAAAAAATAATAGAAATATTTTTTATTTTTTAAAAAACAGTGTTTACAAAGTGCCGGCGCGCCTTCATGCAGCCATTTTTTTTACATAATGAAATCAATTGAATTTTTTTTTCAATTTTTAAACTTTAAAAATCTATCAAAATTTTTCTATTGGTTAAATTTTTACAATATTTTCAGGGTCAATGTGAAATTTTATGCTCTTTCAAATAAACCGAATATAATATTTTAGACAAACGTTTTTTTTTTTTTAAATCCCCCCTCCCCATTTTGAAATGTCTATTAAAATTTTAATAATTAATTTATGTACCAAAGTTTTATATATCACAAATTGAAGATAAAAGATCAATAAATAATATATTGTAAATTAAAACAAATAAAAAAGGTGTTTTTTGGAAATTTACCTCCAAAGTCCAAAGTGTAAAACCCTTTTTTTTTAAAACCATGTTGATTTTTTTTTTTTTTTAATTGGAAGCCTATGTTCTGCTTATATTGTCCAGTAAGTAATAGACAATAACGACAATGTTTTCTATTTCATTCAATGTTTTCTTTTTTTTAGATATTTTTTTTAAAAAGTTCACTCGACAAAAAAGAATGAAAATATAATAAATCAAAAATTAATGTATTTCTTTGAGAAAAGAAAAAAAAAATTTCTCGAGTATCTTTTTATTTTAAAGGCAAAATCTTATAAGTAAAATTTGACTATTTTTAAACTATGGGAACACATATTTCTTCACGGACAAGGCTAGACGACTAATGCGTACATGCGGTTTTTACTTCCTTCTGTACATCCGTAGAGCAAAAAAAAAAAAAAAAAAAACTACTTCTGGTTTTTGATAAAAACATAAAATTCTTGCGTCATGACGCCTTTTTCAAATAGGCATTAAAAAAATTCTTTTATTTAAAAAATAAATGGATTTTAAAATATAAATATGGATAAATTCTTAACAATGACGAATGGAACTACACATTGATTAGTAATTTTTATAGGTAAGTGATTTTTTGGAATGTATATCGATTTTTTCTAATCGACGTAAGTTAAATTTCGTTTATTTTCTTCAAAGCTTTTTTTAAAGAAAACCAATTTAAAAAAACAAATATTGCATAATTTGCTATTAAACCTGTTATTTTTTTTAAATTTGGTCTTTGCTCCTTTAATTGAAAAAAAAATTAGGGTTTGAATTATATTTTTCAAGTAGTTATAAGCTTGGAAATATAGGAGGTCGAATTATTCAATATTTTTTCATGCATTCGTAAGGTCGGTTTCTGACACACCTAGCAATTCATATTATTTTATTACATTTTCACCCCAAACAAGGCACATTGCCACTTTGGTGTAGGGGGCTACTATCAGGGGCACCAACTACTGGGATACTATGTAGGGATTTGGGCAGCAAGATGTTGGTTCACGTTGCACTTGAACTTCTGCACGTCAGTACAGTTGGGGAAGCAGGGACCTGGAATGGAATTCCAAAGTCTAGCGGTTCTGTGGAAGAAACTACTGGAGTAGAAAGATCTTTTACATCTAGGGATCTCTACAGTGTTGGGGTGTGGATATATGTACTAGTAGAATACCCGGCATAGCCTGGGATTGGATAAAATAGGTGTATATGTACTAGCAGAATACCCAGCATCACCCGGGATTGTACGACATAGGTGGATATATGTACTAGCAGATTACCTGGCATGGCCCAGTATTGGATAAAATTCATGGAATGTTTCCTAGCAGAACACTCGGCATCGCCTGCGATCAAAAAAATTGGTTTATATATGTACTAGCAAAATACCCAGCATCGCCCGGGATTGGATGATATAGGTGGATATGTACTAGCAGAATACCCAGCGTTGCCCGGGATTGTATCACATAGGTGGATATATGTACTAGCAGATTATCCAGCATGGCCCGGGATTTGATAAAATTCATGGAATGTTTCCTAGCAGAACACTCGGTGTCGGCTAGGAGCGGAAAAAAATTGGTTGATATATGTACTAGCCAAATACCCGGCGTCGCCCAGGATTAGATTACATAGGTGGATATAAGTACTAGCAGAATACCCCGCGTAGCCTGGGATTGGATAAAATAGGTGTATATGTACTAGCAGAATACTCAGCGTCACCCGGGATTGTACGACATAGGTGGATATATGTACTAGCAGATTACCTGGCATGGCCCGGTATTGGATAAAATTCATAGAATGTTTCCTAGCAGAACACTCGGTGTCGCCTGGAATCGGAAAAAATTGGTTGATATATGTACTAGCTAAATACCCGGCGTAGCCTGGGATTCGATGAAATAGGTTTATATGTACTAGTAGAATACCCAGCGTTGCCCGGGATTGTATGACATAAATGGATATATGTACTAGCAGATTAACTGGCATGGCCCGGGATTGGATAATAGGGGTTGTAATTATGAAAAATAATTGTTGAAATTTGTAACATATCCAAGAATTATGGGATTCAACGAGATACGTCCACATATATACTTACTGATTACCCAGAGTCACCCAGGATTGAATAAGATACATGCAAATGTATGCAAGCAGAATACACGGGCGCCTGGGATCCAATGAGATGGATGCAAATACATACTAGCATAATTTGCCTTGGATTGAATTAGATTGATTGAAATATATACTAACAGAATACCTTGCGTCGCCCAGGATTAAATGAGATTGATTGAGATACATACTAACAGAACACCCGACGTTGCCCGGGATTGAATGAAATAGGTGAGAATATATATTAGCAAAATACCTGGCATCGCTTTGGATTGGATGGGATAGGTGGAAATATATATTAGCAGAATACCCTGCATCGACCTGTATTGAATGAGATAGGTGGAAATATATAGGATTTAATAATGCACGTGCAAGTAAATACTAACAGAATACTAGGCGTCGCCCGGGATTGTATTAGATAGCTGCATATATACACTAGCAGAATACCCAGCTTTACTCAAGCTTGAATGAGATACTATAATTTATTTGCAATATCCCCAGAATTGCCTGGGATTGAAGGAAATATATTAGCAAAATTCCTGGAGATGCCCGGGATTGAATGAGATAGGGGCAAATATATATTAGCAGAATAATCAGTGTTGCTCTGGATTAAATTAGGGTGGTAGAATATAAAGTTTGTACCGCAAATAGCTTAAACAATTTTCTATCTCAAAATTACTTTATTTGTGAAGCCGATTTCGGATATGGCTTAAACATAATTTTAGGATCTCAAAATTAGATTAATACATATATATTGTAGGTTTTCTATGAAAGTTTACTAGGCCAGCTTCTTTAGGGGGTTATCTATATTTTTTTAAAATTTTTATGTAATTATCAGGGAATGATGTGATGGTTGTAGTGGTGGGTAGAAAGAAGTACGATTATGTTAATTTTAAATGTGCTCTTGAGTTATCTTTTGGCGGTTGGGTTGGAGAAAGTAATGTCCGTTTTGAGGTAACAAAAAGTATGTGAAATTGTTTCATATATGTATTTAAATTACCCGTCTTAGTGTAGGTAAAATTATTTTAAATATGTGTTGTATATTACCCGTCCTTGCAAAGATAAAATTATTTCATATACATGCTGTAAATTACCTACCCTGGGTAAAATACACTTATTTCATACGTGTAATACCCGTCCTCGTTAGGTAAAATATTCTTTTGCTCGAAATAGCAAATGATACATAGACATTAAAAATTCCTCTCTCCTAAGAATAACAAATATATTCAAAATCAAATTCAATTTTCTCATTGTTTATACGGTCCCGAGCAACGCCGGGTAGCTCTGCTAGTCTAATATATAAAAGGCAAAATGTGTGTTAGTGTGTGCATATTTTGTGTATGTCCAACAAAAGCTCTTGGGGTGGGGTGCTCGGGGGGGGGGGGGTCACCGTTTCTTAGAACAGTTTATATACTCCCTAGATTGTAATATCTCTAATTCACGAAATAAGATCACGTGTATCTTTAATTTGGGGGACTTGTACACATTATTTTCACGATTTTTGAAAATCTCTGCGTGTTTCTTTGGCTTTTTTTTGTATAAGTGAAACTGAATCTGTAGAAAAGGTAGCGCCCTGGCACTTGTGCCGGGTACGTCCAGAAAGCAACAAGCTTTGATCAATGTAGCCAAAACCCATGATACCAGACAATTGCTATTCATTTGGACACTCCCCTTTTTATGGGGAGCTGGTTTTCTCCAACATCTTGGGGGAAACTGGCTTACAGCCAAAGTTAAGTTTCCCCTATCATTTGACGTTTGACCTCATTAAATTTATGCATCTGTCACTTAACTTTTTAATCATTAAATTAGAACGTTTTTTACTTCTTGTCCCATCGTGGCCGAGCGGTAATATGTCAGGATTTTTCACACTTTCTTTTCCACCTTCACCTCAAGGCTTCAGGTTAGAGCCTACCTGCCTCTCAAAACTTTTTTTCTTTTACACCGACAGACATCCAGGCACCCATGCTAGTCTAATATATAAAACGCAAAATGTGTGTGTGTTTGATTTGTATGTCTGCCAAAAACTTTTGACAGACGCATCGGACCTGACCAGACCGGTATCATTTTCAAGCTCAATCCTTCGGACAACAAATATCGAAAAATTGGCCAAAAACATTAATTCCTTCACCCTCAACTGAGCAGTTTTCTACAAGGAGGGGTCAGTGTTTGCATCACTATTTTCGTAAGTCATCGTATCGGTTGGATTGACTATGCTTAATTTCAATGTTTGGAACTTCCAGTTGGGCGATGGCGACATCGGCTAAGATGCCATGTTTTTTTAACCTTTTTTTTCTCCTTCGCGTTATGGGTTCAAGTATGCCTGCCTTCTATCACGTTTTTTTTAATACCTCTACCTACTGTTGTTTTGATTCCCCCACCCCCTATTACCATTTTTTTTTTTTACACCCCTTCCCCCACCGGGGTTCCTTACTACACCATCTAAACACCCGGGCAACACTGGGCACCCCCGCTAGTTATGATATAGAAGCACCAAAAAGAATTATTCATTAATAATTGTTTTAAAAACAGATTCGAGATTCGTACTAAGTAAATTACCCATTGAGAATCCCCCATGATGCGGCCTTAAAAGGAAAAGAATAACAAGATACCAAGGTCTTATGGACAAGATAAAAAGAAAAAAAACTTAGGAAGATCTCTATTATTCTAGTAATTATCGGAGCAACTGGACTCATGAAAAGGAATTTTGAAAACTATATGGTAAATATAGTCGTGAACCAAGTGCAAGTGAGATTAGAACAATTGCACATAAAGGGACGATTAGAATCTTAAAAAGATCTCTCGGTTTAATGTATGGAATCTGGTAGGATGCTAGAACAAAATGATCAGAAAATCCTTTAAAATTGTGACACGTGTTGAACATTTTTTGGTGCTTGTTAATGGATCGATTTTTGAAAAATATTTCATTTTACTTACTTAAATGTCATGTCGAAAATAGTAATAAATCCCAAAATTACGAAAATTTATCAAGTAGAACAACTGATATTGTGCCAACCACTCCAGTTTGTGATTTTAAGGGTTTTCGGGGCTGCTAAAAACAAATCTGACATTTAAACCCGTTGCAAATTTACCGTTCTGTTGTTTTAAAGACCTGTTTTTAGGGAATATTTTGTAGACATGACAGTTTTCATCTGTAAGAAAATATTCCCTAGAAACAGGTCTTGAAAACAGAATGGTAAATTTGCGGTGGGTTTCGTGCCAGATTAATTTTTAGTGGCATTGAAAACTCCTAAGAACACAAACTATAGTATGACCTTCACCTTCACCGAGGTGAACGATTTATATGACCTTCACCGAGGTGCGCGACTTGACACACAAAAATAAACCGCCTCTTAATCACCTGCTAATGCATGCGTCACTGTAACGTCCAATGACAACAACAACAACCTTCTCACTCGACCTGCCTTTATACCACTATCTCAATCCCTTCTCTTGCGCATGCGCCTGTAGATTCCTGACAATCTCGAGACTTCCGCTTATAAAAACCCAAGTTTTGTTGTCATGCATGCCTATACAAGGCACAAACACGAGGGCGTTTGTTGTGTTGGTAAGTACTACATCCCCCCCCCTGATCTGATGATCACATAGAGTGCACTCCGGGGGTGGCCTCTTAGTTCGTTGGCTTCTGCGAAGGGTGGTATTTACACTCTCGGATTCAGGTTCTGGTTCTGTGTGAGGTTCTGGTTCTGGTTCTGATCCTTCCTGATCAGACGAACTAAAACTACCACTCTCTTGCTCGGTGACCTCACTCATCAGCAGCTCATCATCTGATGATTCGTCGCTCTCTGTAGTTATGGGATGTACTTCACTAGCCGGGCGAAGATCGCGCACATGGCGTGGGGTTGCATCAACAAGGACCGACTGCTGGCTGACCACTCCAGATATTCGTCCTCGCTTGAACTTGGTGGTGCACCGGTTTCCAGGGAGTCTAACCCAAACTGGATCCCCTACCTTGTATTTGTTATGACTCTCCTCGTCGATTGGTTGGACAGTGTCAATGCCCTTTATCCTAACACGGTATTTGTGTATGGCATTGGCCGGTGCTGTTAGTGTCTTCCCATCCTTTGGTGTGACGTTATACCAATACGTGGCCTCCGTAATGGTGCATTGTTTTCTGGCAGCAATTCTCTTGATGCTGCGATGGCTCCTCTCAGCAATGCCATTTCCTGATGGCACATGGGCACATCGCAGTTGTAGTCGGACACCCCACTCATTCAACAACTGCCGAACTTGGTGGCTACAAAAAGCGGCATCGTTGTCCGTCAATATCTCTTCCAGCGCACCTCGCTCAGAAAAGATAGATGACAGTTGGCGGACAACATTCGCTGAGTCCTGCCTGGTCATTTGCCGCCACACCGCAAAACGAGTGGGTCCACAGTCGATAAGGGTTAGAAAGGGCTTACCACTGTAATGGGTAATATCCATCGCTAATCGTTGCCACATATGCTCAACTTCCAATCGCCCCTTCTTCCATTGCTCAGGTGCAGGATCGATAGACTGGCATGCCTCACAGTGCCTGATGATCTGCCTGACATCCGCCCTTGTCACTGCTGGGTCTACACGCCTCGCAAAATACAAAGTTCTTTTGATACCTGGATGTCCACTGTGCACATGAATTCTTTGTATTTGGCATGAGCTAATCGCGCCAACTGCCCAAGATCGAGCAGTGAACTCCACGCCTGTCTTCACAGCTTCATACCATTTGTGAGGCACACGGGTTAGTTGGTCTGCACGATTACAGTGTGATGCCACGAGCGTTACACTCACCGACAGGTCATATTCTGATACCAGACTCTTCAGGGTGTTTAGCCTCCGCCGGATTAACATTTCACTGGCTGCCTTAGTACGGACTCTTGTTCATCCCGAGAGAGTGTCGGACACCCAGTGGTAGACGCAGAGAGAATCCGTGTACAAGTGTAACTTCTTCGACTGCCATTGCAGTGCCAGATTTAAACCCTTCACAACAGCATCCAATTCCGCCAGGTTGATGTGTTGAGCATCATTCACGGGTCGCAGCCAGCATGCGTCTTCAATTACATTTCCACGTTGCTCCAATAACACTCCCAATGCCAAAGAACTAGCGTCAACCCACACATTCACAGTGTCCCCATCGACACACCATTCTCCACGGGCAGGATCCTCCTTGTTAACTCTCTCTAGGGTTTCTGTCGTCATCAGAGTTAGAAGAGCATCATCAGATACATCATCCCAACCTGTAGTTACTAAACTTGCCCTGCGTTTGATGACGCCCACAGCTGCTCGGAGCCAGCCACACGCTGGTAAGTGACCAATAAGTTTCCCACACAAGGAAAAAATAGTCCGCCGCGTAATAACATCAGGGACGGTTGGAATCTCACTGCCACGCCTCCATAGTAAGGTATCGTCTTTCCCGCAAACGTCCAATCCTAATACCTGTGCTCCATCCCTCAGACGTTCGGGATCCTTGCACTCCAACCCAAATTGAGCTAACTTTTCTCTGACGTGCGACGCAGATTGTACGTCTTCATTGACATACACATCATCAATATAGGCCGATGTTGCGTCCTCAGTAGTCTTTTCCTGGGACAACACTGCATTTATGATGGTCTTCATGATTTGCGGTGCCACATTCAGCCCAAAGCCAAGCCAAGTAAGGCAGTATCTCTGACCCCGGAACCACACTGTCTGGAATGGCCACAATGTCTCATCCACTCGCACCTGCAAATAAGCCTTCCGCAAGTCTACTATAGACACATTGGAGCCCTTCTGGCGCCATTCTCTCAGCTTGCTGGCGCACACGTCAGCATCAGCAGTGTACGTCTCAATGTATCTATTGAGTTCACGATAGTCCAGCACTGGACGAACTTTTGATTTGTTATGCTGGACTACAGCCATTAAGGGAATCAGACCCTTGGGTGGTCCCAGCTTGTTTGGGGTAGGGGATCAGCCATCCATCCTGGATCCATGCCTCAAGTTCCTTCTCGTAATCATTACGGGCCTCGTCGGGTATCGAGTACTCTGCAATGCTATTCTTGAGTTCGGTTGGCGCCCTTCCTTCTGTCCACTTCCACGATGCAGTCCATGCTTTTTGGTGAGGGTCGTAGTCCACCTTAAAATCAGGCCGATCAATGTGAACTGCAGCACACACTGGGGTTTCCAAAAATTGCACAGTCCCATCTCTTCCGATAACCACTCCCCCCAGTGCCTTAATAGCATCATATCCCAATAGTACATCGAATCCCAGCAAATCCCCTCGCATCACCAGAACATTAATGTTTGCGGCCACACCAGAGTCTGTGTGGACTTTGACAGTTCCGGCTCCACAGCAAGCTTGCGTATTGCCACCTATTGTGGTTACTTTGATGTTCTGCTTTGTCCAGTTTCGACACAATTTGGCACTCATGATGGTGTGTGAGCACCCGGAATCGAGAAGAGCTGAACAAAGCACTTGGTCCACGTACACATTTATTGTCGGTTGCGCCTCAATTAAATCTTGTCCGGGGAACAGGGCAGCACTGACGTTCTGCCCCCTGATGCATTTCCCGCACAATTTTGGGATAAATCTCCATAGCTACCACATTGGAAACAGCGCGGGCGCCCCCGCCCCTTGTTAATACAATTTCTTGCGATATGGCCTCGCTGGCCACAGCAGAAACATCTCCCATTGGTCGTGGGTCTCAAACTGGGACTCTTTTCAGCATTAGTCTTGGCTGCCTGCGCCATCATTACAACCGGTTCCCTCAGGTCCTCCTCATCTCTGATAATGGCTCGAGCGCGTTCTAACAAATGTTCCATGGGCGTTACAGATATGCTGGTGGAAGCCCTCAACAGTTGCTTAACATGGGTGGGAAGGCCGGCCACAAACGCATACGCCAGTGTTTGCTCTGACACTCCATTGCCAAATAGAACTGCAAGTTTCTTCAGCTCCGCGAAGAAGACGTCCACGGTTTCTCCTGGCATGAGCTTCCTAGTGGCAAATGTTTCGTAGGCCGTACAGGGATCCATGGCAAATGTTTCGTAGGCCGTACAGGGATCCACGGCAAATGTTTCGTAGGCCGTACAGGGATCCATGGCAAATGCCTTGTATAAAGCATTTTTTATACAGGTAATATCAGCCTTCTCCACAGCACTCAGTTGCTGATATACACTTAGGGCGCCTCCAGCCAATCTTAGGGGAATCACGGTATGCACACCCTTTACGTTACAGAGGTTGCAGGTCAGCTCAACCCTTTCGGCCCAGTCGACAACAGAAGTGGATCCGTCGAATTCGGGTATCAGTTTTAAATCAAACTTTGCCCCAGCCATAGTTGTCCAGGAAAAGAGACAAAATGAAATAGCCGAAATAGCTTATGACCTTCACCTTCACCGAGGTGAACGATTTATATGACCTTCACCGAGGTTTTTTATCTTGACACATAAAAATAAACCGCCTCTTAATCACCTGCTAACGCATGCGTCACTGTAACGTCCAACGACAACAACAACAACAACAACCTTCTCACTCGACCTGCCTTTATACCACTATCTCAATCCCTTCTCTTGCGCATGCGCCTGTAAATTCCTGACAATCTCGAGACTTCCGCTTATAAAAACCCAAGTTTTGTTGTCGTGCATGCCTATACAAGGCACAAACACGAGGGCGTTTGTTGTGTTGGTAAGTACTACATATAGTGGTCAGGGGTGTGTTACAGTTGAAAGTAATATTTACCTAATTTTGTACTCAATCATTTTCCGTAATTTTGGGATATATTACTATTTTCGACATAAGTACTGATGTATTTGCTTAAAACGACATAAAAAATGATCTGTCAACTATCTTTACAAGTGCCCGGGTGTTTGGAGGTGTATGCTGAGCAAAAAAAAAAAAAAAAAAAAAAAAAAAAAAAAACGGTCAATTTTTTTAGCTTTGACCCCTATTATGACCCCCTTACCATTTGTTTTGGGCTCAAATGGAGTTATTTAGATCCATGTCCAAGGAACCTATATCTAAAATTTCAAGTGTCTAGACCCAAAATTGTCGGAGGAGTTTGGTAGAGTTCTCAAAAGTCAAATCGTTGAACTTTGACCTTTTAACAGCCACATTTCTGGCCGAAAACCGAGCACATAGATTTTCCCAAATCTCAGTACCCTGTATATCAAATTTCGAGTCTGTAGACTAAAAATTGACAGTTATTGCGTAGGGAAATGTACACAGACACGTTCACTTTTATATATATATATATATATATATTTTTTTTTTTTAGCTTAAATAAATTTAGTTATATTTTGCTAATGTTTTTTGGGCATTTTTTTTTTTTTTGCAGTATAGGCAACAAAACGATATATTAAATGAATGTTACCAAAGTCACAATAAATTACTCTTTTACCCACCTGGATATTTTTTTTTGTTAAACTGATATAAGTCAGTATGGATGGCCAGAAGTGTTATAAAGTTCTGGTTGGATGTAAAGTGTTATTTGACTTTACAGAAATTGTAAAAAGAATTTGTTTTAAAAGGTGTTTTGATAAAACGTCTTTATTTGAAAAATATATTTTATAATAAATAAGCATCATAAAAATCTTTTTTTCTTTTTAAATCAAACATTACGAAAATATATTTTACTTTTACAAACAAAAAATAAACATAGAAACATCTTTTTTTATCATAAAAAAAATATTTTTCAACATCAAACATTAGTAAAAATATTTTTAAACTTTTACGAACAGAAAAAATAGTTTTTATTTGAAAATTTTAATTTTTTTGTTCAATTTCTCACTTTGAAATGCTTTTTATTTTAAATAATAATAACTAGTGGGACTTGTGGAAATTCCACAGGGGACTCATTCTTATGTAATATATTGATGTTGGCATTCTGTAGATGTTCAGCATAAATGGAGACGTTCTGATATTATTGCAGTTCTTTTGTTAAAACTGCAAAGGAATTTATCTAAGCTAGCAGGGACCACCGGCATAGCCCAAATTCTTGCAGATTTTGTATATATTATTATAGAATTAATGTTCTATGGATTTTCATATTATAAAGTTGCAATTTCAAAAATCGCAAATATATTCATATGACTTGGGTGCATGTGCTTGAATCGAAATCGAAACCAGAACTTATGATTATATATATATATATATATATATATATATATATAAGATAAAAATTACAATTAAATTTACCAAAATGATCCAAGATTGTAAAATTAAAGTATATTATAAATATTAAAGAATTAATATTTATAAAGTTATCTCAGCCAGATGTAAAAGCTTGATAAAACCAAATAGGAGATAGAGCTTATAATACGAGCAAACAGTTAATAAAACATGTTAAAAAACACTTTGAAATGAGTTAAAAATATATTTAATCTGAAAAGGAAACGCTAGATAAGTGGATAGTCCTTAATCCACGTAGTTTTGAAGAAATACTTTCCTTCTCATCAGAGGTAGGAATTAGCAAAATGCGGGATCGGATTTTGCATGCAAAAGTATTTGATGAAACAACAAGTAAGTCAAAGATCTTACTTGATAACAAAAAAAGTGAAGCAGAGGGAATATGGTGAAGAAAAAGGTGATTACACGTGAATGGATAGTCTGGTGGAAGATAAATAATCAAGTGACGGTAAAATCCAAATATATAACTTCAAGAAAGTTAATTGAATTTCCATTTGCACAAGTAAAATCCAAGGAAATCCCGTAATTGGAAGAAGATGGTCCATAATAATCCAAAGGCAGAAATCCATGGAATAATTCACAAAAATGTGTACAAGAAAAAAAAGAAATTCCAATAATATTAATAAAAGAAAATAAGATATGCTTTTCACTCTACTGCCGAGACATAAATATAAATAAGAAAGATCAGGGAAGAAAAAGAGGAAAAAAGAATGGTGATAGAGTTAAATAAAAAATAGAGAAGCAAATGTCAAAATGACCCAGACAGGAAATGTTAATGGCGCAAAAAAAATATATAGGGCAAAATAATATAGGTCAACTGAAATGTACAGGTCATCACTTAAAAAATGTCAGCAAGAGTTGTTAGAAGACACTAAATGGAAAATAAATAAATTAATTAATAAATAAATAGAAAATAAATAAATAAACAATAAATAAATAAAAAATTTTTTATTTATTATTTATTTACTTGTTTCATCAAATACTTTTGCATGCAAAATCCGATCCCGCATTTTGTTAATTCCTACCCTCTGATGAGAAGGAAAGTATTTCTTCGAAACTCCGCGGATTAAGTAAGGACTATCCACTTATCTAGTGTTTCCTTTTCAGATTAAATATGTTTTTAACTCATTTCAAAGTGTTTTTTAACATGTTTTATTAACTGTTTGCTCATATATATATATATATATATATATATAATTTGAGTTCCTTCAGTTATAATCAAAACCGAAACCACAACTTATGAAGAATTCTTGATAAAAAAAATAGATTACTGGAGCCATCAGCTATAATCGAAACTGAAACCAAAACGTATGGAGACCTTTTGGTAAAATTATTTATTGCAAGAAATAGAAGTTCATAACAATCAAACGACAGTCACTCAGATGTAAGCATAACACACAAAATAACACCTCCTATCCTATTATTATATAGATTTTTTTTTAATCAAAAACCATAAAAAACATATCCCAAACAAAATATTTCTAAAATAGTTTTGTTTTATTCGCCTCCAGAGGAATTGTTGCAGATGACCATTAGAATTTGCTTTGTTGTAGTCGGAAAAAAAATCACATCAGAAAAAGAACTCATATTCAAAAAGAATATCTAGTTTTAAAAAATCTCATTAGAAATGTTTGTTTTTTTTAAATCTCGTTAAAAAAAAAAAAAAAAAATTGTATTTTTTAAAGTAAATTGTTTTATTCTTTTATTGTAGAACAAAAACAGATTATTTAAAATTAAAAAATATATTCTTTACAATGTTTGTTCAAATAACATTCTACATCCAACCAGGACTCTATAACACTTCTGGTCATCCATACTGACATAGGCTCCGATCAAAACTGGAAAGGCATCTTCTCTTCAGTTTAACCAATTTTTTTATGTTTAAACTTATTTTAAAGTGTTTTAATTTGAAACCAAAGTAGTGTCGAGTCTTAAATTAGAACAAGAAAAAATAGCTGACATAAAATGGCAATTTGAGGAGTCTCAATAATTGCAAAATAAATAAATAACAAGTGAAGCATGCATGGTCCCCCGTGAAAGAGGCAGAAAAAAAGGACTAAGTTCAGCATTTGCCCTTCCCCCCTATTTAGCCCCCAAAGTTCTTAGGAGACGTCAAATGCTGGTGAAAATGAACAAACAGTGTAGTTTTAGCATATGTAAATTTGTGTTTCGCACCATGCAAAAAAAAGAAATGACAAAGTCCATCATTTGCCCCTCCCCCGCCCCATTTAGCCTCAAAAGTCCTCAAGGCCTTAACATATTTAAATTTGTAATTCAGCACCATGCAAAACTACTAAATAGACATACACAGGAAATTTTGGACAAATATGGTAAAATAGTCCCAAAAATGAAGTGTTTTTATTAGCCCTACCACAGGAGCTAATACACCCAAGAGTTATCGCGAAGCATAGACAAATAAATTTATATAGAAATCAGTTAGTTATAACTTTTCAGAAAATTTTATAAAAATCCAAGGCATCAATTTTTTTTTTTAATAAGTACAAAAGTGTCAATTTTAGCCATTTTAACTCGAAAGGCACCTCTGGGGGTTCACACCAGAGTTTTCTCAGAAAATCCGTTCTGTTAAATTTTTACTCATATCATGTTTAATGTTTGATCAAAATTTCAAAAACTTCCAAGGCGTAGTTATTGAGAAAAGTGCGGACAGACGAACGGACAAGGGTGAATTTACAGGTCTACTCTCTTTTTGTCAGGAGGACCAAAAAATGTAATGTTCTAACGTGATTTGGGAAAAAAATTTTCCTCTTATTTATTTTTTTGTTTACTTGCCTTTCCACGAGGGCAGAGTTAGACACAAGGTCGGTTTTTAATGTGGGGGGAAACCAGCTCCCTAAAAACGAGCACTCTGGTTAGTAACAAAAATAAAAAATGTATCAGTCATAAAGGATTTCTCCTCCATTAACCGAGACCAAAATGTATAGTGCAGCAGCTGTACAACAGATACTACACTTTGATCTTAGCCCGAAGGCCAAGAAAGAAAAAAGTCTACTTTTGTCTATTTTTCTACTTTTCCTCTTTTTAATATAATTAAAAAAAAAATATTGGCAATTTGGATGTTTAACCGATTGTTAGTAATAGTAGCAGTTTAACTGATTGTTAGTAATAGTAGCAGTTTAACTGATTGGTAGTAATAGTAGCAGTTTAACTGATTGGTAGTAATAGTAGCAGTTTAACTGATCGGTAGTAACTATTTTACTAAATTCGTTAATTTTTCATACGATAATTTGGGAAACTAACACATTTGAGAGATTGTAAAAAATGAAAGATGCAACATTTTTTTTTTTTTAAACAACGTTTTTTTTTTGGCGGACGTCTATGAGATTGCTCCCCTCCCCACCTCTAAATTACACAATTTTCAATTTTTTCTTTTTTAATTACTTTTTCCATTCATCGATTACAGATTTAATTTTAAGATTAAAAAAGTTTGTTTAAATTTTTATAACTTATCTTCGGGGATCAGTTTTTCAGTTATAATATTTTAAATTTAACACCCACTTTCTGGCCATTATTGATAAAAAAAAATGGCAAATCTCAATTGACCGATGAATATTTTAGTCTAAAAAAGGGGTTATGAAGGGAACTCCTCCTCTTTCTATATTTATCTATTTTTTTTTTTTTTTTTTTTTTTTTACATGGAGTTCACCACTTATCAAGGCCCAATGGCCACTCAGGGATAAGGGTTATTGTGTGTACAGTAATCAATGGGATAGTGTAGCAATAGTATTGGAGAATTGATAGGGTGTCATTACTTAGGGGGACGGTTCATCAGGAATTTGTTTGTGTTGAACTTAAAGACATCCAGGTTGAAGTTGGGAGGGAAACAGGCAAGCGGAACAAAGTTCCACAGGCGTGCAGTTCTAAGAAAGAAGCTTTGTTCATGGAATCTACGTTTCTAACTCAAAACTCGCCAATAAAATGACTACTTTTATAGGTTTTTGGATATGCTGAAAGCGAATATCGCGATAATGTCCTATTTTAGCATTGGAGAAAAAATTCCTAAAATATTCAGTTGCAACAAAAGTTTTAATACAAAGTTTATTTATATTAAAATAAATAAAAAACATTTTAGTTAAAAGTAAAAACAACATCTGGCAATTCAACAGGTTTAACTTTTAGCATTTTCAGAATTTCAAGAAAACAATTTTTTTGATTGCAATGAAAAAACACAAGTCTGAGGATCCTTGAAAGCAGCTTTATTTTACTATTCAGGGACGAGCCACTACGAGTACTGCAGTTGATTTAACGAAAGAAAAAACTCAAGGGAATTGACTCACTTTCAGAAAGCACAAGCGAAAGTTGAATAGTTCTTTTTTTCAGCACATTTTCGAGTTCGAGGCTGTGTGATTGTCTTGGGGCATAAGGCAACACAAAATCTCAGGAGTGGGTCTCTTTTTCTTTTCAGAATAAACAAAGTTCAAAGCTGATAGTTTTCAGCTAAATATGGAGGGCTTCTAGTAGAGCATCAAAGATTCAGCACCTCATCATCCTGATGATCTTTGCTGATCATCTGTGAGGAGGACTAGGAGTCGAACTTTCGAGGATGGAGTTTTCAAACACAATTAGTAGAGATGGAAAGCAATGAGTGGATGCTGTGGAAGGCTACATCTAGTACTCTTTCCCAATTTGTAATAATGGAGGTTTTTCGACCATAGAGCCAGGCTCACAGTTTGTCAGATGATACCATTATATCTTTCCACTTCTGTTACCTTGAGGATTGAAGGCAGTCGTTCAACTAGTAGAAATGCCTCGAGAAAGCAAGAATTCCTTCAGTTCGTCTGACATGAAAGACGTTCCAAAATCAGAATGTACAAAAGAAGGATTTCCAAATATAGAAAATAAGCTAATTAGGAGTTTCCAGACAGTTCCAGCTGAAACATTAGCACAAAGGAAAGTGAAAGGAAAATTCATCAATGACTGCAGTATGTATCGGTTGCAAGAATTTGAAGGTAATTGGAGGTCCTTTGAAGTCCATGCTTATTCTTTCAAATGGCTGACTTGCTTTTACAAGAATCTGAGGTTGCAAACTTAAGGAACCTAGGTTTTACTTCAAAACACACCAGCAAACCTTTATAACTGCTCTCACATCTTCCACAGAATATGGCAGATATTGGGGATCTGACGAAATGTAGCATCCTGGTTACCCCCTGTGCGCAAGAAGTGTAATTTGTCAGCAGAGGCAGTAGAAGTACGAATTTGAGACACAGCATCTGCAGCAACATTTTTGGACCAAGAATGGAATAAGTACCCTGGCCGGTTCACATAAAAAAGGACAGATTTCGGATGACACTGTTTTAACCTTCACCTTGGTTATGTTCGAGTGGTTTTTGAAACCAAGAATGCGTTTTTATATATTTACACAACTTTAATTAATCTTTGGATTGATATTTTTATCATGTTTTAAACGAATCACATTTAAAATCGTCACTCGCAAGTAGTTGCTTACAAGTAATATATTTATATATTTATAAAACAAAACAAAAAATAATAGTAGCTGGCATAATAAGTGAAAATTTAGAACCTTTTAAATAAAAAACTATTTAAACTAAAGTTTTTAAGGGCAGAAACAAACTGACTTGTTTGAATGTTCAGGAATGTTTCACAGATTTTCACAACCAAGTTTTATTTTTTTTTTAACTATAGTTCTTTTTTTTTGTTCATTTTTAATACAAATCAATATTTAATTATTCTTTAAAACATTAACTATAGCTTGTGATACTATACTTTTATACGTCATAAAAATAAGTTATGAAAGGCTATGTAAATAAAATTAGTGTGTTTTTCAAATCTCGGTTCTTTATACTTGTTGCTTTTATCTCTGATTTTATTTTGCATAAAAATTGCTACAGTCTAGAAAGATTTCTCCTTCACTGATCGCCAACATGAGACATAAGTGTCCTAAATTTTCAATTATTACCTTGATTTTTTTTTTATTATTTCTTTTGTTTTGTAAATATATAAACGCACTCTACATAAAAATCAACCCTGGTTGCAAATAATTTGGCTGATTTTTTATGGAAAGTGTGTTATAATAAAACTATTTAAACCAATGTCAAAATATTAACCCAAATTTGGTTTAAATTTTGGGTTATTTAAAAAAACGGTGAATAAATGCACTCTCCATAAAAAAAAAAAATCAATCTTGGTCGCAAATAAATAATAGAGCTCGTTTTGATTATTTTATTCTTAATAAAAATATCAATTTGTAAAAATCCACCTGAAAATTAAAACATTTTGTAAATATATAAATGCCCTCTGCAACACAAAAATCCACTCAAAAATTTAAGTTTTACTTGAATTTTCATTAAAGTTACTGTTTTAAAGAATAAATAAATGTTCATTTGTATTAAAAATGCACACTGAAATAAAACGAATTTACATAAAAAAAATCAATCTTTGTTGCAAAAATTTGCATAAACATTCATACAAGCCAGTTATTTTATGTGTTTCTGCCCTTAAAAACTTTGGTTTAAATAGTTTTTTTTAATTAAAAGGTTCTAAATTTTCAATTATTACGCCAGCTACTATTGTTTTTTTGTTTTATTTTATAAATACATAAATGTATTACTTGTAAACAACTACTTGAGTGACAATTTTAAATGTGATATTCGTTTCAAACATGGTATAAATATCAATCCAAATTTTGGTTCAAATAGTTTTATTAAAAAATTATTATTTATTTTTTTGTTAATTTATTTTTTAAATAAAAATATCGATCCAAAAGATTAATTAAAGTTGTGTAAATATATAAAAAATGCACTTTTGATTGCGAAACCCGCTTGAATGTACCAAGGTGAGGGCTAAAGCGGTGTCATCTGAAATCTGTCCTAAGTGAAGTTAGCCAGGGTCCTTATTCTCTGCTTGGTCCCATTTTGTTTCCTTGGGCAATAGGCAATATCATAGCTAAAACAGGCAAGTTCTAGCTTCCATCTCGTAATTTCATTTTTTATTTTGCTTTTTCCTTTGGGGGTTGGAAAAGAAAGACAGATTTTTGGTCTTAAAATGCTTTTCGAGCAGTAAATGTTATCATTTTCCAATTGTCTCTACAATTGCATTTTCAAACACAGAATGCTTCTGCTCACTGGAGGTTAAAGTTCTTGAAAAGAAGGCAACTGGCCAAGAGTTCTGGGTTAGAGAGAGAGGGATGGCATGCTCTGAAGCATCAGTTTCAACCTCAAGAGGGAGAGAAGAATCTGACTACTAGGGACGATTTAGCAATTTCTTCAGGTCCCTAAAGGCGTCGGTTTGTTCTTTAGTGAGGAGAAACGTGGTAATTTTGGTTAGAGGATGTAATTTCTCAGAGAAGTTAGATAACGACTTTGAATACTAAGAAAAGTTTCCCATAGTTCGAAGAGAAGGAACAAGCAAGTTCATCAATCCTTTGAGCCTGTCAGAGTCTGGTTTTAACAAACCTTTGCATATAGTGTACCCAAGCAAGTCTACAGAAGCAAGAGAGAAGTGACACTTGGTTTTATTCAGTGTTAATCCATACTTTGCCACAGCGTTCATAAAACTTTTTAAATTAGTATCATACTCAGCCCGATTTTCTCCACAAATTGTAACATTTTCGATGTAGGTGAAGGTTCCTCAGAGGTCTTCTCATTTGATGATATTATCAATGACTCGTTGGAAACTTTCTACTCTACTGGTTACTCCAAACGGAATTTGATGAAATTGCTAGAGGGTTTCAGAAACTTCCAAGGTTGTATATTTTCGTTCTTCCAGTTTGATGGCAACTTGGTGATAAGCACTGGTTAGATCAAAAGTGCTAAACACTTGGTAAGTGGCAATCTCATTTATCATATCCTCTGTTCGAGGAAGAGAATAAGCATTCAGGAGAGTTAATCGGTTTGAGAGTAATCGACAACAAGTCTCTTTGTGATTCTCAGAAGACACTACAAGTGTCTGGGTTCACCAAGGAGATGAACAGGGCTCTATAATACCATCCTTTAGCATATGGGTTATTTTTGATTTAATAAATTTGGCACCAGGTATGTCTCCTGGATTTAGCTGCTATTGGGCGACAATCTGAGGTTAGGTTTGTAAAGAGAGAAAGGTTAGGGATATTTTTTTTAATGGTGGTCAGTCCACAAATAGTGAAAGGGAAAAGGGGTCTTCTAAAAGGTATTTCTACTGAAGAATGTTGGTTTAGAAATTTATGCCTGAAAATAATATCACTGCATAGGTCGGCCATAATCAACAACTTGACATTATTGTACTTTTTTCCTTTCAGACTCAGATATACGACACAATTTCCAAGAGAAAAGAATTCATAGGAACTGTTGGCCATCAGAATTCTCTCAGAAGTTGGTGAAACTGCTAACCTGAGTATCTTAACTTTATCAGAATGAAGGAAATGTTTTGAGCTCTCAGTATCGATGAGTATCCTCATAGGTTCACCTTTAGTTTCCCTCCATAAGAATAAATGAGATAGACTTTCCAAGAAATTTAAAGAAGGAACTGATGAAACCAAAAGAGACTCACCATAATTTATAGCAACTGCTATTGGAGATCTGCAGACACATGCGAAATGCCCCTTCCTACAGTTTTTACATACCGAATTTCAGGTGAACACATGCTTTTGAGGTGTCTAGGTTTTTATGATATCATGCACCTTAAAAGCAGTAATTGTCAGATCATCCAATGTGGTGTCAGTCTGCAAAGGAAAGTCAGGAAGGGAGTGGTTTGCTGGGTCTAATGTGAAGTTTGAGGCAAACTGACTGGCAAGCATTTTAGGCTTCTCGGTTGCCATCTGACAAACCACCCCCTTAAGTAAGACACTATCAAAACCCCCAATACTAATGATTACTACAATACTATCTCATTGATTACTGTACACGCAATAACCCTTATTCCTGAGTGGCCTTCGGGCCTTGATAAGTGGTGACCCTCATGTAAAAAAAAAACAAAAACAACCTCATAATTGTTGGATAGTAGGGGAATTGTTGATTACCCATTATTTACTACAATGTTAGAGATTTTCCAGAAATCACAGGTTCCTAATTTCTGTGCTTCAATGCATTTTCTGGTGGTTTCGGTACATTTTCTCTTTAGCCGTAGATGTTTCTTACAATTATTTATAGCTTCTATATACTTTTGTCTGTTTGTACTGGACTTATGTCTGTTAAATCTGCGGCATTCATGCTGCACATATAAAAGTAAACCATTGAGGAGAGTGGAGTTTGCAATAGAATTTCCGCGTGGGAACGTGCTTGAATTGCCATTTGAAACCCTTCAGTGGTCTCATTTGCACACTGTTCAGCAGGAAGAGAAAAGATATTTTCATGGATATTTGTGAATGCAAGCCTCAAGGGAGGAGGCAAATTGGTTTTGTTTGAGTGTGATGGGTGCAGGATCCCTTTCCATGCACGATATGGCACTACAATCATCCCGATATTATGCAAGCTACTCCAAGCGCTACCAAAAAGTAAGGGCTCCTGTACTGTCAATCAAAAACAGCCAGAAATTGTCAATCCGGTATCCTCAACCCATCAGACAAAAATCAATCCAATTACATTGGCATATATGGCACTCAAACACTCCACAGTGAAATTTCTATAAAATAATGAAGTTTCGTCGTATATAAAAAGAAATGTGTTTCCTTGTTCTACTGATCATTTAAGCGTCCTAAATTATCTGCACCAAAATATTATTTCCTTAGTAAATGCTAGTTATCTCCCTTAGACCAAATCCCAAGCAAGCGCCTACGGTTTTTTTGTTTTATTTTTATTAAACTATTTATTGTACCTATTTACAATGCCTACCCACGGGACAGAGTTAGACACCAGGGTCGTTAAGCACATTACAAAAAGCAGGGTTTTTTTTTTTCAAACAAATTTAAAAAAAACAAAAAAAAAAACAACTATTTTATTAAATGTAACAAAGTTTTATAACATTAATAACAAAAAATATTTTAAGATTACAAAAAAGAATATTTTTGGTGCTTACTGCTTCACTGCTTCAACACTATTGGGACGAAACTTTGGAAATCGTAAGACTGAATTTCACATGAAAACAATGGTATCTACGTATTCCTCGTATTTTTAAGATAGTTATATCCAAAAATTACGAAAATCGATAAGGTAGAAAATTATTTATTAAAGAAAATAAAAAATAGAATTTGAAGAAAATGACCATAAGATATAGGAGAGTTCAAAAGGGAGGTAATTTTCCGTTTCGATTTAAACAAGATCGTCGCAATTTTTCACCTACTAACATGATTAAAGTAGTTTTCCTTTTTTAAATAATTCAGTAATATTCAGGTAATTTGGGCTGGATAATTTGTAAGCTACAATTGTAATTTATTAGAATTGATAAAAAAAAAAATCAGTAGCAAATATTGTTTTTTTTTTTATCTGAAAACTCCATTTATCGGCTACAAAATTTCGTCCTAATTGTGTAGAAGCGCATTATTTTTTTCAATTACAATTCTTCTGCAATTATGGCGGTTACCATAAATTTTAACGACGTTTGAAAAAGGGTCACCATTTCAGTTGGTCCCTTTTTTTGGGGCACCTCTGACATTAGAGAGAGAATAAGAGTGCTGAAAAAGAACTGTTGTGGAAAAGAAAACATCGGTTATAATTAAGTGCGACGAGACTTTAGGATTGATGATGTTTTATAAAGGTTTCCAAGATATAAGGGTACAAAGAGGATGGTACATTTTTTTTGATAAAAGTCTTTACCCAGGGAAACTGGTCCGTCGCATGTTGATGCTTCTATCGTTCCCGCATGTCTGAGACAGATTTCTTCTTTGTATCTCCCTCCAAGACAGTCCTCTATTCTGATTGGCTAAAACCTCTGGTGACATTGAGAGAAGAAAGGGAAAAGTAGAAGAGTAGGGAGAAAGAGAGAAATAAGGGGAGCATACCGTAGCAGCATCATAGTAGTAGTTCACTACACAATTATCAGCATATTTTTCTTTTTTTAATGCTAAATAAAGTAGTTGAGGAGAAGAAGAAAAAAAACATCTATTCTTACAATTCTTTGAATGTTTTGTTTAATAAAAATTACAATATCGTCACATTTTACTTTTTTGCTAATGGTGTTATAAAACTTTGTTGTATTAGTTGAAAAATAAAATGACAAACTGGGTTTGTATTACAATATGTACGAAAAAGTGGTCAAAAAATGAAAAATATAAATTTATCAAAAGCAAGATAAGTTACTCTTCTACCTATCTGTAAAAGTTTTTAGTGGTTTTACTCGCTTTAAAACGTTTAATCAGTTCAATAATGAGTAGGCACCACAACAGCTGTTTGTAAAATGCCGACGTTTTACACAATAACACCAACATTATCATTTCATGCATTTACTATTTTCTGAGTCAATTTCTATGGATGAACATTGGCGCTATAATTGTTAATGGAAGTAACTTTTTTTCTTTTTTCTATTTTTGTTATCGGATTTTCATATTTACATTGTTAAAAAAATCTGTTTTACAAACTACACAGACGAGTGTTAAAATAAAATTAATTTAACGTCTTCTGTTGACACTTATGTATCTAAAGATAGTGTTACTTACAGGCCTCCATACTTTCTGGAAAAAAGCGCCAGAAAATAAGGATCACCCTCTATCATTTGAATAATTAAATCAAAACAAATGTTGTGAAGACGAGAGGCATGTTCTCGTGTCGTCGAAGCGAGAAGAAAAGACTGAAGTGACTGAATGAACGAAATGAATTGAATTAATTGAATTCACCCTAGAAGACTGATGCGTTTTTATACATTTTGGGGCGGCTCCAAAAACAAGATTGCTTACTGCTGATATTTTGGTTTTTGGAAAAGCATTAAAAAGGCAATCTTCTGAATTTTCTCATTGGTCGCTTGTGTCACGTGATACTGTCGCCAAATACGTCCACCAGAAATATGTTCATTTTACTTTTGTTGTTGTGAGAAAAGTGTGAGGGCGTATTTGAAATTGTGCCTTTGCTGGAAGAACTTATTTTTGTGCAAAATGCACGGGGAAATTGAAATGAATAAAGGTCCGTTTATTTGCGCACGAGCGTGTGTATGAGTGACTGCACACGG
Organism: Euprymna scolopes; assembly: GCF_053919585.1. Classification (NCBI taxonomy): domain Eukaryota; kingdom Metazoa; phylum Mollusca; class Cephalopoda; order Sepiida; family Sepiolidae; genus Euprymna; species Euprymna scolopes. The sequence goes on along the minus strand of NC_136503.1, from coordinate 14,488,381 downwards.
CTATACTTACAACGAATAAACACCCCAACCTCCCTATGTTAAGAACGGCTTTTGGAATAGACACCTCCAATCTTCCCACGTTAAGAACGGCGTGAACGGCCTTCGGAATAGACACCTCCAACGTTAAGAACGGCTTTCGGAATAGAGCCCCCCTCTAACCTTGTCAGCATGCCCGAAAACCTATGAAAGTCGAAATGCCGAATGTGAACGATAAGTTGGGCGTAATGTAAAAATGCACCGAATTTAAAACGGAGCAAAATTTAAATTTCCGTTCCATTTTTACAACAACCGTAAAACAGAGCTTTCTCTGCAAGTTTTATCCAGCCTACACTAGCGTTTTAGAGTAGTTATTTTATTGATCCTTATCTAATTACACTTATTAAAAAACAAAAATATAGAAAACTATTTCCGAGGTATGTACTCGTACTCGTCATGCCACGAAAATGTCATTATGAGAAAAAAATATATATATACATAAAATGATTAAGTATTTTGGTACTTCTCCAGTTTAAAACCTGTTTTTCTGTGAATCTCGCTCGGCAACGCCCGGTGGACGACGGAAACCGCCGAATTATACCGAACGAGCAGAAGTCAATAAAAATAAATAAAATAACCTACCGTAATAATTTCATAAATCTTACAATAAAAAAGGTAAAACTATACAAACACCGTGACAGCGAATTAACCCTAACCCTAACGCTGTCACGGTGTTTGTATAATAATACCATAAAAAAGACATCATAAAACTTTAATTAAACGTGGAAATACGATTTAAAAAATACTCTGCATTAGCACCGAAAAATGTTTGAAAACAAAAACATTTATTGCATAATAAATGTATCAATATATACTTGTAAAACATTTATTTGAAAGTCTGCGTAAGAAAATATAATTTTAATAAAACATTTTTTTAATGAAAGCAACATTGGATTTTTATAAAGTAAAATTGTTTTAAGTGATATTTTCTCGTTAAAAGCATTTGAAAAATTGAAATATTAAGGTGTTAATCAAGCCGAACAAATGCATTTTTTTTTAATATTATTATTGTTGTGAGAAAGAGAAGTTAAACAACTCACTGGGTTTGTATTACTGTACACAGATTCGAAAAAGTTGTCAAAAAACAAATATATGTTATCAAAGGCAAGATAAGTTACTTTTCTACTAAACTGGATATATTTTGTTTTTATTCAATGTAACATTTTTATTCAGCTCGAAAAATATACAGTGTTTACCGATATATTTGAAAATTTAAAATGGCGCCGACTCTTTCTTTAACACGGCAAGTTTGGGAAAAGGAGTTATAAATAATAAAAAAAAACTAGACAAAATACTATTAAAAACCCACCGAATATATGTCAACCTATGTCACGGTAACATATATTGCGCTAGTTTTTATAGTATTTTGTATATTTTTTATTTTTTATTTATAACTCCTTTTCCCAAACTTACCGTGGTAAAGAGAGAGTCGGCGCCATTTTGAATTTTCAAATACATCGGTAAACACTGTATAGTTTTCGAGCTGAATAAACATGTTACATTGAATAAACACACAAAAAATATATCCAGTCTAGTAGAAAAGTAACTTATCTTGCCTTTGATAATATTTATTTGTTATATATTTGTTTTTTTGACAACTTTTTTGAATCTATGTGTACAGTAATACAAACACGACTTTAAAATTCTAACTTATATCTGCTGCTGATGATAATGAGAATGACTGCATATGTACGACAATTACTGATTATTTAAGGTAATGCTTTCGTTGGGGCAGCAATGTTCTGATAACGAATACTTCAGTAAACATTATTTTGTTACCAATACTATAGTTCAAACGTACAGGTTTTGATTTTTGTGTTCCTTAACTCCTAACAGAGCTGGCTGGAGTGAGGGGTCGCGATCTTGAAAAATTTTACAACCGTTATACCAGACCTAACTGATTTATCCAATGTCGTAGAATTTTTGACGTTATTTAATTACAAATTTTCGGTTTTCAAAGAAATCTTTTTCATGTAGTTTACGCCATCCCCCTCGGATTTACATAAAACAGAAATTTCATTCCATCATAGATTCGCGGCCGTGGAAAAAACACCAAATGGCACGATGGCGAAGGAAAAAAAAAAAAAAAAAAAAAACGCATTTGTTGGGCTTTATTAACACTTTCATATTCGAATTTTTTTAACAAATAAATAATTTGAATGAAAATTTTTTCCGAATTAAAGCCCCCCCCCCCGCCGAAACGTTTTTTTAATTCAAGTAAAATTGTGTCACATGTTGAAGTGTTAACGAAAATTTCTTTGACCGAGAAGCGAAGCGCCACCTGGCGATAGTTTAGTGAAACACATAAAAAAGATGGCCGCCGTCCACATACTGCAGAAGTGCCGTTTTCAAATATAATTTAGGGAGAGAAGAGGAAGAGCTTTTTAAAAACAATATCGCCATCAAAAACAAAACAACAAAAAATGGACTTAAAATGATATTAGGGTACTCATGCAGTGCACTGCATGGAGTCATTGATCCGTGCTGAAATAATAACCTTATCTAAAAAGCCATTGGTACTGGTCGCGATTAGAGTTCCCTGCCGAACACCCTAAAAACACACTGACTTCTCCCTTAGTTGCCATAGTAACTAAACGATCATGAATTTTTATCGACTTTGTTTTACTGTTTATGAATATTGAAATAAAAGACATTACTACACATTTATTAATAATATCTCACTTTTAATCACTTTTATCGACTTTTTTTTTTACTGTTTTACTGTTTATGTGTCACTTTTATCGACTTTTTCTTTTGTTTTAAATAGCATTTTCTTTTTAAATGACGACGTTTTTACTGTTTATGAATATTAAAAGAAAAATAATTACTAAACATTTATTAATAAAAAACTTATGATCCGCGCTATATTTTAAATCGTATTTCTAGGCTTAATTAAAGTTTAATGTTTTTTTATTCAATTGTAAGGTTAAAGTAGAGAATAGGTACAAAACACCCTCCCCATGTTAAGAATGGCTTTTTTAAATAACGTTATTTCAGCACGGATCAATAAGTGCACTAGTACAATATAAAAAAAGAGTGAGACATAAACAGTAAAACGTAGTCATTTAAAAAAGAAAATGCTATTTAAAAAAGAAAAGAAAAAGTCGATAAAAGGGACACATAAACAGTAAAACAGTAGCAGTATCAGAATTTTCAGCCGAGTAACAGTAAAAAAAAGTCGATAAAAGTGATTAAAAGTGAGATATTATTAATAAATGTGTAGTAATGTCTTTTATTTCAATATTCATAAACAGTAAAACAAAGTCGATAAAAATTCATGATCGTTTAGTTACTATGACAACTAAGGGAGAAGTCAGTGTTTTTTTAGGGTGTTCGGCAGGGAACTCTAATCGCGACCAGTACCAAGCCATTCTTAACATGGGGAGGGTATTTTGTACCTATTCTGTATTTTAACCTTACAATGGAATTAAAAAACGGCGCTAATGCAGAGTAATCCGCGCTATTTTTTAAATCGTATTTCCACGTTTATCAAAGTTTTATGTTTTTTTTTTATTCAATTGTAAGGTTAAAGTACAGAATAGGTACAAAACGCCCTCCCCTCACCATGTTAAGAATAGCTTTTTAAATAATAACGTTATTATTTCAGCACGGATCGGATCACTCTCTGCATGAGTATCGTCTTAAAATATGTGTGAAATCTCGCACTGGTTTGCTCTTCGCAGAATGAAAGACAACAAAAATCACAACAGGCTTACCTTTACATTTCGACGGAAATTTTATTAAATCAAGATGATCCCACATTGCAAAAAGATTTGCCGATAGAGCAAGTAACAGTTAATGAATTTCTTCGGTGGTTGCCGGATTCAGTTCTCCATGTGGTTCGAAGAATTTTAGCAGTTGGTCAATGGTTTTGAAGTGATGCCTTCCAGGTAGAATCAAGGTAGTCGCCTCTGTAGTTCACAGTAAATTTGTGTCCGAACGGCAGACAAATGGGGAGTCAAACTGTGGAGTTTGATAATCGTTTCGGAGAGACGTTAATAATATATAAGAAGAAAATTCCGTCCAAAGTAGTAGCACAATGTGCCAATGGTGATATATTTCGCCCAACATCGGGCATGCGTGTTTTCAAATGTAGGTAACATTTCGCCCCACGAGCAGGGCTATTAATTATGTCTCAGAGAGACAAAAGGACTTGAGACTCCATGCCTCAAAAATAAAGAGAATGAGTTTCACGTCTTCATCTGACCGCCATCTTACTGAAATTGAAAAATGAACCGACGAACCTCGATGGTTAATAACAAGAACTAATCTGATTAGTCGAAACAACCGTTAGCGGTCAAACCAACAATGAGGTGTCTGCTTATTGCTGCAGAATACCTAACAAATAATAAAAATATAAAATACAGGGGGGAGGGTTCGATTCTTCTCTGGAATTTTCTGGTAGCTTTGTTTTTGTTTTTAATTCGATTTTTTTTTTACTAATACCAAATGCACAAACTCATTATTAAAAAAGAAAACCTCCTTGTATTCAAAAATCTTTTTAATTTCAGTTCTTTGTTGCTCATTGTTTTGTTTTTAAGGGAGATATAGTTTTTAAAAGAATCCAAACATTTGTTTAATCCAGCAGGGGGATGTGATGTGTCTAGTGTGTTCGCTATAAGTTAGTGTTAAGTTCATGCTTGCATCCCTTCTCGCTTCCAGCTGGCTAACCTTGCAAGGAAAATGAAGCAGCTTATGCGTCAGTCTTTTCTGCCAGTACATACTACATAGCCTCTATATCATCAGCTAGACGAGTGATTTTTGTGAATGTTTGGCGAGGGGGGGGAGTCCTAGATTGGAGCTCAGACGAGCACTTATACTTTCTTCAGTGTATGATATTGGATATCATATGGACTATAACAGAATCCATACTCTTTTTTCTATAATATGGTCTACTACCCGGGTTATCATATAGTGAACAATTTGCTCAGAATATGATGTGGGCTGTAATTGTCTGTATTTTTGAGATGAGGTGTTTTCATTGATTGAGATTGTCGGACTGACTTCCTCATCTTGGTTGTTATTGTCACAACGTTTCGGCAGTTTTGCCCTCCGGCCTTCGTCAGGTGAACCGTTTGTTAGGAGTCTCGAATCCAACCCTTTATTATTATTACGGGGGTACCATGTTCGGACTCCAGCTAGGCTTTGGGACATAGTTGCTGATTCTCTGTTTTCAATGTTACTATCAGCAACTATGTCCCAAAGCCTAGCTGGAGTCCGAACATGGTACCCCCGTAATAATAATAAAGGGTTGGGTTCGAGACTCCTAACAAACGGTTCACCTGACGAAGGCCTGAGGGCAAAACTGCCGAAACGTTGTGACAATAACAACCAAGATGAGGAAGTCAGTCCGACAATCTCAATCAATGATGTGGGCTATCATATGGTTCATACTCTCTTCAGTCTATCCTTTGGGCTACTCTATATTCCATAGTCTCTACAGTTTATGATGCGGGCTGTCACATGGACTATCATATTGCCCATACTTTCTTCAGTTTATGATATGAGATTATCACATGGGCTTCATGTGGTCTATACTCTCTTAAATCTATGATATAAGCTATCAAATGAATTATCATATGGTCCATCTTTTCATCAATCTATTACATGGTCTATCACATGGGCTATTATATAATCCATACTGTATTCAGTCTATGATATGAGCTATTATGCCGGCTATTATATGGTCCATGCTCTTTAGTTTTGGATATGCACTACCACATGGCTATCATATAGTCCATACTCTCTTCAGCTCATGATATGGTCTATTGCATGAGCTATCATATGATCTATACTCAGTCTATGATATGGGTTATCACATATTTCATACTCTCTTCAGTTTATGACATGGGCGATTATCTTTGTTATTATTTGGTTCATTCTCTCTTCAATCTATGATATAGGCTACCACAAAGGCTATCATATTGTCCCTACTTTTTTCAGTCTACGAAATGGTCTATCACATGGTCCAGTCTCTCTTCTTTCTGTAATATGATTTATGACATGTACTACCATGGTCCATACATTAATCGCTCTATATTGGCTATCATATGGTCTATCACACGGTCCATACTCTCTTCTTTCTATGATACTAGCGGGGGTACCTGGCGTTGCTTGAGTGTGTTGCGGCAGTGTAGTAAGGGTGGAAATAAAAAGCAGCCCGGGGGAGAGGGGAGAAACAACAGGGTGGAGAGAGGTGTTAAAAAAAAAATGGTAGTAGGCTGGAACCTATAACGCGAAGGAGGAAAAGACGGTGAGGTTAAAGAAAATGTGCTAATACGCAGGCAGGCTCAAACCCGTAACGTGAAGGAGGGAAAGAAGGTGAAACAAACGTAACGCGTTAGCCAATGTTGCCATCGCACAAGCAGAAGTCGTGTGTGTCGAATTTAAGCATAGTCAATCAAACATACAATGATTTAAATGCTTTGCTGCTTTTTTGAACAGTTTCACTTTATACGAAAAAAGCCAAACAAACAACACGGCGGAAATTTTGTTTAACTCATTCAAAAAAAAGGTAGAAATGGTGTCCGTTTGGGAATCTGAGATATTACGATCTGGTAAGTATGTGAAAACTTCTCACGGAACTTAACATACACGAGAACCCCAATGCAAAACCCTTTCACAGATATACACAAAAGCTTGCGCCCATTTTTCCTTTTATATAGACTAGCAGGGGTGCTCGGCATTGCCCGGGTATTTAGAGGTGTGTGTATGGGGGGGGGGGGTAAAGAAGTAATAACCCTGTTTAATATTAAAAAAAAAAAGACAATGTTAAAACTTCTTTAAAAAAAACGGAAAAATAAAAAAAAAACAGTGAACTTAATGAAAAAAGAAAAAAATGAACAATGTTAAAATTTCTTAGAAGGGGTGCTCGGCGTTTCCTGGGTGTTTGAACAAAAATGTTTTGGGGGTGGGAGGTGGGCTCAAACCTGAATCCTTGAGGTGAAAGCGAAAAAAAAAAAAAGAAAAAAGCGTGATGACTTATCTCGACGCTACGAAGATTTGGGAATAAGAATGGATGAAATTTAATGATTAAAAAGTGGATTGACAGATGCGTAAATTTAATGAGGTCAAACATCAATTCTGCAATTAAGTTTGGCTGTGAGGCAGTTTTTTTGGTTTTATTTCCCCAAGAGGTTAGGTTGGGGGGAAAACCAGTTCGCCATAAAAATGGGTGGGGGGGGGGTCCAAATGAAAAGCAATTGTCTGATATGACGGTTTTCACCACATTGATTAAAAATGATTTGCTTTCTGGACGCCCCCCCCGGCACAAAAGCCAAGGAAGTGACCTTGTTTCAATTTAATTTCACTTTATTTATACTAAAAATCCAAACAACCACGAGACAACGAAATAGCCCAAATTTTATAAAAGTCGATCAAAATTAATCTAGACATGACGTCCATTCACAAATTGTACATATTATGATCTAGGGGGTATATAAACAGTTCTAAACCCCCCTCCCGAAAACCCCAGCGAAAAAAGCCTTTTTTGGACATACAAGAATGCATTTTATATAGACTAGCGGGGGGGGGGGTTACCCGGCGTTGCCCGGGTGTTTGGAGGTGTGTGTGGTTTTGGGTAAATCAAAACTCCAGGGGAAGGAGAGGGGGTAAAATGAAAAAAGTTTTGGTAGGTGAGTATGAGGATCGAACCCGAACCCTTGAGGCAAAGTTGGAAATTAAAGTGTAAAAAAAAAAAAGTGCGACATTAACCACTGGGCCACCGCGACATACAACAGAAACATAATTTGAATTTATTTATTTAAGTAACTGCAATAAAAGTTAACTCTGCTGCTTCTATTTGACCTTATTAATGAGGTCAAATAGAAGTAGCGGACTTAACTTTTGTTGAGTTTGTTTACCCAACTTTGACTGTTTTTTTCCCCAAGATGTTGGGGAGGAGGAAACCAGCTCCCCATTGTCCAGATTGAATAGCAACTGTCTGATATAAGGAGTTTGTCCCCACATTGATCAAAGCTGATTGCTTTTGGACGTTTCCCGGCGCGATGCCGAGAACACGACCTGGTTTGAATTTAGTTTCACTTTATTTATACTAAAAAGCAGGACAAACAGGCGACAGAGAGAAATAGCGCGAATCTCATAAAAGTCGGCGTAAATAAATGTAGAGGCGACCCACGTTCACAAATCGTAGATATTATTATCTAGGGGCTATATAAATACTTCCAAGTGATCGTAACCTCCCCTCCGGGAGTGTATGCGAAAAAAGCCTTTGCGAGACATACATGAAATGGTCACAGACATTTTGCCTTTTATATATATATAGATAATCTACTATATAAGTTATCATATAGCCCACCCTCTCTGCAGATTATAGTATGAGCTATCGCATTGCTTATCTCTTCAATCTATGATATGGGCTACCACATTGGCTACTATATCGTTCATACTTTCATCAGTCTATTATATAGTTTATCACGTGGGCTATTATATGGGCCCTACTTTTTTAGTCTATTAAATGGTCTATCACATGGTCAATACTTTCTACAACTAATAACATGGGCTATAAGATAGACAATATACTGTGGTCCATACTCTCCTCAGTCTATGAAATAACCTATTTCCTCAGTCTGTGATATTGTCTTTTACATAGGCTATCACAAGTTTAATCCTTATTTCAGTCGATTACATAGTTTATCACATGGTCCATACTATCTTCTTTCTATGATATGGTCTACTATATGAGCTATTATATAGCCCACACTCTGTTTAGACTGTCATATAGACTATGGCATGGGCTCTATCATATGACTTATGCTTTTGTAAGTCTATTTTATGGTCTATCACATGGGCTATCATGAGCTCCCTACTTTTTTCAGTCTATGAAAGAGTTTATCACATGATCCATACACTCTTCAGTTGATATTATATGCCATCTCTCCTGTCTATGATATTAACAGACTATCACATAGTCAATATTTTCTTCCATCTATTACTTGGGCTGTTACATAGTCCTTACTCTATTCTCTCTATGGTATGCTCTATCACATTAGCTATCATATGTTTCGGACTTTAGTCAGTCTATTATATGGTGTATCATTTTTTTTTTTTATTACATTTTCACCCCAAACAAGGCACATTGCCACTTTGGTGTAGGGGTCTACTATCAGGGGCAGCAACTACTGGGCCACTATGCAGGGATTTGGGCAGCAAGATGTCGGTTCACGTTACACTTGAACTTCTGCATGTCAGTACAGTTGGGGAAGCAGGGACCTGGAATGGAATTCCAGAGTCTAGCGGTTCTGGGGAAGAAACTACTAGAGTAAAAGGCTCTCTTGCATCTAGGGATCTCTGTTAAGGGGTGGGATTTAGCTGCTTGTCGGGTTTGTCAAGGGTATTTACGTTGTGGGAGCACAAGTGTCTGCAGTTCGTCAGAGCATTCACCATTAAAATACTTGTAGAACAGGCAGAGGGATGCAACATTTCGTCGATGGGACAAAGACTGAAGCTTAGATGCCAGTTCAGGGCCTATCAGATTGGCGACTCTCTTTTGAACCTTGTCTAGGAGCGAGAGACTAGCAGCAGATGCACCAGCCCAAATGTGACAGCAATACTCCATACATGGGCGAATGGTGGCCTTATAGAGGTACAGAATATTTTCAGGTGTCAGTAGTTTTCTAGCACGGTAAAGAGAACCTACCTTCTTCGCAGCGGCCCTGGCAATGTTTTCAATGTAATTGTTCCAACTTATGTTTCTTGTGAACGTTAGGCCAAGCAGTTTGAAAGATGTACTCTCAGATAGGGAGTCACTAGCCACTGCTATTGGTGGCAGAGAAGGTTTCTTGTAATTATTGAAGGAAACCAGTTTAGTCTTGGCAGCATTGAATGTGACCATTCATTTTTGTCCCCATTCCACTACAGATTGGAGGTCATCCTCTAGTGTTTTTGCCATTTTTTTTTATGTGTTCATTTGTTTTCCTGTCATGCCTGTTATAGAGTGTAGTGTCATCAGCATATATACCCATCTCAGAGGCAGTTTTGTCGGGGAGGTCATTAATAAATATTAGGAACAATAGAGGTCCAAGGATAGACCCCTGAGGCACTCCCGCATTTATATCATATTGTTTAGATGTACGACCGTCAAGGACAACTTGGATTTTTCTCTTATCTAAGAAGGGTTTAATTATGTTAAGTATTCTACCAGTGAAACCGTATGATTTAATTTTCCTGAGGAGACCCTCATGCCATACCCTTTCAAAAGCCTTAGATATATCTAGAGCTACCGCTCTGTCCTCCCCCGCTTTGTCCAGTGAATAGTATATATGTTCAGAGATAACATGAGATGTCTGCGGTAGAACGGGCTTGTCTAAATCCATATTGTTTGTCAGTCAGAAGTTTAGCATCTGTAAGGTGACGGACTAGAGCATGGTTAATTATAGTCTCAAATATTTTGGCGAAAAGTGGGAGGAGGCTAATGGGGCGATAATTTGATGGATCAGTTCTTTCACCAGAATTCTTGAATATGGGTTGTTACATGGTCCATACTCTCTTCTCTCTATGATATGATCTCCTACATGGGTTATCATTAGGGCTATGACAAGAGAATATTCTTTTCATTATTTTGACTCTCGAGTATATATCAATTGTTTTTATATTGAGTGATGTGGTTCTCGGTTGATTAACTGTGTCTCACTGTTTCGGATATATACTCGAGAATCAAAACAATGATAAGAATAGCCCTAGTTATCATATAGCACATATTCTCTTCAATCTATGATATGGACTATTGCATGGGCCATCATATGAAGCTTATTTTACCCATATAGTTAATCACATGAGCTATCATATGGTCCCTACTTCCTTCAGTCTATGAAATGGGCTAACACACGGCTCATACTATCTTGACTCTATGATACGATTTATAACATGGATTACTACATGGTCGATACTTTCTTATCACATGTGCATTCATATTCATATGGTCCCTACTTTATTCAATCTAAAAATCAATCAGTATCATCTGGTCCATACTCTCTTTAATATATGATTAACAGATTACTATGCAGCCTATACACTCTTCAGTCTGTGATATTGTCTATCACATAGGCTATCACATGGTCTATACTTTCTTCAGTTGATTGTATGGTCTATCACATGGGCTGTTACATGGTCCTTACTCTTGAAAGTCTATGTTATGGGCTAACACATGGTTTACAGTCTCTTGTCTCTATGATATAGTCTATCACAGGATTTCTCAACCTTGCTTGGCTCAGCATCCCTTTCAGCATTTGTCTTTTCCTCTCATTTCCCAACCTTTCCAAGATTCCCTATCTCATTTTATGATGATGGATTCATATTCAATATATGAATGATCATATTTTCTCGTTTTAATACTTATGATTGGCTCCGAATTCTATAAATAAAAACAAAAGTTAAAACTATAAATGGGTTGAAAATTCACCTCCTGAGAACCCAAAATTCATCTAGGGGTGAATTTCAATCTCATTGAGAAACTATGATCCATCACATGAAAATGATTTCTTTTTAACTAAAATGTTAAATGTTTTGAATGACCAAAAATCAAAGAATGACTCAATTCAAATGAAATGTTCAAAATTTATTCAATAAGTTAAAATACTTTTTCGGCCGTGCCAATTCATGTATGCGCACCGTAGCAATGGCTGTCTGTGATGACAAACTGATTTGAAATGGATTCCATGTATCTGTGATGGTTTTTCTTGCGAGCGGTTGGCTCAGCTCAATTATTCGGGGTGAAGGCACAGTGCGCAGGGCTGCTCTGGAAACCGGACGCATCACTGACTCTTCTTCCTCGTAGGCAGGTTGAAGGGTTCTCGGCTTTGCAAGTTGTACTATTCTATCTGAGGCTTTGCTCGACATGGAGGCAGAGCTCCATTGCTGCTTGGAGCGGGAATCGAACTGGCTGTCAGAATTCACATATTTTGGGAACGCATGTTGTTGGTAGTTGTGTGGCGGACAGGCTTTAGGGACGGCCAAGATAGAAACGCGCTGGCTGCAGGTTGCATTCAGGGCACTGTTGGAAACTTTCCATTGGGGATCTCTGAAAGGAAATGCAGGTTGAATAAAGCGGTAATCATTCGAGCAAATTTTGTTTTAATTTAAAAAATATCACAATTACTTTAATACTTTTATGGATTCAGAATAGAAAAAAGACTCAGAGTAATGTATTTATTGTTTATATTTGAGCGTCATTTCAAAAGTAAAGCCTCCTATTTTTATTTATTCAAAAAAACTTTTTTTACATAGGAGTCACCACTTATCAAGGCCTGGAGGCTACTCGAGAATAAGGGTTATAGCATAGTAAACATAAAGAGTGGGTAAAAGTGACAGAGCTATTAAGATTGAGTAGCACTATTACATGAGTGACCTTTTCTGCCCCAAGATTTATTTTTCTACATAGTCACCACCATTCTCAATACACTTTTGCCAGGAATTCAATGACGCATCTGTTTCTGATGTACGTCCATGATAGGGATTGCTTTCTTAGAGTTTCACACAGTCAATATCTGCAACAGAAAGATGAAATTTTTAGATCATGAATGCAGAAGTTCAGTCATCACAACAATGCAATTTGTAATCCTCTCTGATCCATTTGGACAAAATAAAAAATAGGAGGCATTATTTTTCGAATGCCCCCTTGTATATATAAGTTATAAAAATATATTTATGACAATTAAGTTACACAGAGATGTGTCAGTGTTTTATCCCAGTATTGAATCGTCAGGCTATGGGGATGAAACTAAATGCATCTGTGTAGCTTAATTGTCATAAATATATTTACATAACTTACTATCTAGCTCTATTCATGCATTGAGCACTATATAATAATAATAATAATAATAATAATAATAATAATAATAATAATAATAATGATAATAATAGAACTTGAACATGAAGACACTCACTATGATACCAATAATTGAAAGAGCACTAGGAAACAGTCCTAAAGAACTAGAAAAAAAAATAGGAAAAGACAAGGAAATTTGAATCAAGAGGAAAACTGAGACTATACAATAGACGGTAATCCTGAAAACAGCTGCAATCATGAGGAAAGCCCTGGAATGCGGAAACCCACATGAGCTACAAATGCTAACTGGTCACATGGAAACTGTCACAGAAGTAAAACAAAAACAGGAACATCATATGGACCCAAGAAATCTGCAAATGCAAAATTGTAACTTCACTAGCCCCTCCCCCCAATGTAATGTCAACATCAATTGGCACTACACCAAATAGTCGTGAAAGGTTAAGGAGAATGTAAAAACTAAGGAGAGAAAACACTAAGCAAACTTCCACTGGATGAGTATCAAGAGGACTGGGATATTGGGGAAGCTTGTCATCATCCAAATTCTAGTGAAAATCAATGGTCGTTGCCAGTGAGAAGTCAATGGCAAGCGACTGTTGTGATAACACAAATTCATTCGCAAAGCTTATTGAAAGAGGTGGAGAGTACTCAAAATCTAGGAAGACTTGTTACCCAGACTCTAAGGAACATCACCGGTTATTATCAGTGTGTGAGAATTCCTAGTGACGACTACTACTACTACTACTACTACTACTACTACTAATAATAATAATAATAATAATAACAATAATAATAATAATAATAATAATACAATACATAACTGAAATTAAAATACAAAGAGGGATCTTCCAAGGTGATTCCCTATCACCACTACTATTCATCATAGATATGATTCCCCTGAACAATATACTAAGAAAATGCTAAGCCGGATATAAGTTCACTAATACAGAAGAAAGAATGAACAACCTAATGTATATGGATAACGTGAAACTGTTTGCAAAAACAAAGACAGAACTAAAGATGCTAATAAGTATGACCAGAATCTTTAGCAAGGATATCCATATGAAATTCGGTATGGAAAAGTGTGCATTGCTGACCATGAGGAGAAGAAACTGGGAACAACTGAAGGTATCGCACTATGCAATCAAACAGAGATGAGGGCACTAGGTGAACATAACTATAAATACTTGAGAGATCTAGAAACAGACACCAAGAAGAACTAAGGAATCTCAACCAGAAGACCAGGAAACTCATGATGATGCACAAATGCACTACACTGGAAGGATGATACTGACCGACTATATGTGAAAAGGAAAGACGAAGAAAGAGGGCTGGTTTGTATAGAAGACTGTAAATAACACCTAAAAAGAATTAGAAAAATACATAATGCAGAACACCGAAAAAATAATAACTGCAGTAGGAGACACGTGTTACGTTGCGCAAGGACCCCAGGTTGGGAACGGTCGTAGTTAATAAGTTTCCTGCTGCAACAAAACCTAGCAGCCGACTTTTATTGATCGTCTAGTTTGTTTAGGACTTTGGTTGTCTTGGCAGTTGCCATGACAGCAGAGTTATTTCCCCCTTGACCGTGCATTTTTTCCTCTTACTTGCCGTCAGCTGTCAACCGCTTGTCATAACAATGTTGCCGGCTGAAACAAAATTAACATGCACACAAAAATCAGACGTAACTCAGCACCCCAATTAAGACGTAAGACACACTGGCTTTTTGTATAAAAATATATTTTGTGTTAGAAATATTGTTCTCGTTCTGTACTTCAATGATTTTTAACAGTTCACAGTTTAATGGTGCGGCTTACTTCTCTGTCATTCAGTGATGGAGAGGGGGGAAGACATTATGCTCTCGACAACGCACGTCTTCTGTGGTCCTCATACCAGCTCCTTCTCCGCTCCTTTCTGCTCGACTCCAAAAATCACGTCCTTATATTGACATGATTTTTTGTTTGCTATTTTTCCATTCCACTGGTCGATCAACTCTGTTATCGATAATGGATCACGCATTTCCCGGTCACGTTTTAAGTTTTGGTGACAAATGCATTGCTGCATCTGACCTAGAGACTCGATAACCCATTTCTCTTCAGCTGACCGACTATTGAATTTGTTTATACATGTGCGTTGCCACATCATGCCAGCTTCATATGACATTCCGATCTTCCATTGCAGTGCAAGGAATGTCACGTTTCAGCCAAAAATGTGTCTCCCCACAAACCTTCATTTTTGTAAACAAAAAAAAATCGTCGTCCGATTTCTCTGTTTACAACGTAATTATTTTTTTCCCGCTTCGACTGGTGGACAATCGATATTCGATGTCCACCTTTCAAATCTTTCATTATTTTTTTTTAAAGAAGTTTTTATTTATTTTCACAGTTATGTATCGGATGGTCCCAGCCATCCATTACATAACACCCCTCCATTAACCATTTATTTATTTATTTTTTTCAATCTTCAATCGTCTGTCGGTCCATCGATATTTCCAATACAATGTTCTAAATGTCACAATTTTTTCGATGGATTCCATACGGACAAAAAAAAAAAAAAAAAAAATAAAACCAAAGAAATAATAAAAAAAATAAAATAGCAACACAAGAAAGCACAAGGTCTTCCTTCGGTATAAGTGCATCGTCCACACTTAACAGCAAAATATACGCTGCAAATTTATTAGTTTTACCGAAGTGGTCGATTTGTCCAATATTTTCCACTACCTCGGCCCTTTAATTAATAATTACTAATTAATTAAATATGAGTCTAATATTTTAATTACTTTTTTAAAATGTGGGCAGCATATCGTACAAAATTTCGACCAGAACGCCAGGATCCTAAATGTTGATGGCAACTTCGAACTCCCTAATATTGGAAGCCACACCAACCACCATATAATTTTCCCCATTTTCCTGCAACGAGAACCCCCCCCCCCCGTTAGCAGGTTAATAATAAGGATCTTGTCTAAAATCGACAGAGTAACTTCCTCACCCAGTCTAAACATCCTGTTTCGCGCTCCCGACCCGCAGCCTGATTATAATCTGAGTTCCCAACCCCCGTGCTAGCCCTAGCTATGGTTGGCTGGTCCCTTTTATCATAATCAACACCACACAACCTGGGCACTAAGTTTAATATATTGTCCTCCGATATTTCATTAATTTCCTTAGCCCTTTCAGCCATCATGCTGCGTGTTATTATTTTCCGTTCCATCAACGGGACCCTGTTTTCCTGACTTGGGGATTTCCGTTGATGGCGATAGCTCTGTTGGGAATAATTTTCTTCCTCCCCACTAGAGGATTCCCTATCGGTACTACTATCCTCTACCGGTGCTGACAGGGTAGTTTTTCTACAGCCCTCTTGCTCGTTGGAGATATCACATTCCTCCAATTCTGCTTTTCGAAGGTGTTCCCCATGGGCTTTCATTACTGCCCCTGTCAGTTGACTCCTAATCCTATACGAGACTGGCTCCGTCTTCTCTATTACTACATAATATGGAGACCATCTTACGTCTAGCTTTCCCTTTTTCCTATTATTTTTATAATAAACTAAATCGCCAACTTGAAAATCAACTGCTTTCGTTTTCTCATTGGCCCTATCTACCATTTTCTTCCTAGCTCTCTTTACATTGTTTCTGACTAATGTAAAGGTCCGATGCATGTCCTGCAGAGCGATCTCGTGATCCTCTTCCCCGTAGTAAATTCTATGAGGCCTCAGTATGTTGTCTAACGGCAAGACAACGTCTCTATTATAGAGCAAGTAATAGGGGGAGTACTTCGTTGTTTCGCTGACATGAAACCTTATAGCAGCCAGCATCTGGTTCAAGTACATGTCCCACGAACGGTCATTGTCCCCTATTTTCTTTGCTAGTACGTCATGCATCGTCCTATGGAATCTTTCTATTTTCCTGTTACTTTGCAGGTGGTAAAATGAGGTGGTCACGTGATCAACATTAAGCTCTTCTAACGCCCTTTTCATGATCCCATTGACGTTCTACGGTCTGTTATCCGTAAGTAACTGCAATGGTGCACCAAATCTGGGGAATATCTCCTCAATTAAGAGATGCACCACTGTCTCTGTCTTTTTATTAGGCACAGCAAAAGCCTCAGGCCAACCACTATACATGTCGATGAACGTGACTATGTATTGATTGCCTGACAAAGTCCTCGGATAGGGTCCGGAAATATCCAATGCAATCTTAGCTGGTCGTGAGAAGAAATAAACCCATCATGTGTTTTATAAACGTCGTCTTTGTGTTTGTGATTCTACCAAAAGGTAAAGTGAATATTGTTATTATATGTCTATATATATCTGTGTTATAAAATGTCTGACATACACATCTCATATCTACAATGTGAACTCTACATCTCATATCAACACTAAGACTGTCTGAACACTGTCTCCTAACTTTAAGAGCTTCTTTCTTCTATCAACATCTAAATTATGAACAATTTTATAAATAACAATCTCTTCATAACAGAAACAACAACATTCTCATAACATGAACAATCTCACAACAACATCCCTCTTAATAAAAGACTCTCTCTCCAAGACACAATAATAAAATTTTCTCTCTCTCTCTCTAAGACTGCACTTTAATAAGACTCTTTTAATGAAACCCTTATATAACAAAATACGAATTGGTGTCCGTGGGCCAGTTTGCATCAGCGATGCAAAACCGAACCTGAGGTATATATAATATATACAATTTGGAGCCGTAGCGACCAGACCACCCAGCAAGGGTGAGTTAAAAAAAAAAAGGAAAAAACTTTGGTTACAACGGAGAAAAAAAAAAGAAAAAAAAGAAACACAACGTTTTAAAAGGATCCAAGATAATTAAAAATAAATAAATAAATAATACCACGGGAAAAAAAAAAAAAAAATCACACGATCACAGAAATGCGAACAAAAAGAAAAAAAAATTGAACACACACGCACACAGAAAACTAAAGTTTACAAGAAAATATTAAAAAAGAAAAAAAAGGCCGATATGCCGTAATGAATGATAAAAGAGATACGGTCAGTTAAAAAAAAAAAAAAAAAAAAAACTACCCACGAATATTTCATTCATAAATAAAATAAAAACAAATAGAAAATAGGACAGTGTCATTCATAAAAATGTGTGTTAATGTCTGAATTGTGTAGAGAAACTGTCAATCATAATAAATAACAATTTAGTGTCAAAAGTCAAAAGTACATTTAAAATTCTCGAGTATTAAAAGAAAGAATGAATAAATAAATAAAATAAAATACACTATAGAAAAAGAAAGATGCAGAAATTAAATCAAATTTATGCACTGTGTATAATTTTCGGCTTTTTGTGTGATTTAATTGTTCTGGTCTTTGAAAAAGGGACAATTTTTTGTTTTGTGTCAACGGACTTTTGAAATGTATAATGTAACGAATTTTTTTTTTGTGTTTTGTTGCAAAATGTTTAAATGTATTAAGGTATTTTCTTTTGAAAATGTGTTTTAAACAATATTGTAAATTTATACTTAATGTAAATGTTATTGATTTTCACAGCAAGAATTCAAAGATTCCAGTAAATATACATTAGATTTAAACAGTCTAGGAGAAAATAAAACTAGTTAAGACGTATGGTTGGCTTACAGATTCAGTTAGAATTTTAGAAGGGGGACAAGAAGTAAAATTATGTAAACGGGTATTTAGAGAGTTTTTAGATGTGATAAGCCGTAAGAAAGATGTTTTTTTTTAGCATTTGGTTTTTGTTTCGTTTTTTTTTAGAGATCCTATAATTTTTTTCCAAGAAAAGTGACTTGGTAGGGATTGAAAAGCACAAGATGTGCCCCTATTCGAAAAATTTGGGAACCTGGTTAATTAAGTGCTTAAAATAAGCTGGTTGCACGTAACGACTCCAAGCAAGTGGTAAGACTTGGCTTAATTAATAAACAGGCGTTGGAAAGAATAAGAAAATTCTTAAGGGGACCAGTAAACCGATGATAGGTAGTCCCGAGGCACGTAATCTATTTCTAAACCTAAATTACGAGGTTCGAATTTCGTCTATTGCTATTTTATTTTCATTTTAACTAAATCTCTCTATTTTTATACTTACATGAAAAGGGAACAGCCCTTATCATGTAACACACGGAAGAAACAAACAAAATAGAAAAAGAGATGAGGAAAGAAAAATGGGAAGAAAAACAGCTATGCAAACGATTCAAAAGGATGACAAAAGATAAGACTAACCAAAACATTTGGAAATGGCTGCAAAAAGGAAACCTAAACAAGGAAACTGAAACCCTAATAACAGCTGTACAAGATAATGCAATTTGAACCAATATTGACAAGACACAAGAAAATAGCAAATGCAGACTCTGTGGAGAAAGAGACGAAACAATAAACCACATAATAAGTGAATGCAGAAAACTATTAAAAAAATAATATAAAAATAGACACTATCAAGAGGGGAAGGCAGTACACTGGCAGTTATGCAGATGATTGTATCCTGAACATCCATACGAATGGTACAAACACAAACTAGCAGCAGTACTGGAAAATGAAAGTCACAAGATCCTATGGGATAAACTCATCCAAGCAAGAAGACCGGATATCATAATAGTTAACAAGAAGGAAATGTCCTGCCAGATTATAGATTTTACTGTTCCAGCAAACCATAGACTGAAGATGAAGGACACGGAAAAGCGGAGCAAATGCATGGAACTGGCCAGAGAGCTCAAAGGGATCTGGAAAATGAAGAAAGCTAAGATAACACCACTAATAGTAGAAGCGCTAAGAACGATACCAAAATACTTTGAAAACATAATGGGAGAGATTGGAATCAGAGAGATGGCTGAGAAGATACAATGGATAAAAATGATGAAAACTGCAGAAATATAAAGGAAAACCCTTGAATGTGGAGACTAACACACATGAACTACAGACACAAATTGGACACACAGAAACGACTACAGATATAAAAGGCAAAGGAACATCACAGAGAATCAACAGTATAACTGTAGTATATCGCTGCCTCCATTTTTTTTTTTTTTTTGTGCGTGTGTCACTATAAACTCGCACCACACCAAATAAAGGAAGGTAAAGGAGGATGGGAAAACTGAGGAGAGAAAGCATTAACCAAACCTCCACTGGTTAAGGGCAAAGAGGGCTGGGACCTTGGGGAGACTTATTGCCACCCAAATACCAGTGAAGACCAATGGTCGCTGCCAACGAAAAATCAATGATAAGCGGCTGTTGCGATAACGCAAATTCTTTTTGCAAAGGTTATCGAAAGATGTGGAGAGTACTGGAAATCTGAGGAGACTTGTTGTCACTCAGACTCCAGAGAACACCACAAGTTGTTCTTAAAGAGAAATCTTTGATGATGACTTGTGTGACTACTCCTAGTGAGTAAAATAACAATAACAATAATAATAATAATAATAATAATAATAATAATAATAATAATAATATATAGACATGGTAAAATATGTATATCATTCAAACACTACCGTTTTTGAATATATGGTTAAGTGGAAGTTTTAGTCATTTAGGACAACTTTAAAGCTTCACCGCTTACTCATTTTTCGACCAAATTTCAAACAATTATTACAGTTTACAAATTACCGTCACAGCTATATTGTGGAAAATTTTTTCAATTTTTGTTCAGTAAAACAAACAATAGAAAAATGCGAGCATGAAAAATATTGCAGCATTAAGAATTTTTTCAAATTCAATTTATAATATTATATAATCAATTCTTAATGCTGCAATATTTTAAGTTATAAATTTATATTTTTTACTAGAATATCTTGTCCTTTTCTTTTCCAGTTTTAACAACTATACTGTGTGTCAAATTATTAACGAGATAACATTTTTTTACTAGTTTCAGAAACTTATCGATAGTTTCGTATCAAAAGCTTCAGACACGTTGGCAATGCTGAGCTGCACGTACTGTGAAATTTTTGTACTGTTTTGCGCAATGTAAACAACTTGCCATTGTAATTGCTGAATCCATGGTATTTGAAGTGTGTCAAATTATTAACAAGGTAGTTTGTTTCGTCAATAAAATGGGTCGTAAAGGTGGTTTGAGTAGTTCTGGAAAGAGTACTATTACAGAACAGCTAGTAAAAGGTAAAACTACCCTGGAAATATCGAAAATGATGGCAAGGTATCATCAGTCAAGGACCTTACAAAGGTATGTAAGAGGGCCAATAAAGGTAAATCTAGAGTTGTTTCACGCTGTTCTCTACACCAAATTAAAGGTGAAGTAGTTAAGAACCCTGGGCAGACAAGTCGAGAAGTCTTTGACCAAGCCGGATTGAAGAATGTCTCAAAAAGTAATTGATGTCTCCTCCTGAAAGAAGTGGCAAAATCTGTTAAGCCTGTGACAAAGCCTCCATTAAAGTAGCATCATATACCAAACTGATTGAAATGGGCAGAGGACAACATGAAAACGGATTTTTCCAAAGATGAAGTGCGTGTCACTCTTGATGACCTAGATGGCTGGAGCAAGGGATGGGTCCTACATAAACGACATCGCCATTAGCATTTAAGGTGCCAACAAGGTGGTGGTGGGATAATGATTTGGCAGGGATTATCGGAGGTACTTTAGTTGAGCCATGGAGAGTCCCAGAAGGCGTAAAACTGATGTCAAATGCTTACATAGCTTTTCTGAATAAGCATTTTGAACCATGGTTGAAGAAGCAAATGTTGACGTTCAGAAGAACCATTATGCAAATACTCTTTGCTTTTGTTTGCTGCATGCGAAGGAGCATTATCCTGCATTTATGCGTGCGAGGGAGCATTATCCTGCATTTATGCGTGCAAGGGAGAATTATCCTGCATTTATGCGTGCAGCAAACAAAAGCAAAGAGTATTTGAAACAACTGAGGTTTTCTGAGCTATGGAAGATGGAGTGGCCTGCGAATTCACCAGATTTAAACCCAATTGAGAACCTTTGGAGTATCAAAAAGTGACGCCTCTATGTAAGTGGATGCCAATTTAAGAGCAAAGATGAGTTATGGGACGCTCTCCAAGAGGTATCGCGAGGAATAACTGTTAACAAAAGCACAAATTTGACTAATTCTGTGGACCAACGGCTTTTACAAGCCATTCATAAAAAAGATCGCATATCCCCTACTAATTACTCCACACAAAGTCAAGTATCTCGATTCCTTTGTGTTCTTAAACCAAAGGAAATGGTTGATTGTTGAATTGCGCCCCCGTTGTATCAAAGTACCTGCAGAATGTCTTCTTGGTTCCTCCTCTTCTCTTCTCTCTCCAATAATCGAGCACAGCATATAATAACAAAACTCTAAAGCACGTCTGACAGCACTGACTTCTGCCAACAGTCTCGCCCTCCTCTTAACAACACAGGCTTTTTATATCGCAAAATCGTTCACCTCTATTTGCATATTCTTCATACTCACGTGATCACTACTCTATAAATAAGAGTCTTGACCGTTTTCTTTTCTTTCTTTTTATTTATTTTCGGTGACCGACCCGCACGTGATCTATCCAGGTAAGTCACGCATTTCTCCACACTCCCACCTGATCTCATGATCACAAACAGGACATGCAGGCAATCGTCATTGGCGGTTACTCCTTCGAAGAATCGGGGGCAGCACTTCCTCATTGCTGTTTTCTTTATTACCACCATCATTACTACCAGTCTGTTCCATTATCCCGTCTCGTGGTTCCATAGGCGGTGTCTCACAATCAGGGCAGGGGGGCAGTATCCGTCTTTGTCGGGTACTTCTCCGAAGAATTGGAGGCGTCATCTCCTCGGTGTGCTCCATCATCACTTCTCGTGGGGTTTCGCAATCACGGGGGGTGGGCAGCATTCGTCTCTGTTGAGTATTTCGATGAGGCATTACTTCCTTGTTTCCATCGCTCTCATCACTATTGTCATCGGTATGTCCCATCATTCCCTCGTCTGGTTCTGTTGGTGGTGTTTCTATGCTCACCTGAAGGGGCAGTAAGTGATCAGGATCATCTCTGAACGGTGTGTGATCCTCCTCATCGTCCTCAGAATCAGAAGAGGTATAACAAGGGCGGATATCTTTTACGTGACGTGGTATGCCACCAATCAACATGGTCTGAGGACTTATGATTTCGTCAATTTTTCCCCGGAAAAATTTCGTAGTGCACCCAGCATTTGGGTGTTTTATCCAAACAAGGTCTCCCACCTGATATGGTGTATTGACAACACTCACCACTGATGGTATGGCATCAACTCCTTTCACACACTGTTCATATTAGTAAATCCCATTGGCTGGTGCAGTTGCTGGTGTTGCATTGTCCTTGGGTGTTATATTATACCAGTACACAGCTTCTGGAATAGAGCACTGCATCCTGGCTGCAATTCTTTTGATGGTGCGGTGACACCCTTCTGCTATACCATTACCCTCGGGATAATATGCACACCGATAATGCATTTTAATCCCCCATTCGTGCACGAATTTCTGAAATTCTTGACATCGAAATGTGGCGGCATTATAAGTTAGAATTTCAATCGGGGCACCACGTTCAAAAAAGACGGCTCTCAACTGTCGTATAATGCTGGCTGCATCCTGTCATGTCAACAGGCGGCATATTGTGAAACGCGTCGGGCCACAATCCGTCATGGTCAAAAAATGTTTGTCCCCATAATGTGTTATGTCCATCCCTACTCGCTGCCAGTTGCCCTCCACCTCGAGCTTCCCTTTTTGCCATTGGGATGGTGCCGGATTAATTCTCTGACACTCTTCACACGAATGTATGGCTGCTTTCACTGATGCTTTTGTAGTTGCAGGGCATACTCTTCGGACAAAATATGCAGTCCTCTGAATTCCAGGATGTCCACTCTGCTGGTGTATCATACGGATCTGGTCAGGTGTTAATTGATCCGTTACAGTCGCGCATGTTTGTTGTTGAAGATCGGATCCCTGCCTCATTGCATCGATCCACCTCTTTGGTACTCGAGTCAAGCTATCAGCTAAATTCTGCATCGACGAGACCAACGTAATGTCTACCTACAAGCTGTATTCATCAACTAGACGCTTAATTATTGCTAGTCTCCTACGTACTAGCATTTCACTTGAAGCTCTAGTCTTAACTCGAGCCTTTCCAGTCAAGGTGTTGGTTAACCAATGGTAAACACACAATGAGTCAGTGTGGAGATGCACAACATTAGTCTGCCATTGCAATGCGAGATTAAGACCTTTTTACGTGGCATCAAGTTCTGCCAAATTTATATGTTGGGCATCATTTTTCGGACGAAGCCAGCATGCATCTTCCACAACAACACCTAGTTGCTCCAACACGACACCTGTAGCCAACGAACGTGCGTCAACCCATGCATTTAGTTCGTTTCCAGACACTTGCCACTCACCCCGGGCAGGGTCATTCCTATGCACTCTGGACAACATTTCAGCCATCATTTGTTGGAGAGAATCATCATCCACAACATCGTCCCATCCTTTTGTTACTGTAGTCACTCGTCTTTTCACCACTCCTGTTGCCGATCGGAGCCATCCACAGACAGGTAGATGTCCTACCAATTTACTACAGATGGAAAACACAGTACGTCTTGTTAATACATTGGGTAACTTTGGAAGTGGTAGCACGGGCACTCCATCCTTTAGGCGCTTAGGGTCTTTGCTTATTAACCCAAACGCTTTCAGTTTTATTCGAACTGCATCCGCAGACATTATGTCCTCATTAACATAGATGTCATCTATGTAGGCTGAAGCAGCTTTTGCTGTGGTCTCATCCTGCATCAAAACAGTTTTAATAATGGTTGTCATAATCAAGGGTGCTACGTTTAGGCCAAAACCCAAAAGTGTCAAACAATATAGTTTTCCCTTGAGTAGTACTATCTGAAACGACCATAATGACTCATGGACACGTATCTGCAGGTAGGCCCTCTTTAGATCCAGAAGTGCTACATTGCTCCCTTTTTGACACCACTCTCTCAGTTTAGCAGCGCACACATCTGCGTTTCCGGTAAACGCATCAACATGCCGATTCAACTCTCGGTAATCCATTACGGGACGAATTCTTTCTTTGGTAGGTTGTTCAACAGCCATGAGCGGAATTAATCCCTTGGGTGGTCCCAGACGTTCCTGTGGGTATGGTATTAACCAACCGTTTTCAATCCACATCTGAAGTTCTTCTTCATATGCGGCCCTATTCTTGGTAGAAACTGCATACTCTGGAATCGTGTTGCACAGCCGATCTGGTTCCTGGCCCATGGCCCATTTCCACTTTGCAGTCCACACCCTTTCGTTGTCATCAAATGTAGCACAGAAGTCCTTTTCTTCAGTCGACATGGCTGCACAGACGTCTTTCCCTTCTCCAAGCCTGATACCTCTAGCTGCTGTGATTGTAACGCCTCCTAGTGCTTGTATTGCATCAATTCCAAGCAACATGTCGTAGCCAAGGGGTTTCTCCTGCATTACCAGAACGTCAACTTTAGCTGTGTCACCCTTCTCAGTACAGATTGTGACTGTCCCTTCACCACAACATACTCGTGATAAGCCATTGATGGTCATAACGCCGACTGGGTTCCTCCGCCACACCGGACAGCAATGGGCACTAACTATAGACCAGGAACACCCCGTGTCTATAAGTGCTGAACACTGCACATCATCAAGTTTAACGCTAATGACAGGCAATCCTGTGTTTATTGGTTGGCAGGGGGCAAGGGTAGCGATAGTACCTTGCCCCCAACTTCGTTTCCCGAACAGTTGCGAGATATGTGCCCAAACTTATTGCAGCGATAGCATTGCACTGGTCTCTTTGATTGTGGATATACACCTCTCCTATCACTCCGGCACTCTTTAGCAAAATGATTGGCCTCCCCACATTTATAGCACACTGGGGTGGCATGCTTATTACTATCTGGAAGAGAGTCCACATTGCCTCCATGTCGAAAACGAGCTGCTGCTGCAATTGGTTCCTGTTCCTTACAGATGTTTCGAGCTCGGGCCAATAACTCATCAGTTGACAATTCATCGATTCTTGATGATGCCCGCAACAGTTTACTGACCTCCTCGGGTAGGCCTACCAAAAAAGCACAGCTTAATATTTTATCGTTGACCCCACCAAACGGTACAGATAATTTTCGCAGGTCGGCTAGGTACACGTCGACTGTTTCCTTGGGTTGAAGTCTCCGGCTCGTGAACTGTTGCCATGCAACAAATGGATCTGTACCAAACGCTGTATACAGGCTCTGCTTGATTTCATCCCAGTCTGGTTTATCCCCGAGTTGTTGGTAGACTGCATAGGCCCCTCCGGTTAGCCTCAAAGGGATAACTGTGGCTGGTTCTTTAATTTTGCACAGTTTACAGATTTTCTCTGTCTTCTCAATCCATTCGACGACAGCCGGTCCAGTGGTAGATCCGTCGAACTCGGGTATCAAGCGAATGTCGAATGTGTCCATTCTTAGTCACCGCACACCAAGCGCCGAAATAGCTTAAACCCAACACAAAGTCAAGTATCTCGATTCCTTTGTGTTCTTAAACCAAAGGAAATGGTTGATTGTTGAATTGTGCCCCCATTGTATCAAAGTACCTGCAGAATGTCTTCTTGGTTCCTCCTCTTCTCTTCTCTCTCCAATAATCGAGCACAGTATATAATAACAAAACTCTAAAGCACGTCTGACAGCACTGACTTCTGCCAACAGTCTCGCCCTCCTCTTAACAACACAGGCTTTTTATATCGCAAAATCGTTCACCTCTATTTGCATATTCTTCTAACTCACGTGATCACTACTCTATAAATAAGAGTCTTGGCCGTTTTCTTTTCTTTCTTTTTATTTATTTTCGGTGACCGACCCGCACGTGGTCTATCCAGGTAAGTCACGCATTTCTCCACAAATGTAGAAATTGCTATGAAGTTATTGTGTTCTAATTATTTTTCCTAGTTTATTTAAGGTTTGAAAATTATTTCAATAAAAAAGTTATAGGTAAATTGTGTTTTTTCTCAACCTCGTTAATAACTTGACACATTGAAATCAACAAATATTCCTATCTTCTGCCATAGTTTCGCTTATTCTGCTTTAAATACTTCTATTTTCTGACTGAAGTAGCTGAATAGTATTGTAAGCGCTTTCTCAAAGTTTGATGGATTTTCATGTAAAAAAAAATAAAGAGAATTAGTTAATGAAAATGATATCAGATAAAACAGGAATCGAACCCTGTAGATAAGTTTTAAAGAACAATAGGTTTTAAATGGAATGTCCAGTTAAATTGTTAATTCTTTTAAAATATTTTATAAATAAAATTTGGCTGGAAAATCTATTCACATTCTTAGAAAGAATGCATAATAAAATAAAATATCGGTTAGAGAATTAACAAGTAGGTTAAATTTCTTTGTAAAACAAAGAGAATGGGAAATTTCCTGGTCGTCAGAAATGGTTTCAAAACGTGCAAATCGCGCATGTTTGAAACACGAGAGTTGTGGTCACGTTGACCAGACATACGTGTGACGTAATGGCAGAAATTTCTCAATATAGGAAAGGGTTCGAAGTAAGTTTGAGGAGAAGAGATTCAGATTCAGATCAGAGAAACAGAGAGGATCAGACCGATTCTCAGTTAGAGTCAGGGAACCCTCTTGGAACGAGAGGCTTAGAAGGAACCATGTAACGACTTTGAATTCCTGAAGTACAGAATCATTTCCGACTGGTCGAAGAATAAACTATCATCATGTTTTTTATAACTGCCGTCTTTCTGTGTTCATCATTCCAACGAGAAAAGGTAATGTGTTTAATCATTCCAGTATGTATCAATGTATACCACTTCATCCTCCTCACAAAAAGTATATGCCTTGTGAATATCAACTCTCTCCGTATAAATGTCTTCACTCTGTCTCCTCTCTATATGAACATTTAAAATGTGTGTGTTGTCAACTACAAGGAACATTTAATAATATATGTACAGGCCGTCACGTAAATAATATGTACCCCCTCTAAAAAAACGGATATAATAACATTCTGTATTCGCCCATGCATTAAATATTTTTTATAGAAATCACTCCAGACAAGACATGAAGCCACTTGATGTAGAGAGCTTAAAGAAAACACTTCAAGATCAAAACCTAGCCAATGATAAGTGTTATAAGGATAGATTTGGAGCCAGAAAACAGCATTTCTTCTCCCTTTGTCTGAAATGTCACTCATGGAATGTGAGGACTAAAGGACAAAATAAGGAAAGCGAGAATTACGAAGGTGCTACTAGTATTTCCCTTTTAAACAGGGTCCAAAAACGAATCTCTAATTTAATGTGTCCCATACTATCAACCGAGCTCCAGACCCTGTCCTATCATCGCAATCTTGCATCCCTGTGTTTGTTTTACAAGTATTTTAATAAAATGTGCCCTAGCGAACTCGTAGCACTTGAAACCTTTCAACGTGAAGCAAAACTAATGAAGCCGGCTAACCTGACAGATTAAAAAATCCACCCCCTTCAATCTAGAGATCTCAAGATATGAAAAGATTTTTATTCTTATAGTTTCTTTCCTTTGGAATTTCCTGCTCTTTCCTGTTTTACATAATATTCGACCTTCTTTAGTTGCATCCTACTGAACTCTCAATTCATTTTGTTGAGCACAGGAATTTGTACAGCGAAACCAACCTCCAACTTTTCTTTTGGGGCTCAACAGAATACCCCACCTTCCCTAGATACGGAAAGATATGTAATTCATCATGGTTACTACCGGACCCTGACTTCAACACCTGCAAATACACAGATAGGACTTTCTAACTTTTTTGTCTTCGTCGCATGGATTTCCTCTATTGCCAACATTCTTCTCTTTTCTATTCCGCTTTTACTTAGCAGAACTCATCAATAAAGTTGTTTTTAAAATGCGGCTTTGTCTTTCTCTTCTACAAGTTACCTATCGCCTTGCTCTTTTTGTTCTGAAATCTTTTTATTTCATGTATGCTACAAACGAATATTGCTCTGTTCCATGTAAAACGAGAGAAAAAAAGCCACCCACGAAAAGGAACCTCCCAAACTAAAAACCTCCAACTATTATCTAAACTAAAATGTAAATTAATTCCAAATTAAGCCGACTTCACAAATTGATAAAAGTAAAATATTGTATTTGAATTAAGGGGAAGCTCGAATGATTTAAACTCGGGATAGATAATGCCAAAAACATCCCCTATAATATGGGAGGGGAGATTATCTTCAAAGAGCATCCTAAATTGATAATTTAGCACCGGATTTGTATTAAGTACATATTATTGTGTCCCTCGTACCCATTCCGTTTTTTTTTTTTAATGGGGAGTAGATAATGCGGTGGATGTGTTATCGGCAGCTCCAGTAACTCTGGCTTCTCCTTTTTTCTCCCTCAGACCTCATTCAAATGAGTGATTTTTCTGACAAAGGGTGAAGAAAAAGCTGCTTCCAGGTCGGTAGTACTTTGTGAACAGTAGTATGAGATGTCGGAAATTTTTCTGTCTCTATATCTATCCTTGTGGCCATGTTCTCTCCAAACTCTACAACAAATGCCTTAATGAAGCTTGCTTTCCGGGCTGTTGGAAAACTGCTTCTGTTGTACCAGTATTCAAGAATTCTGGCGAAAGGGCAGACCTATCAAATTATCGCCCCATTAGCCTCCTCCCACTTTTTGCCCAAATATTTGAGACCATAATTAACCATGCTCTAGTCCATCATCTTACAGATGCTAAACTACTGACTGACAAACAATATGGATTTAGACAAGCCCATTCCACAGCAGACATCCTAACTGTGATCTCTGAACGTATATACCATTCACTGGACAAAGCGGGGGAGGGCAGAGCGGTAGCTCTAGATATATCTAAGGCTTTTGACAGGGTATGGCATGAGGGTCTCCTCAGGAAAATCAGACCATACAGTATCACTGGTAGAATAGTTAACATAATTAAATCCTTCTTAGATAAGAGAAAAATCCAGGTTGTCCTCGACGGTCGTACATCTAAACAATATGATATAAATGCGGAGGTGCCCCAGGGTTCTATCCTTGGACCTCTATTGTTCCTGATATTCATGAATGACCTCCCCGACAAAATTGCCTCTGAGATGGGTATATATGCTGATGACACTACACTCTATGGCAGGCACGACAGGAAGACGAATGAACACATTTCTAAAGAAATGGCAGAAACACTAGAGGAAGACCTCCAATCTGTAGTGGAATGGGGACAAAAGTGGTTGGTCGCGTTCAATGCTGCCAAGACTAAACTAGTTTCATTCAATAATTACAAGAAACCCTCTCTACCCCCCATAGCAGTGGCCAACGATTCTTTATCTGAGAGTCCATCTTTCAAACTCCTTGGCCTAACGTTCACAGGAAACATGAGTTGGAACAATTACATTGAAGGCATTGCCAGGGCCGCTGCAAGAAAGCTGGGCTCTCTCTACCGTGCTAGAAAACTACTAACACCCGAAAGTATCCTGTACCTCTATAAGGCAACCATTTGCCCATGTATGGAGTATTGCTGTCACATCTGGGCTGGTGTATCTGCTACTAGTCTCTCACTCCTTGACAAGGTTCAAAAGAGAGTCGCAAACCTGATAGGCCCTGAACTGGCATCTAAACTTCAGCCTCTGTCCCATCGACGAAATGTTGCATCCCTCTGCCTTTTCTACAAGTATTTTAGTGGTGAATGCTCTGACGAACTGCAATCACTTTTGCCCCCACGACATGAGCACCCTCGACAAACCCGACAGGCTGCTAAATCCCACCCCCACACTGTAGAGATCCCTAGATGTAAAAGATCTTTTTACTCCAATAGTTTCTTCCCCAGAACCGCTAGACTCTGGAATTCCATTCCAGGTCCTTCCTTCCCCAACAGTACTGACGTGCAGAAGTTCAAGTGTAACGTGAACCGACACCTTGCTGCCCAAATCCCTGCATAGTACCCCAGTAGTTGTTGCCCCTGATAGTAGCCCCCTACACCAAAGTGGCAATTTGCCTTGTTTGGGGTGAAAATGTAATAAAAAAAAAAAAAAATGTCACTAGTAAGGGTGCTGGAGGTAAAGGTTTGTCTGGGCTGACGTTATCCTCCTGATAGTCAGGGACCCGAACCTTGGATTAACCACTAAGCAGGCTGTCCTATCAGCAGGTGCAAAGTACTGGGGCTGCTGTATTATCATTTGGTGAATGGATTCTGGACCTTGCAGTAGTCTCTGGTGGGGCCTCTCGATGCCATACTAGTGGGTAATTGTTACGACTTTACCTTTTCATGTGCTACAAAAAAAAAAAAAAAATCCTATCCTTTTCTCTCTGTTGTTCCCTCTCATTCTTGCTCAAACCAAGAATGCTGACCTGTTCCACGTAGACCCCTACTACCTTGTCTCCTTCTCTAACATCAGGGGTCTACGTTCCAACCTTCCAGAGGTTGAAACCCAATTACAGGACATGAAACCGGACATATTCCTTCTAATCGAAACTGGAATAGGGCCGACCACTTCCCTAGATGAATTCATAATTAATGGATACTCTAACTTAACATCGAAATCTGACCCCAAGATCGCCATGGGCATGGAATATGTGCCTACATTAAAGATGGCTTCCCGTGTGGCAGGGATATCTCTAGAGAAGACCCTAATTTGTATTTACTCTCTATTGTCCCCACAACAGCAGAGTTACTATCTTTAAGAGTATATCTGAGAAAATAGACCACATCCTGTCTACACATCCCTCGGCTAACATTCACATTTGTGGTGACTTCAAGTCCATAAAGTGGAATGGCTGACCCACTCAAATAAGACAGATGACGAGAGGAGGTTCTGTCATGACTTTGCCATTGCCTATGACCTCACTCAGATTGTTCGCGAGCCCACCCGAGTGTCAGTTTGCAAGCCTTCTAGACCTTTTTCTCTCAACCTCCCCTGAGCTATGTTCATGCAATGTTCTTTCTCCTCTAGGATCCTCCGATCACTCCGTCGTATCAGTTAAAATAAAAATGAAATGTAATAAGTCCCCAGAAATACCTCTCCACTGTACTGTATACTGATACTCCATGGCTGACTGGGATAGCTTCTGTACATTCATATCTGATCTACCGCTGCATTCCATTTTTAAATGTATCAGCCCTAACCGAATGGTTAATTGTAGGCATAGACCGATTCATACCATCTAAAAAATTCGAACAAAAACCTAACAGCCAGCCATGGATTCCCCCAGAATGTGCTGCTGCCATTATGTACAGAAATCACTTTTTCCATAACTACCAACGTAATAGATGCACTGAGACTAAAGCTGCTTTCAGGAACGCCAGCAACCACTGTAAAAGAGTAATAAAAAATGCAAGAGAGCTATATGCCCAGTCTATTAAATCCAAAGTAGCTGATCAGTGGCTTGGTTCCCACCAGTTTTGGCAAATAACAAATAGGATCCTGAACAGAAGTGTCTGTTCTATCCCAACCATTATCAATGGACCAGAGGTCATCTCGTCAGCATCAGACAAGGCCAAACTGTTCCGTCTGCCTGCTTCCCTCCGGACTACAACTTGGATGTCTTCAAGTCCAATGTTAACAAATTCCTAATGAACCGCCCCCTTAAGTAAACACTTCATCAAAGCTCCACACTGGGGTAATGTAATTGCAATAACCCTTATCCCTGAGTGGCTTCCGGGCCTTGATAAGTGGTGATCACTGTGTAAAAAAAAAAAAAAAAAAAAACTATTTGCAAAGAACTTTGCAGCTAATTCTACCCTATGCGACGAAGGCCATCAACTCCCCATATTTCCTTCTATAACACAAAACATGCTAGGTAACATACAAATATCTGTGCGAAAGGTCGCCAAGCTAATCAAGAACCTTGACTCCAGTAAAGCAACTGGCCCTCATCCCAATTATAGTGTTAAAAAGCTTCAACCTGAACTTGCACCCATACTTACAAAACTGTTTTAATTGATATTATTAAATGGAGATATGCTTTCCAACACCTTGGAAAACCTCATCAGTATGCCCTGTATTTAATAATTCAGGTGATAAGTCATCTCCCTCTCAGTACAGACCAATAAGTCTCCTGTGTGTCATGAGTAAGTTGCTGGAATCCATACTAAATAAAGAAATAGTCAACCACCTCAGCAGAAATAACCTCCTTAGTGACACGCAATATGGTTTCCGTTCTGCAAGATCTACCGCAGATGTGCTAACAGTTATATCTCATAGGATTAGCGAATCTCTTGACAAAGGCTACCTTTCTAGGGCAGTTGCACTTGACATATCAAAGGCCTTCGACAAGGTATGGCATAAAGGCCTACTTCACAAGATTTCCAGCTACGGTATAACTGGAAATGTTTTCTCAATCATTAAATCATTTCTCTCTAATAGGCTCATAAGAGTAGTGGTCGATGGACAAAAATCAGAGGCCTGCAGTATTAATGCTGGAGTCCCTCAGGGGTCCATCCTAGGCCCAATTCTCTTCCTAATCTACATCAATGATCTCCCTAAACACATACTTAAATCATTCGTTGACATCTATGCTGATGACACGACCATCTACGGCAACACATCAAAGGCCGTAAATGACAAAGTTCTCTCTGATTCTCTCTCCTCTGATCTTGAGCATGTAGTTCAGTGGGGGAAGACGTGGCTGGTTACCTTTAATGCATCTAAAACCAAGCTCCTATCTTTACACCATCAACGCTCTGATCCCCATATGGCATCAATTGTAATGGATGGCTCTCGTCTAGGAGAAGCTCAATGTTTTCACAAGCTTCTGGGCTTGACCTTTACTCCTGATCTAAAATGGAACACGTACATCAAGTCTGTTGCCAGGGTCGCTGGAAAGATGGTGGGTTCCTTCTACCGCTCTAGAAGATATCTCACTACTGATGCAATTCTCTATCTATATAAAAGCCGAGTATGTCCAAGGATGGAATACTGCTGCCATATCTGGGCAGGAGCTGCTAAAAATAGCCTATCTTGCCTTGACAGAGTATAAAATAGGCTTCGTAGCTTAGTGAGGGATGCCCTTTTCTCTTCCCTGCAATCTCTCTCCCACAGAAGAGACGTTGCGAGCCTGTCTTTGTTTTACCGTTATTTCCATGGCAAGTGCTCGTCTGAACTCCAATCTCTGGCCCCCCCTCACCAATCTTTCACGAAAAACATCCATCTAGCTGAAGCCACTGTCAAAATTTTCCCACTCTCTATCTGTGCCTAAATCAAAACGTAGATTCCATGAACACAGCTTCTTTCTTAGAAAAGCACACCAGTGGAACTCTCTTCCGTCTGCCTGTTTCCCACCTGACTACAACTTCAAATCCAACGTAAACAAATTCCTGATTAACTGCCCCCTTAAGTAGACACTTTATGAAATCTCAACACTAACGTACAACGTACTGTACAGGCAATAACCCTTATCCCTGAGTGGCTTCCGGGCCTTGATAAGTGGTGACCTCCTTGTAAATAAAAAAGAAAAAAAGTTGACGCTGAATTCTGAAGATTTGTAGCAGACGAACTCGCAACAAGCACAGTAGAAGGAGTTAATTCTCGCGGCTCGAAATTTGAAATCCATCTTCTTCCTGGCTTGTCCAATCATAAGCCAGCTCTCAGTCATGTGACCCATTACATAAAAGGTGAAATCGGAAACTCTTCTTTTTCTTTTCTCTCTGCTCTGCCTGGCTACAGACTTCGCCTAGGCCTTTGGCCCCCAGGCCTAACATGAGTACAACAAGCCAGCATGGCTATCGTCAAAACTTGCTTCCACGTGTGCTTCACACGAGTACTCTTTCCTGCAACGAGACACTAATCCTTTGCCCCGACTCTACTATCGGAGGAACGTGGCTTAGTGGGGGATGCCCTTTTCTTTACCCTGCAACCTCTCTCCCACAGAAGAGACGTTGCGAGCCTGTCCTTGTTTTATCGTTATTTCCATGGCAGATGCTCGTCTGAACTCCAGTCTCTGGTCCCCCCTCGCCAATCTTTCACGAAAAACACACATCTAGCTGAATCCACTGTGAAAAATTTCCCCCACTCTTTATCTGTGCCAAAATCAAAACGCAGATTCCATGAACAAAGCTTCTTTCCTAGAACTGCACGTCTGTGGAACTCTGTTCCGTCTGCCTGCTTCCCTCCGGACTACAACTTGGATGTCTTCAAGTCCAATGTTAACAAATTCCTAATGAACCGCCCCCTTAAGTAAACACTTCAGCAAATCTCCTCACTAAATTAATGTACTTGCAATAACCCTTATCCCTGAGTGGCTTCCGGGCCTTGATAAGTGGTGATCACTGTGTAAAAAAAAAAAAAAAAAAAGTTCCTACAAGCGTAAAAATATTAAACACTTTTCTCTCTTTTTCAACAAGCCTGTCTAATCTACATCCCCCATCAGAAACTCTTTTCACGACTACTATAAATACAAGCACGCATGAACACTGGACTCTCCTACAAAACCGTTTCTCTTTTGTACACACTGCTAACAAAGATGACAAATAAAGTTGTTTATTAAATATTAAAATGAGACTTCCTTTTTGTTGTCTTTTTAACTAAAGATTAAATGAAGACAGCACAAGAAAATGGGCATAAAACTAAGTTCAACTTTTTTTATGAAGGAAAAACAACTTATTTTCCGATGGGAAAAATGAGTTTAAAAAAATAGAGGTTACATATTTTGGAAATTTGGAGAGAAGGGCTTGTAATATCAATCATTAAGACTACTGCTCTTATCTTGATTCTCATAACGTTTCGACCGATGTAACATTCGACCTTCCTACTGAACTCGGGATTCTTTACGTTGAGCATAGGAATTTGTATGGAATGGAACCTTTTATTTAAGCCACAAAGGTAGATTGCTCTTGTTCTCCGTACAAGCAATACCGAGAATATAAGTAAAATTACTTTAAACTTCTAACCAGTCAGGGTTGAAGAAACAAGAGCAATCTACACTCATGGTTTAAATAAAGGTTCAATTTTAAATGCCAAAACGAATCACAGAATTGAATCTTCAACCTTCAGAATATCACTTTTACAATTGATTTTTCCAAGTACTCTGACCATTGCGACACAGGTTCTTGCAGATAGTTCTAGTACAAATGCAGTATGTTATTGCTATACATTTTATGAGATGACTGACCAATTTTTTATGATTTCAGGTCCAAATGAACAGCTATAGCAGAAATTGGAATACACCCTACTAAAACCTATTTTATTTTTAGTTGTAAATATCTCTATTTATTACTAATCATTATTACAATATTATCAGTGTGGCCAACCAAAAATACAATTGCTAATTACTGAGGATCTCTATTTATTCATGGCTAAGGGAACAAGAGTCTGCTGCATGCTACCTCCATAAAGTAAATAAACGGTTTCATTTGAAATTTCATCCAAATTCAAGAGTTCGGCAAAAACATTCCCTAGTTTGACAAGATACACCCGAAGCAGGTCGGAGGTTACATTGGCCGAAACGTTGTGAAAATCACACTCAAGATGAGAATAGTAGTCTGATGAATCCAAATGATACGAAAGATTCTCGAGTTCGGTACAAAGATTCCCGAGTCTGACAAGATGCATCTGAAGAAGGTCAAAGATTATATTGGTCGAAAGGTTGTGAGAATAACATCCAAGATGAGAACAATCGTCGGAAATTATCCAATCAATGCAAATGACAATTACATTAAAAAATGAAACATTTCTTTTCTGCCTGTGCGAAATGCCATTTGGTTTATTTATAGAACGAGCCTTATATAATCAAATTGTATAACTCACCTTGGATATTTCATTGGATTTAGTATGCATATAAAATTGTATAACTCACCTTGGATATTTCATTGGATTTAGTATGCATATAAAATTGTATAACTCACCTTGGATATTTCATTGGATTTAGTATGCATATAAAATTGTATAACTCACCTTGGATATTTCATTGGATTTAGTATGCATATAAAATTGTATAACTCACCTTGGATATTTCATTGGATTTAGTATGCATATAAAATTGTATAACTCACCTTGGATATTTCATTGGATTTAGTATGCATATAAAATTGTATAACTCACCTTGGATATTTCATTGGATTTAGTATGCATATAAAATTGTATAACTCACCTTGGATATTTCATTGGATTTAGTATGCATATAAAATTGTATAACTCACCTTGGATATTTCATTGGATTTAGTATGCATATAAAATTGTATAACTCACCTTGGATATTTCATTGGATTTAGTATGCATATAAAATTGTATAACTCACCTTGGATATTTCATTGGATTTAGTATGCATATAAAATTGTATAACTCACCTTGGATATTTCATTGGATTTAGTATGCATATAAAATTGTATAACTCACCTTGGATATTTCATTGGATTTAGTATGCATATAAAATTGTATAACTCACCTTGGATATTTCATTGGATTTAGTATGCATATAAAATTGTATAACTCACCTTGGATATTTCATTGGATTTAGTATGCATATAAAATTGTATAACTCACCTTGGATATTTCATTGGATTTAGTATGCATATAAAATTGTATAACTCACCTTGGATATTTCATTGGATTTAGTATGCATATAAAATTGTATAACTCACCTTGGATATTTCATTGGATTTAGTATGCATATAAAATTGTATAACTCACCTTGGATATTTCATTGGATTTAGTATGCATATAAAATTGTATAACTCACCTTGGATATTTCATTGGATTTAGTATGCATATAAAATTGTATAACTCACCTTGGATATTTCATTGGATTTAGTATGCATATAAAATTGTATAACTCACCTTGGATATTTCATTGGATTTAGTATGCATATAAAATTGTATAACTCACCTTGGATATTTCATTGGATTTAGTATGCATATAAAATTGTATAACTCACCTTGGATATTTCATTGGATTTAGTATGCATATAAAATTGTATAACTCACCTTGGATATTTCATTGGATTTAGTATGCATATAAAATTGTATAACTCACCTTGGATATTTCATTGGATTTAGTATGCATATAAAATTGTATAACTCACCTTGGATATTTCATTGGATTTAGTATGCATATAAAATTGTATAACTCACCTTGGATATTTCATTGGATTTAGTATGCATATAAAATTGTATAACTCACCTTGGATATTTCATTGGATTTAGTATGCATATAAAATTGTATAACTCACCTTGGATATTTCATTGGATTTAGTATGCATATAAAATTGTATAACTCACCTTGGATATTTCATTGGATTTAGTATGCATATAAAATTGTATAACTCACCTTGGATATTTCATTGGATTTAGTATGCATATAAAATTGTATAACTCACCTTGGATATTTCATTGGATTTAGTATGCATATAAAATTGTATAACTCACCTTGGATATTTATATCTCTTATGTAATAGTTTTGGTCGAGATAATTCCATAACCCGCTGCGAAATTACTGTCAATATAAATTAAAACAATCAAAATAAGAATGATAGTTTTGAAACGCCAATCAGATTAATCGTATTAAATTTGTGTGGCAAGAAGGAAATTCATTGGCAAGCATGCAAACAATTATAATTATAATACAAAGTGAAGGCTGGAACCAGAGTGTAGTATCTGTTCTCTTCTTTTTTGTTCAAGTTTGACTTTTTAAAAATATTTCTATCCGATTCAGAGCATCCATTTTGAGGGAGCTAGACCTTGCCAATATTAAAAAAAGGATCGTCTAATTTTGACCTGGGGGGGGGGCACAACTAAATAGGGACTCCTTGGAATAGAGTTTCCAAACAGGAGATATGAAACGTGGATTTGGAAACTTTAAAACTTTTGTGTAAATCGTTCCGGTATGGTGAACTGTCTTGATTGTGATTTTTATAGTTTATGGCAGGTCAATCCTATATGTCATTTTGTACAATATATCAGGTCGGTGCAAACATTTTTCAGGTTTGTAGAAGGGGCATAATAAATCAAAATAAATGAATGATGCCCAGCACAGCACACAGCATCTCCAGCAGTTGTGAAAGTTTGATAGAAAGGAGCGACATTGCAATCTGATGGAAAGTGTGGCTTGAAGGAAAGATACGTCATCATTTCTGTCTGGCTGTTCTGTCATCGATAATGATTTTTTTATCACAATAGGTAAATATTTATTTCTTTTATATTTACTAGCGAGGGTGGGAAGTCGCCCGGCTTTGCCTGGTCGTAAAATACGTTTAAATATGATATTTTAATTTGTCCACATTTCGTATATATTATTATAGAGTCGTGATTTCAAAAGTAAAAAAAAGGTATTTGGGTGTCATCAGCTAGAATCGAAACTAAAAGCAAAACTGCAACATTCAAAGCTGGTGACGTTACCACTGCACCAACGTGACACGCATATGAACCGATTAAAAATTAAAAATAAACTAAGATGAATATAGAAAGTGTATAACGATTTTAAAAATTTTGACCCATTTTTAAACCCTTAAAAATTATTTTAAAAAAGATCCATAAAAGAACAGTCCATAAAAATCCAATCATTTGAGGCCCCTAGTGCCGCTCTGTGACTTAGTTTCGGAAAAGATAGAGTTTGAACGTATGGAGACAGACATAGTGAGTTTTATAAATTAGATTTGGAGGATTTTTCTTCTTCGTCATGTATCAGGTTTGATTCACAGACATCGATGATCATGGCTCATTAGTCCCCAATTATTTTGGACCGTTTTACCATGATGTCCTTTGCAGCATAGTACCTATAGTAGGCTGCAAATACTTGTTTTAAGGGCAGTTCACATACAGAGCAGTTAGTCTTAGCCACTGTACATCAAGTAGTATGATTTGCCTTACACAATGAAGAGTTGACCAATTCTTCATCGCGCTGCTCAACAGTTTATCCATAACCTGCTTCCCATGATTTCACGTTCCCTGATCAGGTGGGAGGAAGGGCTAAGTGGGTATACAACCTTACTCAAGAGTCTCTCATTGGCTAGAGGAGGGAATGAAGCCCCTTACTGCTCCTGATGACGGAAGTGCTTCCACCCTGTCATCCATATGTATACATTTTAATTAATAAACATACAAAAATAAAAAAAATGACGTAAGTAAATAAATAATAAAACTAAACAAAATCAATAAGAATTATTTGCCAAACACAAGTAGTCAAACCCGTAACAAAGAATAAATAACAAAAAGCTCTTTTTAAAAACAATGAACATATTTTTTTTCGACGGCAAAAATGTTGGACTGTGTCCGAGTGAGAAAAAGGAAAAGTATAAAGTACTGTGGGTGTTTCAGGTCGGCCAGTAGTTTTCTTCATTTGAAGGTCGTTGATACTGAAATGTCCAGTGGTCGGGGAGAGAGGGAGAAAAGTAATCTATCTTCGATGTTTGGGTTCTCTCTCCTGACCGACCGTGATTCCCAAAGGAGCCAGGTGTTGTCTTCAGTGAATGTCGTTGATAGTGGAATGTCCAGTGGACGGGAATAGAAGAGAGAGAAGAGAGAGAAGAGAGAGAGAGAGAGAGAGAGAGAGAGAGAGAGAGGGGGGGGGTCTGTCTTTGATGCTTGCCGGGTTCTCTTTGCTGACTGACTGTTACTCCCAAAGACGTTCCTTAGGGAAGAGATGGAATCAATGCACTCTACCTGCTGATTGGTCAGTGTGTGGCCGAATCACATTGATTCAAGAGAGAAAATAAATCTTTATTTTATTTGTGACTGCTACAGTAGTGTCGTGCTAATAGCGTTAATAATATTAACAATATATCTCATTTATCAAACTGAGGATAATAAAAATTAATTGGCCAAAAAGAAAAAAACATCTTTAACGGCTAATGTTATACATAATTAACTGAGGTGCGAAGTTCAAGTTGCAATGTTGGTGTATCAATTGTAAAAAAGCACTGTGATGAGTCTTTATAAGACCAAATAACGCACGCACACACACACACACACACACACAGTATATTTATTTATACTTTTATATATATAGATTTATTATTGGCTACATATGTGTATACATGTTGCTGCTACCACTCCTTTAGAGAAGCAGCATCTTCAGACGAGATTTTCTTCTTATGAAACCAAATTTTAAATAGTACCTTTTTAATAAAAATTTCACCAAGAAGAAAATCTGTCCTAAAGATGCTGCTTGTCTAAAAGAGTTGCTGTAGAAACATGTATGCACATATGTAGTCAATAAATATAGTATAATTTCGCTCTTCTCTTGTTATTGAATACTTTTTCATAAATATCCGAGTTTCAGCGCATTTACTAGGAAACTATAACGATACAAGCACTATATATATATATATATATATATATATATATATATATATATATATATATATATATATATACATAATCAAATTTTAGTCATTCAATAAATTAAAAAATTGATGACGTGAAATGGTTAAATTTTAAATCAAAAGATTTTTATTATTCTATGTAAGACAAAGAATACATATGAAATATTATAACTCCATAGGAGTTATAATTTACCATTTCACATCTTAAATTTTAAATTTATTGAATGACTAAAATTTGATTTATTTGCTCTATCTTGTATATCGAGCATTTTTTATTTAAATGGGATTGTCTTTATAAAATATTACTGCCAATAATATTTTGTAAGACCTATAATCACAGGTTTCCATACCAGTTTATTGTTAGATAATTTTATTCTGAAGTGTGTGTGTGTGTGTGTGTGTGTGTGTGTGTGTGTGTGTGTGTGTGTGTGTGTGTGTGTGTGTGTGTGAAAAGCGAATGAAAATCAGATGATGAATTACTTTATCAAAAAGGAAATGAGTTTTTGTAAAGTAATAATTCGGTTACTGCAGAGTAACGAAGCTGAACGAACGACACAATTAAAGATACTCTCATTCCCCTCCCCCACATATTGAATTTGAGAGCCCAGCATAAAATTTCAGCGATTTATCATAAAGATTGAAGAAGTCGGTCTAATTTATTTTAGTAAACAAGGATGAGATTTGCTTAAAGAATTTTATTTCAACTCCGCAGCCATCATCGTCATCAACATTAGGTGAAAATCGATAGTCAACATCCTAAAAAAAAGGGTTAAAAAAGAATATGGATTGCGTGGAAAAATATGTAAACAATGAAAATACGAGGTGCCTTCAATAATTTCCAAGACTTTTTTCAAACAGGCATTTAAAATTGTCATAGACTTTTGAAAATTCAGTATGTTATTGCTATACATTTTATGAGATGATTGACCAATTTTTTATGATTTTAGGTCCAAATGAACAGCTATAGCAGAAATTGGAATACACCCTACTAAAACCTAAATGTCACAGCTGATGAATTTCAAAAGTGCCATCTGTACGTGAGGACACCTTAGAAGAACGATATGCAATAAAATTCTGTTTTCAACCTGGAAAAAACGCCACAGAAACATATGGAATGCTTCAGATTGCTTTTGCTTGTCTCAAACATCAGTTTTTGAGTGGCATAAGAGATTCAAGGAAGACAGGGAGTCTGTGAGGTATTATGAGAGGTGTGAGAGGGGTAAGGAAGTCAGAACACCAGAGTTGATTGGCCAAATAAAGAATTTCATGGATAAGAGACAATTAGTGCATAGTTTGATCTCAGTTTGGGAACTGTACACAAAATTATTCGTGAGGAACTAAACACATGATAGATTTGTGCAAAGTTTGTTCCAAGGGTGCTTAAAGAAGATCAGGAAGAAAGACGTTATCATGACAGGGAGATGGTAGAGTTGATTAATTCAAACCCCGCAGTTCTTGATGCTCTGGTGATCTGCGCTGAATGCTGGATCTACTGCTATAACCCAGAAACCAAGAGACAGAGTTCCAAGTGGAAGCATGGTGGCTCCCCCAGACCCAAAATGGCTAGAGAGAGCAAATCCACCCCCAAAAAAAAAAAAAAACATCCCTGGTTTCGGCAGAACGGGAATGATCTGCATGTGCTGGGTTCTCACTGGTCAGACAGTCAACACAGAATACTATGTTGTTCAAGGAAGCTCAAAGAGATTCGGTCGGAAGAGGCCAGCACTCTTCAGATAGGGTCAGTGGCATTTCCACCAGGACAATGAACCAGTCCACAACTTCGTCCTTGTCACAAACTTTTGGACCAAGATGGGCATCAAGAAAGTTCCTCACCCTCCCTAAAGTTCAGACCTTGCCCCCTGCGACTTTTGGTTATTTCCTAAGCTCAAGGAAAATCATAGACGCTCTCGTTATGAGACAATTAAAGAGATGAAAGAGGCAGTGACGAGGGTCATTGACGCGCTCACACAAGAGGATTTCCATGGGGCTTTTTAGAAGTTGTTGGAATGGTACAAGTGTATTGCAGTCGGAGGAGATTACTTTGAAGGGAACTAATGTTTAATTTGTTTACTATCAATGAAAGTGCTCATACAAAAAAATCTGGAAACTTATTTAATGCACCTCGTACATATCATGCTGACTTTTGCCACATCT
Source organism: Euprymna scolopes (assembly GCF_053919585.1). Classification (NCBI taxonomy): domain Eukaryota; kingdom Metazoa; phylum Mollusca; class Cephalopoda; order Sepiida; family Sepiolidae; genus Euprymna; species Euprymna scolopes. The sequence continues at coordinate 14,445,233 of NC_136503.1, read as the reverse complement.
GGGCAGGAGCTGCTAGAAGCAGCTTACCCTGCCTTGACAGAGTTCAAAATAGACTTCGTATCTTAGTGGGGGATGCCCTTTTCTCTTCCCTGCAACCTCTTTCCCACAGAAGAGACGTTGCGAGCATGTCTCTGCTTTATCGTTATTTTCATGACAAGTGCTCATCTGAGCTTCAATCTATGGTCCCCCCTCATCAAACTTTCATGAAAAACACTCATCTAGCCAAAATCACTATCAATAATTTCCCACACTCTTTATCTATACGTAAATCTAAACATAAATTCTATGAACAAAGCTTCTTTCTTAGAACTGCACGCCTGTAGAACTCTCTTCCGGTTACCTGCTTTCCAGTTTAATAAAATGTGATTGTTTTCAAGTCCAATGTAAACAAGTTCTTGATGAACCGACCTCTTAAGTAATCCAATTTATAAAATTTCCACTACTTATGTTTACTACGTTATAATCACATTGACTAATGTATACTCATTAACCCTTATCCTCGAATGGCCTCCAGGCCTTGATAAGTGGTGATTCCTGTGCAAAAAAAAAAAAAGTTTGTTGACACAGGAGATAAAGCAGATGACATCGATGATCACAGCTGAAAGTGACATGGGTTCAGATTTTGAGTCTTAGCGCCTATACACTTGCTATGTTTAGCTACACTGATGAATCGCGATACTAGAGACAGATTACAATATATTTCTACTTATATATAAAAGGCACTTTGTATTTGTGCGTATGTGTGTGCTTGTGTATGTGTTTGTGAGTGAGTGAGTTCGTTCGTTCGTTCCTTATAGACTTCAAAACGCCAGGGCCGGCATTTTTAAAATTTCATATAAATATACTTTATGTGTCTGGGAGTGTTCTTAGATAGCTTTTTATCGGAATGCTTCTTATAAGTATGGAAAATTAAAGAAAAAAACAATAAGTGAAAGAACAGTCCGATGTTGCCCAAAGTTAACACCCTTATACAGCCTAACATCACAAGTGCATTTGAGAAGTTTTGTCCTCGCACATGCAAAAGATCTCAGCATATAAAATAAATAGAATGTTCTTTGATAAGACAGGGGTGCGTTCAAAATGAATGTTTCTATTTAGAACACAACTGAACTACTTGATTTTTGCATTTCAAACTTTAATTGAAGCCATTATATAAAATAATTTTATAAAATCAACAGTACATTCTCTACAGTGCAATGTAAACCACAATGTATTATGGACTAAGTCACTATGGGGAAGCATGTGAAGCTTTTTTTTTTGGTGCATCACGATGATCCCTGACTAAAGCAGGCAATCAATTGATTTGATGAGCAATTTCACTGATTTCGATGACAATAAAAATATTGGAAATGTGGAACATTCGTTGATCTTCATTTTATTCTGGACAATGTGAGGCCTCTCTACCACGTCTATCAAAAGCCTTTGATATGTCAAGGGCAATTGCCTCAGAAAGGAAGCCTCCATTGAGAGATTCATTGATCCTATGAGATATAACTGTTAACACATCAACTGTAGATCTAGCAGAATGGAAACCATATTGCATGTCACTAAGGAAGTTATTTTTGCTGAGGTGGTTGACTACTTCTTTATCTAACACAGATTCTAGCAACTTACAGCACAGGAGACTGATTGGTCTGTACTGAGAGGGACATGAGCGATCACCTGAATTTTTAAATACGGGGTATACTGATGAGATTTTCCAGGGTGTTGGGAAGCAATTCTCCTTAAGACAATGCTTAAACAGCTTTATAAGTATAGGGAGCTAGTTCTGGTTGAAGCATTTTGAGCACTGTAATAGGAATGCCATCAGGGCCAGTTGCTTTACTCCAATCAAGGTTTTTGATTAGCTTGGCAACATCATGCACAGATATTTGTATGTCGCATAGCGTGTTTTCAGACAGGAGGAAATATGAGGGAGGCGGGCCTGATCGCATAGGGTAGAATTAGCTGCAAAGATTTTGGCAAAGAGTTTGGCTTTGTTTAATGCTGACGAGATTACTTCAGATCCATTGATGATGGTTGGGATAGAGCACACACTTCTATTCAGGATCCTGTTTGTTATTTGCCAAAATTAATGGGAACCAAGCCGCTGCTCAGCTACTTTGGACTTGACAGACTGAGCATACAACTCTCTCACATTCTTTATTACTCTTTTACAGTTGTTGCTGGCAGTCCTGAAAGCAGCTTTAGTTTCAGTACATCTATTACATTGAAAGCAATGGAAATAGTGATTTCTGTGCACAATGGCAGCAGCACATTCTGGAGAGAACCGCGGTTGGTTGTTAGATTTTTCTGGAATTTTTGGAGGGTATGAATCAGTCTATACCTACAATTAGCCATTCAGTCAGATCTGATAATTCGGAGGACACATTCTTTTTAAACATGGATTGAAGAGGTAGATCTGATATAAATGTACGAAAGCTTCCCAGTCAGCCATAGAGTATTGATATACTGTATAATGGAGAGGTATGTTGGATGACTTATTACATTGTGTTTTTATCTTAATGGAGACAACCAAGTGGTCTGAAGATCCCAGTGGAGACAGAACGGAGGATGAACGTAGCTCTGGGCAAGTTGTGAGAAAAAGGTTTAGGAGACTTGCATAATGACCATCAGTGTCAGCACACGGATGGGTTCGTGAACAATCTGAGTGAGGTCATAAGCAATGGAAAAATCATGACCGAACCTCCCTCTCATCATCTGTCTTGTTTGTGTGGACTAACTATTCCACATTGTGAACCTTGAAGTCTCCACAGACGTGAATGTTAGCCAAATGATGAGCAAACAGGATGTGGTCACTTTTCTCAGATATGCTCTTAAATATACTAACTCTGCTGCTATGGGGCGATAGAAGGCAAATATAAACCAGTAATCCGAAAGCACATATAGGGCAATAATCCTCTTTATATATATATATAACCTTCAATTTTTTGTAACCATACTCTCCCAGGGATACCAAAACTATTGCAGGAGAGGACTCAAGCAGGAAATTATTTTGAAATGCAAACAAGAAGTTGAAGCTTTAAGGAAAATATCACCTGAGCTTCAAGTAGGATTGACAAATACTAACATTTTACTTTCTTTGCATGAATGTAGAAATACCAAATAAACTGCATGAAATACCAAATAAACTGCGAAACGGAACTGAGATGTCATTTAGAAAGTAATGAATGATATTACTAAAGAAATACAGAGCTTAATTGAAATTAAAGATATAGTCTACATAGTCCGTGGATCTAATGGAAGTCTCCAAACCTGATAGTGATAAATCTGAGGAGTAAACGAGACTTAGATCCCTACAGAGTTAAGGTTTAAGACGAGGTGTTGTGATATGTCCACCCTACAGACAATAATGAACCCTCCCACTCACTATAAATACTGGGAGAATGTGTCCCCGGCGTTAATATAGTTATATACACTTCAAGCACACTTGGTAGTCGGACTAACGTATACCCACACACTTTATTTGTTGTATTTGCTTTTCTGTTAAATATATTTTGTTTCCTCTAATTACTGAGTTGTGTCTTTCTTCTTGACCCTTGTATGACCACAGCAATAAGCATTTTTGAAAAAATTGGAATCAAAATATATTTTTTATTGTAAACAAAAAAGTGCGATTATGAAGAGATAGATTTAACTAATTTGAATCAAATATCGATCTGTCAAATGCAACGCTATCGATAACAAACTTCAAGTTTGAGACCAGCTTCGTTTTATATAACTACTGGCCTGGGTGCTCGACGTTGCCTGGGTGTTTGTAGGTGTGTGTTGAGCAAAAAAAAAAAAAAAAAAAGATGTTTTAGTAGGCAGGCGGGCAGGCTCGGACCCGTAACGCAAAGGCGGAAAAGAAAGTGGAGGTGTGTGTAAGGGTGTTGAATAAAAAAAAAAGAAGAAAATTGTGAGCACACGAAGGAGGAAAAGGAAGTGAAAAAAAAACGTGACGCGTTAGCTGTTGCGCCCATCGCCAAACCGGAAGTGACGTAGGTTTCAATTAAGGCTAGACAATTGAAAAGAGGCTATGACTTTCGAAAACATTAGCGAAAAAAAAAATCTTCCCTGTAGAAAAGTGCCCAGTTGAAGGTGAAGGAATTAATGTTTTCGGCCAATTTTTTTATATTTGTCATCCAAAGGGTCGAGCTTCAAAGTGATACCAATCTCGTGAAAATCCGTCGCCTATGTCAAAAGTTTTTGCGAAACATACAAAGATACATACATACATTTAAACAGACAGGTGAGATTTATATTATAGATAATAATTTTTTTGTATAAATATTAACGCTTATTTTAAACTATAGACTACATCTTCTGTTCTCACAAGTATAAGAAATGACAACTACTATTAATCGGAGGATTCGAACTCAGTCACAAAATCCTCCTTGACTCATCTATATATCTATAAAAATGAGAATGTGTGTGTGAGGACACTTTTAACCCATATACTCAACGAATTTTTGATCTACATATTTTAAATTTGGTATATAGGCTATTCGGACATATGGAAAACTTTTTAATCGGTTTTCATCCGGAAAAAAGGGTTGCCAAGGAGTCAAAATTGAAAAATTGATACTTGGGTGAGGTCATCGGATTTTTATCTGCTTGTCAACTGTTTCATGACTGCGCATGCACGACTTGTCCACATGACAGCTTCCTTGTGTTAAGAATAAGTAGGTTTGAAAACACTTTTTAAAGATCATGTCACTCTGGTATAATGGTTATCGTACTTGGCTCACTGTCTTTGGGTTTTGGTTTCGATCTCAGTTCGTGTATTATTATTTTTTTTTTACTTACAAGAAGTGAACTGTTTAGAAAAAAAAATAATACTCGCCTCCTGCACCTGTCTCAGTTTTCTGCATAAATTTAAATATAATACTTATGCGTATTTTACAACCGGGAAACGCCAGGCGGCCTGCTAGTTATACATGTATAATTACATAACAAAATCGAAACAAAACTGATTGAAGATAACGGATCTCGTACACACAAAGAGTTATATATCCTTGCAGATAGAGTCTTATAACAAATAAACAATAATAAAATTTTTAAATAATCAAAATGTACTAGTTATTACTATTGGCGTGTTTGTCTATCTTTCTGTTGGGGGGGATACAATTGAAAACAAAGCTCTATAACAAGAAAAAATAATGGCGGTATTAATTTTGTATTAACAGTAATAACGCAGATGTTACCTTCGTGCAGGGTATCGGCATCGTTACCTTTGAAGCGATTGTAGGACCTTTTAAGTTATTGCATGAATACCAGTTTCATTTAATGCAAATTCGTAGGAAACAGCCAAAAAACTACGTATTGTTTACATACACATATGTGTGTGTGTGTATATGTGTGTATAGGATTATGCATATGGGTCAAACGATCGACACTTTCCTAGCAACAGTTTGTAACCAACAAAATTTCGAACATAGTTAAACCAGGTCGAAAGTGATAGGAGAGAGAGAGAGAGAGAGAGAGAGAGAGAGAGAGAGAGAGAGAGAGAGAGAGAGAGAGAGAGAGAGAGATTACTATAGGACTAATATAAATGGTTACTTCCTGGCAACGCTGTGGCAATTTTCAACGTTTAAGTAGAGAACCGTATTGTATTTTCTCAGTTTTTCGCTTTATTATTTTCTTGTTTATTGACCTTTCTTTGATTGGTTATCGATTTTAGCCACCGGAAATGGTAACGTCAGATTATGTAAATAATGACCCAATCCTGAAACTGTATATCAGGACGGATCTTGGCATATTCTAATGAAAAAAAAAAAAGGGGGGATCATTTTGCCGTATCCTTCCTTTTATTGATTAAACACTCATCCATAAACCTGTCTGTACCGATCTCAAATCTCAAAATAGATTAAATAGCCCCTTCTTGATGTCCATTTTTAACACACACACACACACACACACACACACACACACACACACACACACACACTATATATATATATATATATATATATATAATGTTGAATTTTTTGCTGCACTTACATTATATTAAAAGCCTATGTTTTCTATATATAATTCATTACAACGAACTTCTTAAAATATTTAGTTATTGATATGCAAGTGGCTAAATAAAAATGAAGTAATTTACATATTCTTTGAAAAACGAACTTTTATAAATTAACTAGACTACCCTTGACCGTCGGGTCAGTATGTAATATTAGCTATGGAATTAATGTATGAGCGTGACACTTGTGACGTAATGAAAATAGTATTTTTTGTTACATAAGTAGTCCTGAGTTCGGGTTGTGTACCCGCCTCCCAAATCAACGTAATGTTTTAATTATTTTTTTATAAATAGATACCAAAATGTTGGGATTATAATTATGGCACAGTTCAGAATTGAAGTAAATAAGAGTTAGGTTGTTGGAGACCAGTGTTTAAAAGACACAGCAATATAAAATATCAGTAGCGAAGTAAAGACAAAGGGATGAGGGAGGAACAGGGGGAAGTATATGTGCTAAAAGCCAAGGGTAAGGGGTATACGGCATAATCACATTGACACACCAGTTCTTGCCAGATCAGCGAAGTTAAGCAATGTCGAGCCTGGCCAGTACTAGATGAGTGACCATTTGGGAAGGCGAGGTGCTGTGTGTATCGCGAGGTAAAATACCCGGTTGAGAAACTGGCACGGTCTATCCTTCTCTTGAGGATAGATGGGACTCTCTTAAGCCATGATAAGCACCCCGTCTAATGATGACGTCACAATAAAAAATACTCTTGATAGGCCTGGCAAAGCATGTAGTATTCAGCTAACGATAAGATTTGAATTACACTACAAACTCGTGTAGTGAGTTCAATCTCGGCTACGGCCACGCTGGATGGATGGAAGAGAAGGCGATGGATCTTAGAGGTTTGTCCTGTTAACTTAGTTGGGGGGGGGTAGTTTTGGAATATTTTGGTGTGGCTGCTTATATCGGTGTTATGGGTCATGGGAAGTAACTGTGAAATTCTCTGCTGTAATTAAAAGTATATCAAGTTAGAATAGGCCAATTTTTAAAAAGATTTTGATGTTGAATTTGTATAAAGAAATGGCAATTATAGGGTTTTTTTTTGTAGGGGAAAGCTAAATTGTAGAGGAGGGGGGTCCAAAAGGGTGTTGTCAGATATTAGGATTCATTGTAGGGAGGCGGTGGTTACAGACAAATTTTAATTTAGGCTGTAGGTGAAGTAAATAAAAGGGGTGATAGACATCCTAACTGTGATCTCTGAACGTATATACCATTCACTGGACAAAGCGGGAGAGGGCAGAGCGGTAGCTCTAGATATATCTAAGGCTTTTGACAGGGTATGGCATGAGGGTCTCCTCAGGAAAATTAGATCATACGGTATCACTGGTAGAATACTTAACATAATTAAATCCTTCTTAGATAAGAGAAAAATCCAGGTTGTCATCGACGGTCGTACATCTAAACAATATGATATAAATGCGGGAGTGCCCCAGGGTTCTATCCTTGGACCTCTATTGTTCCTGATATTCATAAATGACCTCCCCAACAAAATTGCCTCTGAAATGGGTATATATGCAGATGACACTACACTCTATGGCAGGCACGACAGGAAGACGAATGAACACATTTCTAAAGAAATGGCAGAAACACTAGAGGAAGACCTCCAATCTGTAGTGGAATGGGGACAAAAGTGGTTGGTCGCGTTCAATGCTGCCAAGACTAAACTAGTTTCATTCAATAATTACAAGAAACCCTCTCTACCACCTATAGCAATGGCCAACGACTCTTTATCTGAGAGTACATCTTTCAAACTCCTTGGCCTAACGTTCACAGGAAACATGAGCTGGAACAATTATATTGAAGGCATTGCCAGGGCCGCTGCAAGAAAGCTGGGCTCTCTCTACCGTGCTAGAAAACTACTAACACCCGAAAGTATCCTGTACCTCTATAAGGCCACTATTCGCCTATGTATGGAGTATTGCTGTCACATTTTGGCTGGTGTATCTGCTGCTAGTCTCTCGCTCCTAGACAAGGTTCAAAAGAGAGTCACCAATCTGATAGGCCCTGAACTGGCATCTAAGCTTCAACCTGTGTCCCATCGACGAAATGTTGCATCCCTCTGCCTTTTCTACAAGTATTTTAATGGTGAATGCTCTGACGAACTGCAATCACTTTTGCCCCCACGACATGAGCACCCTCGACAAACCCAACAGGCTGCTAAATCCCACCCCCACACTGTAGAGATCCCTAGATGTAAAAGATCTTTTTACTCCAATAGTTTCTTCCCCAGAACCGCTAGACTCTGGAATTCCATTCCAGGTCCCTGCTTCCCCAACAGTACTGACGTGCAGAAGTTCAAGTGTAACGTGAACCGACATCTTGCTGTCCAAATCCCTACATAGCACCCCAGTAGTTGTTGCCCCTGATAGTAGCCCCCTACACCAAAGTGGCAATTTGCCTTGTTTGGGGTGAAAATGTAAAAAAAAAAAAAAAAAAAGGGTATTGGGGAAAATTTGATGAGTGATGATGAATCAAGGGGAAAGGGGGGGGGATACATTCAGAAGTGGTCTGAGAGTGTTTTGGTGATTGTTCTATTCTGTAGTTAAAACAAAATGCAATGATGGAGAGTACGATGGGCGAAATTCCCTATATCTGAGGTCTAGTGAGATAATAAGGCAAGAATTTCTAAAGGAAAAAGGGGGTACATCCAGTGTTGCATACTGGGTATTAGCTTGGGTATGTAAGAAAGGTGGGTTTAAAATAACAGAGAGAAAGTGTTATTAGGGAGGCAGTAAGATGGTTGATCTAAGAGGCCACAGATATTAGTCTTGCTTTGGAGGAGGTTTATCGGCAGAGTTTAGCGTTTCCATTCTTAATTTTTTTTGTGTGCCTGCATCTGAATATAATTTCTGATTTAGAGTTCAGGATGTTTCATTTTTTTTATGCTGTAATAATCGCTGTAGACTCTACGATGCAAAGGAGACAGTATTGTGAACCTGGGCTGTACGATCTAGACTTAGTATTTTCATTTTAAGGAAAAATTTGTTTTTTCTGTAAGATCTCTCTCTCTCTCTCTCTCTCTCTCTCTCTCTCGCATATATATATATATATATATATATATATATATATATATATATATATATATATATAAGTATATATAGGAATGAATAAGATAAACTAATGGATTTTTGTATATAATTATCAACTTGTGAACAAACAAACAGACAGGAATACGAATTTATATATATATATATATATATATATATATATATATATATATATATATATATATATATATAAATTCGTTTGTTTGTTTATATATATAAATTCGTATTCCTGTCTGTTTGTTTGTTTGTTCACTATATATATATATATATATATATATTCGTATTCCTGTCTCTTTGTTTGTTCACAAGTTGATTAATATATACAAAAATCCATTAGTTTATCTTATTATTCATTCCTATATATACTATGATTATTGCAAAATATAAGATTAAAGAGGCGACGTCATTTGTATATTACATTAAGGAAAATCGACTTTATTAAATAGCGGTGTATTAGCTATTGTTTATAGTGAGAGAATTATTTTAATTTTGTTATTTAAATTTAATTTATATTGGTAACATGTTTAATTTAATTTATTTTACCAACATCGATTTTTTTATGAATCGGTTTGAGTTAGCTCCCTTAAGCACGAACGGTGTTCTTTTTTTTATTGTTGTTTTATTTTTCGGCGGATATTAAAACTAAAAACTTTCAAGCATTATTTTTGGAATTAGTTTAAATAAAATAATTTCCGTGATTTCGCACTTAACGTTGTGGTCCAGTGAATTTTTATTTTAAAATAAACAAACAATTCAATTCAACTACGATTCTTTATTTAAAACAAAAACAAAAAAATCTTTCATTTACGTTTTTTTACCAGTTGTTTTTTCTTCACATTTTTTTGACATCGTAACTAATTTTTTTTTTTTTAATAACGCAATAAGTCATAACTCATCATTTTTATAACAAACATTCGGTTAACACAAATTCTACTTTGGTATTTTGGAAACTGAATTATTTACAGTTTGTTTTCATTGACAACAGACCGTAAAGACATATCTTTCTAGACGGAGGAGGTAGCATAAAAGAAATTCGCTTAAACTAGAATATAGTCATAAAAAAGTGCTCAATATCCGGAGAATAACTTCTCTTCGTGTCCCTTCTGCCGAAATATCTCATGGAGAGTTTGTCACGTACTTCTTTTTTCGGAGGGGGGGGGGATTACATTTTCGTGTTTTCATTCGTTCTTTTATTTTTGAATTTTTTGTTGGGGTAACGATGGAGTTGACATATAATAATGAAAAACTGCTCAATATTCTTAGTATAGCAGGTGTGGCCAAACCGAGCTTCATGTCGACCCTGGCAACGCTGGATATATATATATATATATATAAATATATATATATATATATATATCCAGCGTTACCAATATAAGTTGGAATTTATTAACCCATTTTATATAAATATATATATATATATATTTCTGGAGAAATATATTTTCTTATTATATATCAATCCTTATATAAGAAGCTCAATGTGATTACAACGCAATATATAGAATAAATGGCAAAAATTTATATTCCAAAATTCATGATGTTGACCATCTTATAATTTATTTCTTTAAATCAGTCGATTTATACAATTCTTGACAATATCTGCTTCGTAGCACAAAATCAATCACTTAATTATTATATCAATTAGTGAATCTATTATGCCCTTAACTCATCATTGGAAGATAATACATTTTCTTTGAGGGAAAAGTATTCGAGTTGAAGAGAAAGAAAGAAAAAGGGAAAAGAGAATTAAAAAATAGAGATATGGTTACGAAGAGAAAGAAGAGATTTACAAGAAAAGAGAAAGAATATGTAATAATGGGATAAAGAAAGGAAAAATAATCTTCAAATAACAGAGGGGGAAGAAGCCGATTTAATAAAAACGATGGTGTTTTTAGAAATAAGGAGTCTTTAGCTGACTGGCGTAAGAGAGAATGCACCGCTCTGGGCCTTGGCCCTGGGAGGCAAAAACCCATAAGAGCTAAGTTGAAAAGCACTTGTTCCTAGCTAGGAGATTGTCTAAACGAACTTAAGTTGTACAATCTTCACCACGAAGCCGTTAAGAACCCAAATAACTCAACTTTATACAAGTGTACCCTGCATATCTTAAGAGTATTTTATGAATAATTATTTTGCTTGTAAGAAAATGACCCCGAGTTTCTCTTTGCTTCTGCATTTCCCGACTAAATGAAGATGCAGTTTATTTCAGATATGTCTTGACGCCAGAAGATGGAAGACAAAGACCAGATCCAGCACAAATCAAAGTGACGACCGAAGTAGACAGTGTTGCCACATGGACTTAGGGTCATGCACATCTCGCAGAAGAGCGGTATTTTCCAGTGACCAATAAGAGTCTGGTCACCCTTGAAGAGTACACCACTAGACAGTTAAGAGGGTAGCCCTGCTGGGTTGCATCTATGGTCCTGTGAGCCGGGATCGGCGAACAAGACCAGGGATATATCACAAGCATAGTCTAGAATCCAACGGATGCGACCTGGAGGACGTGTAGGGTTATATATCATCTGTATATACCATATCATATCATATAAGTTTATGTGTGCACAGTCTCTACTAAACTCCTCTCTGAAAGTATACAGATGTAAACTTGATATGTAGAGAATTTAGAACAAATTTGATTTGCTTTTTAGCCGATACAAATAGCAACTAACAGGTCAGAAGTGAAAAAAAAAATTAACTTTGCCAGAAAAAAGTCGACGAATTGTGTTACTTCTTTGCATACGAAAATATAATACAGTTATAGATTATTTTTCCAGTTTTTGTGTACATATAAATATGGACTTTACAGTAATGATTAAGGCTCGAGAATTATAGGTTTTGGTTTCGATTCTAGCTGATTGCACCCAAAGAAATACATATTTTGCTTATTTCCTCCAATATGTAATGCCTTCAAAGTTAGTTTTGGTGTTTATAATAATGTAGCATCCAAAAACCTGTTGTTTTTTTTTCATATGCTTTATGTGTATTAGACTAAGAGACTTTATGTGTATTAGACTAAGATACTTTATGTATATTAGACTAAGATACTTTAGTATATTAGACTAAGATACGTTATGTATATTAGACTAAGACATTTATGTATATTAGACTAAGATACTTTATGTGTATTAGACTAAGATAATTTATGTGTAATAGACTAAGATAATTTATGTATATTAGACTAAGATACTTTATGTATATTAGACTAAGATATTTTATGTATATTAGACTAAGATACTTTATGTATATTAGACTAAGATATTAATGTATATTAGACTAAGATACTTTATGTGTATTATACTAAGATACTTTATGTGTATTAGACTAAGATACTTTATGTATATTAGACTAAGATACTTTATGTATATTAGACTAAGATACGTTATGTATATTAGACTAAGATACTTTATGTGTATTAGACTAAGATACTTTATGTGTATTAGACTAAGATACTTTATGTATATTAGACTAAGATACTTTATGTATATTAGACTAAGATATTTTATGTATATTAGACTAAGATACTTTATGTATATTAGACTAAGATACTTTATGTATATTAGACTAAGATACTTTATGTGTATTAGACTAAGATACTTTATGTATATTAGACTAAGATACTTTATGTATATTAGACTAAGATACTTTATGTGTATTAGACTAAGATACTTTATGTGTATTAGACTAAGATACTTTATGTATATTAGACTAAGATACTTTATGTGTATTAGACTAAGATACTTTATGTGTATTAGACTAAGATACTTTATGTATATTAGACTAAGATACTTTATGTGTATTAGACTAAGATACTTTATGTGTATTAGACTAAGATACTTTATGTATATTAGACTAAGATACTTTATGTATATTAGACTAAGATATTTTATGTATATTAGACTAAGATACTTTATGTATATTAGACTAAGATACTTTATGTATATTAGACTAAGATACTTTATGTGTATTAGACTAAGATACTTTATGTATATTAGACTAAGATACTTTATGTGTATTAGACTAAGATACTTTATGTATATAAGACTAAGATACTTTATGTGTATTAGACTAAGATACTTTATGTGTATTAGACTAAGATACTTTATGTGTATTAGACTAAGATACTTTATGTGTATTAGACTAAGATACTTTATGTGTATTAGACTAAGATACATTATATATATTAGACTAAGATACTTTATGTGTATTAGACTAAGATACTTTATGTGTATTAGACTAAGATACTTTATGTATATTAGACTAAGATACTTTATGTGTATTAGACTAAGATACATTATATATATTAGACTAAGATACTTTATGTGTATTAGACTAAGATACTTTATGTGTATTAGACTAAGATACTTTATGTATATTAGACTAAGATACTTTATGTGTATTAGACTAAGATACTTTATGTGTATTAGACTAAGATACATTATATATATTAGACTAAGATACTTTATGTGTATTAGACTAAGATACTTTATGTGTATTAGACTAAGATACTTTATGTGTATTAGACTAAGATACTTTATGTGTATTAGACTAAGATACTTTATGTATATTAGACTAAGATACTTTATGTGTATTAGACTAAGATACTTTATGTGTATTAGACTAAGATACTTTATGTGTATTAGACTAAGATACTTTATGTATATTAGACTAAGATACTTTATATATATTAGACTAAGATACTTTATGTGTATTAGACTAAGATACTTTATGTGTATTAGACTAAGATACTTTATGTATATTAGACTAAGATACTTTATGTGTATTAGACTAAGATACTTTATGTGTATTAGACTAAGATACTTTATGTGTATTAGACTAAGATACATTATATATATTAGACTAAGATACTTTATGTGTATTAGACTAAGATACTTTATATATATTAGACTAAGATACTTTATGTATATTAGACTAAGATACTTTATGTATATTAGACTAAGATACTTTATGTATATTAGACTAAGATACTTTATATATATTAGACTAAGATATTTATGTGTATTAGACTAAGATATTTATGTGTATTAGACTAAGATAAGATATTTATGTATATTAGACTAAGATACTTTATGTATATTAGACTAAGATACTTTATGTATATTAGACAAAGATATTTATGTATATTAGACTAAGATACTTTATGTATATTAGACTAAGATACTTGATGTATATTAGACCAAGATACTTTATATATATTAGACTAAGATACTTTATGCATATTAGACCAAGATACTTTATGCATATTAGACTAAGATACTTACTGTATATTAGAGCAAGATACTTACTGTATATTAGAGCAAGATACTTTATGTATATAAGATACTATATGTATATTAGATACTTTATGTATATAAGACCAAGATACTTTATATATATTAGACTAAGATACTTCATGTATATTAGACTAAGATATTTATGTGTATTAGACCAAGATACTTTATGTATATTAGACTAAGATACTTTATATATATTAGACTAAGATACTTTATGTATATTTTACTAAGATACTTTATGTATATTAGACTAAGATATTTTATGAATATTATACTAAGATACTGTATGTATATTAGACTAAGATACTTTATATATATAAGACCGAGATATTTTATATATATTAGACCAAGATACTTTATATATATTAGAACAAGATACGTTATATATATTAGACCAAGATACTTTATATATATTAGACCAAGATACTATATGTATATAAGACTAAGATACTTTATATATATTAGACTAAGATACTTTATGTATATTAGACTAAGATACTTTATATATATTATACTAAGATACTATATGTAAATTAGACCAAGATATTTACTGTATATTAGACCAAGATACACACTGTATATTAGACCAAGATACTTACTGTATATTAGACCCAGATACTTTATGTATATTAGAGCAAGATACTTTATGTATATTAGACCAAGATATATTAGACCAAGATACTTACTGTATATTAGACTAAGATACTTACTGTATATTAGACCAAGATACTGTATGTATATTAGACCAAGATACTTTATGTATATTAGACCAAGATACTTTATGTATAATAGACCAAGATAACGTTATGTATATAAGACTAAGATACTTTATACATATTAGACTAAAATACTTTATGTATCTGTGACTAAGATACTTTATGTATATTAGACCAAGATACTTTAGGAGAATTTACATTTGCAGAATAGTTGTATGCAATTTAATATAAATAGCTGTCTGCAATTATAGCAATTTAATATAAATTGTTGTCTGCAATTACAGCAATTTAATATAAATTGTTGTCTGCAATTACAGCAATTTGTTAAAAATGGTTGTGTGCAATTTAATATAAACGATTGTGTGCCATTTAATATAAATGATTGTCTGCAATTACATCAATTTAATATAAATGATTGTCTTCAATTTTATATAAATGGTTGTCTGCAATTTAATATAAATGGTTGTCGGCAATTTAATATAAATAGTTTTCTGCAATTTAATATGGATGGTTGTCTGCAATTACGACAAATTAATATAAATTGTCTGCAATTACAGCAATTTAATATAATTGTTGTGTGCAATTTAATATAAACCTTTGTGTGAAATTTAATATAAATTGTTGCCTGTAATTTAATTTAAATGGCTGTCTGCAATTACAACAAGTTAATATAAATGGTTGCAATTTTATATAAATTGTTGTCTGCAATTTTATATAAATGGTTGTCGGCAATTTAATATTAATAGTTGTATGCAATTTTATATGAATGTTTGTCTGCAATTACAACAAATTAATATAAATAGTTGTCTGCAATTTAATATAAATGGTTGTCTGCAATTTATTATATATGGTTGTCTGCAATTTAATACAGATTGTTGTCTGCAATTTGACATAAATGGTTGTCTGCAATTACAACAATTTAACATAAATGTTTGTCTGCAATTAAATATAAATGGTTGTCTGCAATTACAGCAATTTAATATAAATGGTTGCCTGCAATTTAATATAAATGGTTGTCTGCAATTTGACATAAATGGTTGTCTGCAATTACAACAATTTAACATAAATGTTTGTCTGCAATTAAATATAAATGGTTGTCTGCAATTACAGCAATTTAATATAAATGGTTGCCTGCAATTACAGCAATTTAATATATATGGTTGTCTTCAATTTTATATAAATGGTAGTCTGAAATTACGGAAATTTAATGTAATGGTTGTCTGCAATTGCAGCAATTTAATACAAATGGTTTTCTGCAATTTAATATAAATGGTTGTCTGCAATTACAACAGGTTTATATCAATGGTTGTCTGCAATTTTATATAAATGGTTGTCTGCAATTTAATATCAATTGTTATCTGCAATTACAGCAATTTAATATAAATGGTTGTCTGCAATTTAATATAAATGGTGGTCTTCAATTTAATATAAATGGTTGTCTGCAATTTAATATAATGGTTGTCTTCAATTTAATATAAATAGTTTTCTGTAATTTTATATAAATGGTTGCCTGCAATTACAGCAATTTAATATAAATGATTGTCTTCGATTTAATATAAATGGTTGTCTTCAATTTAATATAAATGGTTGTCTGCAATTTTATATAAAAGGTTGTCTGTAATTACAGCAATTTAATATAAATTGTAGTCTGCAAGTTATACATAAATTGTTGTCTGCAATTTAATATAAATGGTTGTCTGCAATTACAGCAATTTAATATAAATGGTTGTCTGCAATTTAATATAAATTGTTGTCTGCAATTTTATATAAATGGTTGTCTGCAATTTTATATAAATGGTTGTCTGCAATTTTATATAAATGGTTGTCTGCAAGTTGATATAAATGGTTGTCTGTAATTTAATATAAATGGTGGTCTTCAATTTAATATAAATGGTTGTCTGCAATTTAATATAAATGGTTGCCTGCAATTTTATATAAATGGTTGTCTGCAATTTAATATAAATGGTTGTCTGCAAGTTGATATAAATGGTTGTCTGTAATTTAATATAAATGGTTGTCTGCAATTACAGCAATTTAATATAAATGGTTGTCTGCAAGTTGATATAAATGGTTGTCTGTAAGTTAATATAAATGGTTGTCTGCAATTGCAGCAATTTAATATAAATGGTTGTCTGCAATTTAATATAAATGGTTGCCTTCAATTTTATATAAATGGTTGTCTGCAATGTAATATAAATGGTTGTCTGCAAGTTGATATAAATGGTTGTCTGTAATTTAATATAAATGGTTGTCTGCAATTACAGCAATTTAATATAGATGGTTGTCTGCAATTTAATATAAATGGTTGTCTGCAATTTTATATAAATGGTTGTCTGCAATGTAATATAAATGGTTGTCTTCAATTTAATATAAATGGCTGTCTTCAATTGTATATAAATTGTTGTCTGCAAGTTAATATAAATGGTTGTCTGCAAGTTGATATAAATGGTTATCTGCAATTTAATATAAATGGTTGTCTTCAATTTAATATAAATGGTTGTCTGCAATTTAATAAAAATAGTTGTCTGCAATTTAATATAAATGGTTGTCTGCAATGACAGCAATTTAATATAAATTGTAGTCTGCAATTTGATTTAAATGGTGATCTGCAATTTAATATAAATGGTTTTCTTCAATTTAATATAAATGGTTGTTCTGCAATTTAACATGAATTGTTGTCAGCAATTAATATAAATGGTTTTCTGCAATTACAACAAGTTAATATAAATGGTTGTCTGTAATTTAACATAAATAATTGTTTGCAATTACAGCCATTTAATATAAATGGTTGTTTGCAATTTCAGAAATTTTATATAAATGGTTGTCTTCAATTTTATATAAATGGTAATCTGCAATTGTATATTAATTGTGTTCTGCAATTTAATAGAAATGGTTGTCTGCAATTTAATATAAATGGTTGTCTGTAATTTAACATAAATGGTTGTTTGCAATTACAGCCATTTAATATAAATGGTTGTCTGCAATTACAGAAATTTTATATAAATTGTTGTCTTCTATTACAGCAATTTAATATAAATGGTTGTCATCAATTACAATAATTTAATATAAATTTTTGCGGCCATGTCACTAGTAAGGTAGCTGGAGGTAAACGTTTTCATCTGGGCTGACGTTAACCACCTGATAGTCAGGGACCCGAACCTTGGAATTACCACTAAGGAGGCTGTCCTATCAGCAGGTGAAAAGTACTGGTGCTGCTGTATTGCCATTTGGTGAATGGATTCTGGACCATGCAGTAGTCTCTGGTGGGGCCTCTCAATCCCATACTGGTGGGTAATTGTTACGGCTTTACCTTATCATGTGCTAAAAAATAAAAAAAAATTTTCCTGTCTTTCCTCTCTTACTTTCTCTCTCAGTTCTGCTCTAACCAAGTATGCTGACCTGTTCCACAAACCCCAACACCCTCAACATGAAATATCTCAAAAAAGAAAACACGAATAAACCTAGAACTCCATCCTTCTACGTAGACCCCCTATTACCAAATCTCTTTCTCCAACATCAGGGGTCTACGTTCTAACCTTCCAGAGGTTGAAACCTAATTACAGGAAACGAAACCTGACATTTTTTCTAAGCAAAACTGGAATACGGCCGACCACTTCCCTAGATGAGTTCATAATTAAAGGATACTCTAACCTAACATCTAAATCTGACCCCCAAGATCGTCACGGGCATGGAATATGTGCCTACATTAAAGATGGCTTCCCATGTGGCAGGGATATCTCCAGAGAAGACCCTAATTTACCTTATATGTGCTTCCATGTTGCACTTGCTTACACCATCGCATTTATTTTTGCCCTCTATCGCCCCCACAACAGCAGAGTTACTATCTTTAAGAGTATATCGGAGAAAATTGACCACATCCTGTCTGCTCATCTCTCAGCTAACATTCACATTTGCGGTGACTTCAATGTCCATAATGTGGAATGGTTGACCCACTCAAATAAGACTGATGAGGAGGAGAGTTTCTGTCATGATTTTGCCATTGCCTATGACCTCACTCAGATTGTCCGCGAGCCCACCCTTGTGCCCGATAGTACTGGTCAGTTCGCAAGCCTCCTAGACCTTTTTCTCTCAACCTCCCCTGAGCTATGCTCATGTTCCGTTCTATCTCCTCAGGGATCCTCCGACCACTGCATCGTATCAGTTAAGATAAAAATGAAATATAATAAATCTACAGGCGTACCTCTCCACCGTACTGTATACCGATACTCTATGGCGGACTGGGATAGCTTCCGTACATTCATATCTGATCTCCCTCTCCATTCCATGTTTAAAAAGGATGTGTCCTCTATAGTATCAGATCTGACCGAATGGTTAATTGTAGGCATAGGCCAATTCATACCATCCAAAAAATTCCAACAAAAACCTAACAGCCAGCCATGGTTTTCCCCAGAATGTGCTTCTGCCATCGCACACAGAAATCACTTTTTCCATAGCTACCAACGTAATAGATGCACTGAAACTAAAGCTGCTTTCAGAACCGCCAGCAACCATTGTAAAAGAGTAATAAAAAATGCAGGAGAACTATATGCGCAATCCGTTAAGCCCAAAGTAGCTGAGCAATGGCTTGGTTCCCACCAGTTCTGGCAAATAGCAAATAGGGTCTTGAACAGAAACGTGCGCTCTATCCCAACCATTATCAATGGACCAGAGGTCATCTCGACAGCATCAGACAAGGCTAAACTATTTGCCAAAAACTTTGCGGCAAATTCTACCCTGTGTGACGAAAGCCATCAACTCCCCATATTCCCTCCTATAACAGACAACACGCTATGCAACATACAAATATCTGTGCGTGAGGTCGCCAAGCTAATCAAGAACCTTGACTCCAGTAAAGCAACAGGTCCCGACAGTACTCCAATTATAGTGTTAAAAAAATTACAACCAGCACTTGCCCCCATACTTTCCAAACTGTTTAAGCATTGCCTTAAGGAGAAGTGCTTTCCAACACCCTGGAAAACCTCGTCAGTATGCCCTGTATTTAAGAATTCAGGTGATAAGTTATCTCCCTCTCAGTACAGACCAATAAGTCTCCTGTGTGTCATGAGTAAGTTGCTGGAATCCACAATAAATAGAGAAGTAGTCAACCACCTCAACAGAAATAACCTTCTTAGCGACACGCAATATGGTTTCTGCTCTGCTAGATCTACAGCAGATGTGCTAACGGTTATATCTCATAGTATTAGCGAATCTCTCGACAAAGGCTTCATTTCTAGGGCAATTGTTCTCGACATATCAAAGGCCTTCGATAAGGTTTGGCATAAAGGCCTACTACACAAGATTTCCAGCTACGGTATAACTGGAAATGTTTTCTTTATCATTAAATCATTTCTATCTGATAGGCTCATAAGAGTAGTCGTTGATGGGCAGAAATCAGAGGCCCACAGTATTAATGCTGGAGTCCCTCAGGGTTCCATAATGGGCCTAACTCTCTTCCTAATCTACATCAATGATCTCCCAAAACACATACTAAAATCTTTCGTTGACATCTATGCTGATGACACGACCACCTATGGCAACACATGAAAGGCTGTAAATGATGATGTTCTCTCTGATTCTCTCTTCTCTGATCTTGAGTGTATGGTACAGTGGGGAAAGAGGTGGCTGGTTACCTTTAATTCATCTAATACCAAGCTCCTATCTCTACATCATAAACGCTCTGATCCCCATCTGATATCAATTGAAATGGATGGCTCTCGTCTAAGGGAGGCCCCAGGATTTGATAAGCTCCTGGGCTTGACCTTTACACCTGATCATAAATGGAACACATACATCAAGTCTGTGGCCAAGGTCGCTGGGAAAATGGTGGGATCCTTCTACCGTTCCTGAAGATATCTCACTAATGATGCAATTCTCTATCTATATAAGAGCCAAGTACATCCAAAGATGGAGTACTGCTGCCACATCTGGGCGGGGGCTGCAAAAAACAGCCTATCCTGCCTTGACGGAGTACAAAATAGACTCCGTGGCTTGGTGGGGGATGCTCTTTTCTCTACCCTGCAACCTTTTTCCCACAGAAGAGACGTAGCGAGCCTGTCATTGTTCTATCGTTACTTCCATGGCAGGTGCTCGTCTGAGCTCCATTCTCTGGTCCCCCCTCGCCATCTTTCTCTAAAAACACCCGACTAGCTGAAACCACCGTCAATAATTTTCCCCACTCCCTATCTGTGCCTAGATCAAAACGTAGATACCATGAACAAAGCTTCTTTCTTAGAACTGCACGCCTGTGGAACTCTGTTCCGCTTGCCTGTTTCCCTCCCAACTTCAACCTGGATGTCTTCAAGTCCAACACAAAGAAATTCCTGATGAACCGCCCCCCCCCGCCTAAGTAATGACACCTTACCAATTCTCCAATACTATTGCTACACTATCCATTTGATTACTGTACACGCAATAACCCTTATCCCTGAGTGGCCATTGGGCCTTGATAAGTGCTTAACTCCATGTAAAAAAAAAATAAAATAAATAAATGGTTTTCTGCAATTTAATATAAATCGTTGCCTGCAATTACAGCAATTTAATATAAATTGTTGTCTGCAATTACAGCAATTTAATATAAATTGTTGTCTGCAATTACAGCAATTTAATATAAATGATTGTCTTCAATTTAATATAACTGGTTTTCGTCAAGTTGATATAAATGGTTGTCTTCAATGTAATATAAATGGTTGCCTGCAATTTAATATAAATGGTTGTCTGCAATTACAGCAATTTAATATAAATGGTTGTCTTCAATTTAATATACAGGGTGAACAGAAAGTCCTTGGACCAATTCAAAAGTGGTTTATTAATAGAAAATTACAAAAATATAAATTAAACATGAATGAAAATTATAAGTTAGGAAACCAAGAATAAATTCAAATTATTTATTTTCAATGTGATGTCCGTTCCTTTCAATTAGATATTCAATTCTCTGTCTGAAGTTACCAACCAAGGCACGCAGCGTTTCCTGAGGTATTTTAGCCCATTCACTCAGAAGGGATGTCTTCAAAGCACCAACACTTGGATGAGCAATAGAACAGACCTTTGTCTCCAACAAAGACCACACCGAAAAATCCATGGGATTCAAATCAGGTGATGCAGGAGGCCACATCTCCTTACTCCAGAATCTTGAAAAATGACGTTGGCACCAGTCCTGATTTTTTCTGGAGGTGTGGGATGGTACTCCATCTTGTTGAAAGGTGAAAGGCTGATCTTTGAAGTGTTTCTTCATCTCTTCAAATGCTGGAACCAAAATATCGTTAATGTAGCGATCTGTGTTGATCTTAACCCTCCTGCTCCACGAAAATCAGAAGCGATTTCCAAGATTTGGAGACTGCAGCCCACACTATGAGGGAAGACGGCTTTTGTCGGCAGAAAACTATTCTCACGGAGTCATCAATGTCTGCTGAAGATTTTGCATAAACTCTGTCGTTCTGATTGTTAACAGTCGCTTCAATTGTGAAGAGTTTTTCATCAGAAAAAACGATCTCTCGCTCTGCCGTGCCAGCCTTCAGTTCTCCAAGAAGAAGCTTTGCTCTTTCAAGTCTCTTGTGCTTTTGGGCAGGTGTGAGGTACTGTCTCTTTCTCATCTTGTAGGGGGACAACTGGAGATCGTTTTTTATGATGGTTCTCATCGAGGTCACGCTCACATTCATGTCTTTAGACATTTGTCTTGCAGATCTCTTCGGGTTCCTCCTTACCCTCTCTCGGACAGCTTTAATCACCTTCTTTGTTCGAGCAGTGCGAGGTCTTCCACTCCTAGGACGGTCTTCAGATGTACAAAGTTCCTTAAATCTGTTCACAACATGGTACACGGTGGATTTAGCCACTTTCAAGAGCTTAATAATCTCTGAGTTTGTCCTTCCCGCGCAATGAAGCTGAATTATGGCATCTCGTTTGCTCATTTTTCTGAAAGTTTAAACAAAATTATTTTAATATTTTTGTTGAAAATAATTAGATCAATAGTTAGACTAAATACTTACTTTATTCGGAAAGAGAAAAAGTGATTTTAACAATATTTAATTTTAAAAATAAAAATGGTCCAAGGACTTTCTGTTCACGCTGTAAATGGTGGTCTGCAATTACAGCAATTTCATATAAATGGTTGTCTGCAATTACAGCAATTTAATATAAATGGTTGCCTGCAATTTAATATAAATGGTTGTCTGCAATTTAATATAAAAGTGTTTTATGCAATTTAATATAAATGGTTGTCTGCAATTACAGCAATTTAATATAAATGGTTGCCTGCAATTTAATATAAATGGTTGTCTGCAATTTAATATAAAAGTGTTTTATGCAATTTAATATAAATGGTTGTCTGCAATTACAGCAATTTAATAAAAATGGTTGTCTGCAATTTAATATAAATGGTTGTCTGCAATTTAATATACATGGTAGTCTGCAATTTAATATAAATGGTTGTCTGCAATTTAATATAAATGGTAGTCTGCAATTATAGCAATTTAATAAAAATAGTTGTCTGCAATTTAATATAAATGGTTGTCTGCAATTCTATATAAATGGTTGTCTGCAATTTAATATAAATGGTTGTCTGCAATTCTATATAAATGGTTGTCTGCAATTTAATATACATGGTAGTCTGCAATTACAGCCATTTAATATAAATGGTTGTCTGCAATTTAATATAAAAGTGTTTTATGCAATTTCATATAAAAGGTTGTCTGCAATTACAGCAATTTAATATAAATGGTTGCCTGCAATTTAATATAAATGGTTGTCTTCAATTTAATATAAATGGTTGTCTTCAATTTAATATAAAAGTGTTTTATGCAATTTAATATAAATGGTTGTCTGCAATTACAGCCATTTAATATAAATGGTTGTCTACAATTTAATATAAAAGTGTATATGCAATTTAATATAAATGGTGGTCTGCAATTACAGCAATTTAATATAAATGGTTGTCTTCAATTTAATATAAATGGTTGTCTGCAATTTAATATAAATGGTTGTCTGCAATTTAATATAAATGGTAGTCTTCAATTTAATATAAATGGTTGTCTGCAATTACAGCAATTTAATATGAATGGTTGTCTGCAATTTAATATAAATGGTTGTCTGCAATTTAATATTAATGGTTGTCTGCAATTTAATATAAATGGTTGCTTGCAATTTAATATAAATTGTTGTCTTCAATTTAATATAAATGGTTGTCTGCAATTACAGAAATGTAATATAAATGGTTGTCTGCAATTTAATATAAATGGTTGTCTGCAATTTTATATAAATGGTTGTCTGCAATTTAATATAAATGGTTCTCCGCTATTTAATATGAATGGTTGTCTTCAATTTAATATAAATGGTTGTCTGCAATTACAGAAATGTAATATAAATGGTTGTCTGCAATTTAATATAAATGGTTGTCTGCAATTTTATATACATGGTTGTCTGCAATTTAATATAAATGGTTGTCTGCAATTTAATATAAATGGTTGTCTGCAATTTAATATAAATGGTTGCTTGCAATTTAATATAAATTGTTGTCTTAAATTTAATATAAATGGTTGTCGGCAATTACAGCAATTTAATATAAATGGTTGTCTGCAATATAATATAAATGGTTGTCTGCAATTTAATATAAATGGTTGTCTGCAATTTAATATAAATTGTTGTCTGCAATTTAATATAAATGGTTGTCTGCAATTTTATATAAATGGTTGTCTTCAATTTAATATAAATGGTTGTCTGCAATTTAATATAAATGGTAGTCTGCAATTATAGCAATTTAATATAAATGGTTGTCTGCAATTTATTATAAATTGTTGTCTGCAATTTTTTATAAATGGTAGTCTGCAATTTAATATAAATGGTTCTCTGCTATTTAATATAAATGGTTGTCTTCAATTTAATATAAATGGTTGTCTGCAATTAGAGAAATGTAATATAAATGGTTGTCTGCAATTTAATATAAATGGTTGTCTGCAATTTTATATAAATGGTTTTCTGCAATTTAATATAAATGGTTGTCTGCAATTTAATATAAATGGTTGTCTGCAATTTAATATAAATGGTTGTCTTCAATTTAATATAAATGGTTGTCTGCAATTACAGAAATGTAATATAAATGGATGTCTGCAATTTAATATAAATGGTTGTCTGCAATTTTATATACATGGTTGTCTGCAATTTAATATAAATGGTTGTCTGCAATTTAATATAAATGGTTGTCTTCAATTTAATGTAAATGGTTGTCTGCAATTACAGAAATGTAATATAAATGGTTGTCTGCAATTTAATATAAATTGTTGTCTGCAATTTTATATAAATGGTTGTCTGCAATTTAATATAAATGGTTGTCTGCAATTTAATATAAATGGTTGTCTGCAATTTTATATAAATGGTTGTCTGCAATTTAATATAAATGGTTGTCTGCAATTTAATATAAATGGTTGTCTGCAATTTAATATAAATGGTTGTCTGCAATTTTATATAAATGGTTGTCTGCAATTTAATATAAATGGTTGTCTGCAATTTACTATAAATGGTTGCTTGCAATTTTATATAAATGGTTGTCATCAATTTAATATAAATGGTTGTCTGCAATTACAGAAATGTAATATAAATTGTTGTCTGCAATTTTATATAAATGGTTGTCTGCAATTTAATATAAATGGTTGTCTGCAATTTAATATAAATGGTTGTCTGCAATTTTATATAAATGGTTGTCTGCAATTTAATATAAATGGTTGTCTGCAATTTAATATAAATGGTTGTCTGCAATTTAATATAAATGGTTGCTTGCAATTTAATATAAATTGTTGTCTGCAATTTTATATAAATTGTTGTCTGCAATTACAGAGATGTAATACAAATGGTTGTCTGCAATTTAATATAAATGGTTGTCTGCAATTTAATATAAATGGTTGTCTGCAATTTAATATAAATGGTTGTCTGCAATTTTATATAAATGGTTGTCTGCAATTTAATATAAATGGTTGTCTGCAATTTTATATAAATGGTTGTCTGCAATTCTATATAAATGGTTGTCTGCAATTTAATATAAATGGTTGTCTTCAATTTAATATAAATGGTTGTCTTCAATTTAATATAAATGGTTGTCTGCAATTTTATATAAATGGTTGTCTGCAATTCTATATAAATGGTTGTCTTCAATTTAATATAAATGGTGGTCTTCAATTTAATATAAATGGTTGTCTTCAATTTAATATAAATGGTGGTCTTCAATTTAATATAAATGGTTGTCTGCAATTACAGCAATTTAATATAAGTGATTGTCTGCAATTTAATATAAATGGTAGTCTGCAATTTCAGCAATTTAATATAAGTGGTTGCCTGCAATTTAATATAAATGGTTGTCTGCAATTTAATATAAATGGTTGTCTGCAATTTTATATAAATGGTTGTCTTCAATTTAATATAAATGGTTGTCTTCAATTTAATATAAATGGTTGTCTGCAATTTTATATAAATGGTTGTCTGCAATTCTATATAAATGGTTGTCTTCAATTTAATATAAATGGTGGTCTTCAATTTAATATAAATGGTTGTCTTCAATTTAATATAAATGGTGGTCTTCAATTTAATATAAATGGTTGTCTGCAATTACAGCAATTTAATATAAGTGATTGTCTGCAATTTAATATAAATGGTAGTCTGCAATTACAGCAATTTAATATAAGTGGTTGCCTGCAATTTAATATAAATGGTTGTCTGCAATTACAGCAATTCTATATAAATGGTTGCCTACAATTACAGCAATTTAATATAAATGGTTGTCTTCAATTTAATATAAATGGTTGCCTGCAATTACAGCAATTTAATATAAATGGTTGTCTTCAATTTAATATAAATGGTAGTCTGCAATTACAGCTATTTAATATAAGTGGTTTTCTTCAATTTAATATAAATGGTTTTCTTCAATTTAATATAAATGGTTGTCTTCAATTTAATATAAATGGTAGTCTGCAATTACAACAATTTAATATAAATGGTTGTCTTCAATTTAATATAAATGGTTGTCTGCAATTACAGCAATTTAATATAAATGGTTTTCTTCAATTTAATATAAATTGTTGTCTGTAATTTAACATAAATGGTTGTCTGCAATTTAATATAAATGGTTGTCTGCAATTACAGCAATTTAATATGAATGGTTGTCTGCAATTTAATATAAATTTTTTTCTGCAATTTAATATAAATGGTTGTCTGCAATTACAGCAATTTAATATAAATGGTTGTCTTCAATTTAATATAAATCGTTGTCTGCAATTTAACATGAATGGTTGTTTGCAATAACAGCAATTTAATATAAATTGTTGTCTGCAATTTAATATAAATGCTTGTCTGTAATTTAATATAAATGGTTGTCTGCAATTTAATATAAATGGTTGTCTGCAATTTAATATAAATGGTTGTCTGCAATTACAGCAATTTAATATAAATGGTTGTCTTCAACTTAATTCTACCTTAATGATCTTCCAAATCATATCCTTACATCATTTGTAGACATTTATGCTGACGACACTACCATTTATGGTAGCACATCTAAGACAGTAAACGACCAAGTTCTCTCCAATTCTCTCTCCTCTGATCTTGAGCACGTAGTACAATGGGGAAAGGAGTGGCTGGTTACTTTTAATGCATCTAAAACCAAGCTTCTCTCTTTACATCATCAACACTCTAATCCACATTTGTCATCAATTGAAATGAATGGCTCTCGTCTTCAGGAGGCCTCAAGTTTTGACAAGCTTCTGGGCTTGACCATTACTCCTGATCTTAAATGGAACAATTTAATATAAATGTTTTTTTACTATAATATATAAATTAAATACTGCATATAAAACATGTGCAATGCAAGCAAGTATCTCTTGAGAAATCTTGTCCCCAGTAACAGTCACCTCAGGACAGAATTTAACCACAGTTTGTACTATCTCCTTCAACCCTGCAATCGTAAATCATACCTTTATCTAAGTTGCCGTTTCTATCAGTTCTAACATACTTCCCACCGTGAAACGGAGTTCCGTTTTCAAGGTTCATTTCAGCTAACATCAGGATAAAATCCTGAGAAAGTTTATCTTTTCCCATGAGAAATGTTGCAGCATTGATCGATTGTACATTACCTCTTTGTATGTTTTCTAATGTAAAAAAAAAAAAAATGATGGGAATGGTAATTGCTCAACTAGTAACTTATATGCTTGAGGAAAAGTATAGCACTATAATAAAGAATATCTGACTAGTTCGACAGAAAATGTCTTGGTTTGAAAATGTTGAATTTTTGTAGTTCTTTTAGTATGGAATTTGGATGTTCTATTACAATGTTTTGAATGTAAGGGGGAGAAATTTTCCAACATAGGGGAACCAGGGACAAAACGAGATACTTAAGGGAAAAAGAACTGTCGAATCAAACGTAGAATTGACATATAAACCATATTCTGTGTACTGAACATTCAAAGTATTGGAAAACAATGCCACAACAAAAAAAGATGAGAAATTATTTTCAAAAGAAATACAGATGATTTATTCAGCTAACTTTATTGTCCCGTTTTTGCCCCATGCTCGGGGCAAAACGAGACGGATCTTGGTCTGAATAAGTCAGTCTTCATAGAGCTCACGAATGAAGGTTGGGGTCTTGTTACATTCGTCTAGACCTGCACAGCCGTAGTGTGCCCATTTCCTACAGTCCCCTTGACAGGCTACCCAGCTTTCTGCACTCTCAGAGTACAGTTCGTCACAGATCAAAATAGATAAATTTTGAATACTTACCCCTTTTTGATGTACGGGGCTGAATAAAACAATGGTAGACGTTGGCGGCAAGGCGTTACCACATGATCTCTTGATCAGATGCCTCACGAAAGAGCTCTTTCTCTCTCTCTCTCTCTCTCTCTCTCTCTCTCTCTCTCTCTCTCTCTCTCTCTCTCTCTCTCTATCTGTTTCAGTTATCTGTGGTGTCTCGTTTTACTCCGTTATCTCATTTTGCCCCAGGTTTCCCTACTAATTCTTGTAAATTTAGCATTGTAGCTATTCACACACCATAAAAGTAATGGTGTTGGATTTTTATATTGAATTTGAACATGTCAATCTGAATAGACTTGTTGAGTAATGAAAAATTTGCCTCATCAAAAATAATCCAAAAAGTCCATACGTATTGTTCATTTTCTTTTTAACTGAAACCGGTGGAGCAACACTTCGTTTCTTAAAAATTCTCGAAACTCATAATAGTATATTTAATAGTTTGCCATCTCTCTAATTTCTATCTTTCGGGGCCTTTCTAGTTGTGTTTAACGTAGGTAAAAGAGATGGCTTAGTATTTACTAGATGTAAAGACTTATTCGACTTATTTCTTTTCCATTTTAAAATAAATCTGAAACGTTGAAAGATTGATTATAGTTAAAAAAAAAAAAGACAAGGGAGGCTACTCAATTTTACTCTTCTGCAAATTAACATGTAGTGAAAAACATTTTATACTGATAAAACATGTATTTTAAGAATTAAATAATGTAAAAAAACTGTAGGGGACTAGGATATATTAATACCCCAATCCCGTTACAAAAGAATAATGAAACGAATGGGAATTGAAGGAAACAAAGACTCAATTTATGGATAAGATAAACGTCGTTTATTTGCTGTTGAAAGAAATGAACGTTTTAGTTATAACATGTCCGCGCGTATGTAACCAATGTTCGTTGCGGGACTGGTATTGTAGAAGGAATAGGAAATATGTGTTCATCTCAAGTTCGGGTCACTATCGTTTGTTCGCGCGTGGGAATTGAAGTGAGTGTTGTAGTGGAAATGAGAATCCAGCGTGTAGACAAAAGAGTGGATAGAAGAGTTGACATCCGTTAGTAGTCAGCTACGCGAAGGTGTTCTCAGGGAACAGTAGTAGATAGAGAGAGAAAAAGTGAGAATGTATACATACAGTTTGTTAACTCGTGCCCCATACATAGTCGCAGGGGTGTTGACGCGCACGAGCGTGTGCCTCCCGAAGGGGAGGCGGTTGGTTAGCCCAACCTCTCTAGTCGAGAGATAGTCCTAAAAAAAGATTTAGAAACAGCTTGTCTGTTTGTTTTATACTCTCTTCCGGTGGTGTTTTGCGCATGTATATTTCCTTAGAAAGCGGAAGTGACGTCGTCCATGTGTGCGTTCGTGTGCGAGTATATATGTGTGCGTATATACACGTGAATGTGAGTGTATGTACGCGAACGTGAATATGTGTACATGTGTGGACGTGGGCGCGTATGTATATGACAGCTTGAAATATGAATGTGTGTTTTTGTGTGAGACTTGAAAAAGGCTCGTACAAAACTATTTAAATAAAAATTATTATTCATTATTTCAAGAGTTAATATAAACGACTTTTGAGTTACTTTCCTTTCAATTTTTCAATGTTTTATGCGGCTCCAACTTACAGCATTTTTCTTTAATAGAAACAATGGTCTCTTATAAAAGTAGCCTTTCATGTGAAATATTCGGCCGTATGTAAGACATGAAAAGAAACTGGAAACTTAAGATCTTCAATATTCCAGTAATTATAGGATCAACCAGACTCATGAAAAAGCATTCCAAAAACGACCTCGTAAATATACTCAGTGAATCAAGTGAAAGAGAGATTTTAATATTTGCACTTATAGAGATGGTAAGAATCTTAAAAAGATCTCTCGGTTAGAATGTATATAATAGCAGGTGAATGTTTGGCATCTGGCAGAATGTTAAGGAAATAAAAAATTAGTACACTGTGAGTTTTGCGATGTCACACACACACACACACACACACACACACACACACACACACACACACACACACACACACACGCTTGCGCAAATAAACGAACGTTTATTCATTTCAATTTCCCTGCGCATTTTGCACAAAAATAAGTTCTTCCAGCAATGACATAATTCAAATACGCCCACACGCTTTTTTCACAACAACAAAAATAAAATGGACATATTTCTGGCAGACATAGTTGAAGACAGTATCACGTGACACAAGCGACCAATGAGAAAATTTAGAAGATTGTCTTTTTAACGCTTTTCCAAAAATTAAAATATCAGAAGTAGCAATCTTGTTTTGGAGCCGGTCCAAAAAGTATTTAAACGCATCAAACATTCTTTCTTCCCTCTTTTTTCCCTTCTTTCTTCTTCTCGTCTTGCTCCAACGTGACACGAGAACATGCTTCTCGTTTTCATCTCATCTTCGCTTTCAAAGCTGTCGAAACCATAATGACACACGCCACTCAAAAATCACACTTATGCACACATGCACTCATTCCGCACTTTTTCTATTAGAATTAATAATAATGGACTACTTTCCTCATGGGACTTTTGAACCTCACATTTAACTCATAGTGGCAGAACTCGCTCCACCTTGGCTATTTCACACAGCTCACAAGTCAACTCTAAATCCTCTAAACATTCTATTATTGGAGTGTGTGTTGCCATGCCACTGAATTCGGGGTTAGCTGAATGTTGAATTGTCTTAACATATGAGGGAAGATTATTTTCAAATATTCTCCTAAACTGAGAACGGAGTAACGGATTTATATAAGCTAAAATGCTCGAGGTAGTTAAAGCCAACAAAAACAAAAAAACAAAAACAAAAGCATTGTTGAATGAAAAAAAAAAAAATGAAAATAAAGAACCCAAGACGCCCCCTCCCCTATCCCTCAACACTACCCCTTAAGTAACCCGGCATATAACCAGTTAGGACGACTAGTTCTTCCCTTTTCCTCGATATGAACTCGAGACCGCGCGGTCAAACTTTCCAAAGCTAAGTTATGCCATTTTCTATCTATAATTTTGAAATCCACCTGTCTTGATATCGCAAAAACTTATGTATTGCAAAGATTATTTTCTATTCATTTATTTTTTTCCAACTGCACTTATCTTTCTTTTGCTCTTTTTTTTCTCCAAATTATATCTGCACTAATGCTTTTTCTCAGCAGTATGCATTATTTCTTAACCAGTGTAAACTTAGTACCCAAACCAAATTGTTCTACTCTTAACCAGCTTTTTAACGGGTTCTTCCAAAGAAAATTAATACAAAAAAAACCCAAAAAAACGCGACCTCACAAATTGAAAGTTCCATTACGTTATCGTATAAAGGTAAAGCTCGAATGCTCAAACCATTCTTTATCGAGGTTAAATAAAGCCAAAAAGAAAAAAAAAAAAGAAAATATTTACGCATAACTATATAAGGGAAGATTATTTTCAAATATTCTCCTAAACTGAGAATGGAGTAACGGATTTATACTAAGCAGATATTAATAAGTCCTTACATTTTTATTTTATTTTTATTTTTCTCTTTTTTTTTTTTTTTTAATGTAGAGTAGATAATACACTGTGGTTGTGTTATCGGCAGCTCCAGTAACTCTCGCTTCTCCTATTTTGTCCCTAAGTCCTCATTTCTAATGAGTGATTTTTCTGACAAAGGGTGAAGAAAAAGCTGCTTTCCTGGTCGGTAATACTTCGTGAACAGTAGCCTGAGATGTCGGATATTTTTCTGTTTCTAAGTCTATCCTTGTGGCCACGTCACTAGTAAGGGTGCTGGAAGTAAACGTTTCATCTGGGCTGACGTTACCCGCCTGATAATCAGGGACCCGAACCTCGGTTAACCACTAAGGAAGCTGTCCTATCAGCAGGTGTAAAGTATTGGGGCTGCTGTATTGCCATTTGGTGAATGGATTCTGGACCATGCAGCAGTTTCTGGTGGGGCCTCTCGATGCCATACTAGTGAGTTACGGCTTTACCTTATCATGTGCTACAAAAAAAAAAAAAATTCCTCTCTTTCTCTCACTTACTTTCTCTCTCTGTCCTACTCTAACCAAGTCTGTCGACCTGCTCCACAAATCCCAAAAACTCAACATTAAATATCTCAAAAAAAAAAAAAACACGAATAAACCTAGAACCTCTTACTCTTTCTAAGCGAAACTGGCATAGGGCCGACCACTTCCCTAGATGAGTTCATAATAAAAGGATACTCTAACTTAACATCTAAATCTGACCCCCAAGATCGCTATGGACATGGAATATGCACCTACATTAAAGATGGCTTCCCGTCTGGTAGAGATATCTCCAGAGAAGACCCTAATTTACCTTATATGTGCTTCTAGGTTGCACTTGCTTACACCACCTCATTCATATTTGCTCTCTATCGCGCCCACAACAGCGGGGTTACTGTCCTTAAGAGTATATCTGAGAAAATTGACCTCATCCTGTCTACTCATCCTTCGGCTATCATTCACATTTGCGGTGACTTCAATGTCCATAATGTGGAATGGCTTACTCTAGAAGTGTAAGCCATTTTGAGTTTCAGAACAGTTTCAGATGGTTCGCTGTTACACACAAGTCCTGGGAGGTAACTTGTTTGTAGTAGACAGTTCCACAGAACAAAATATTCTTACCGTGTTGAGACGGAAAAGAACATGTGAAATTGCTCCAGAAAAGGTTTAATATTTATGAAGCAATTCTGGTTTCTGATTCGTTGGTAGCAGAACGTGAATTAATTTGATTCGTCAGTTCTTAGCAGCATCGTTTATAAATAGAATCGTCCGACTGTGTGGGATCATACCCCATTACAAGTACAGGGTAGTACAAGCCAAGGATTCGTCACTTGACACTCAGCCCAACAGGTGAGGGGCCAGGAACCGGCCCAGCACCTGTTGGACTGAGGTACACTGCCTGGGTAATACCTAGGAGGTCCACCCTTCCAGGCCTTGCCACCGGGCTTTCCGGTGGGGCAAGTTTATTGCTTGCTGCCTGAGGCGCCCCGACCGGGGAATGCCGACAGGGAATGCCGACGGGGTTACTCAGGCAATTTTTATAATTGCAGGAGTGCCCCTCCTGTAGGGGAGCCTGCGGGGTTCCCACTTTCCAGGCCTTGTGCCAAATATTGCCGATGTGGGCGGCAATTAAATAACTACCCCATTAGAAGTCCAAATATTGCAACACTTACCCACTCGAATAAGGCAGATGATGAGGGGAGGTTCTGTCATGATTTTGCCATTGCCTATGACCTAACTCAGATTGTTCATGAACCCACCCGTGTGCCCGATACTACTGGTCAGTATGCAAGCCTTCTAGACCTTTTCTCACAATTCCCCTGAGCTATGTTTATGTTCCATTCTATCTCCCCTGGGATCCTCCGATCACACAGTTGTATCAGTTAAGATAAAAATGAAATTCAATAAGTTTTCAGATGTACCTCTCCACCGTACTGTATATCGATTCTATATGGCTGACTGGGATAGCTTCTGTACATTCATATCTGATCTACCTCTGCATTCCATGTTTAAAATGATGTATCCTCCATAGTATCAGACCTTACCGAATGGTTAATTGTAGGCATAGACCGATTTATACCACCCAAAAAATTCCAAAAAAAACTTAACAGACAGCCATGGTTCTCCCCTGAATGTGCTGCTGCCATTGCGCACAGAAATCACTTTTTCCATAGCTACCAACGTAATAGATGTACTGAGACTAAAGCTGCCTTCAGGACTGCCAGCAACCACTGTAAAAGAGTAATAAAAAATGCAAGAGAGCTATATGTTTAGTCCGTCAAATCCAAAGTAGCTGAGCAGCGGTTTGGTTCCCACTAGTTTTGGCAAATAGCAAACAGGATCCTAAACAGATGCGTGCGTTCCATCCCAACCATCATCAATGGACCTGAAGTCATCTCATCAGCATCAGACAAGGCCAAACTATTCGCCAAGAACTTTGCAGCTAACTTTACCCTCTGCAACGAAGGGTATCAATTCCCCGTATTTCCTCCTACAACAGACAACTCATTATCCAACATACAAATATCTGTGCGTGAGATCGCCAAGCTAATCAAGAACCTTGATTCCAGTAGAGCAACTGGCTCAGATGGCATTCCAATTATAGTGTTGAAAAAGCTTCGACCAGAACTTGCCCCCATACTTACAAAACTGTTTAAGCGTTGCCTTAAGGAGAAGTGCTTTCCAACACCCTGGAAAACCTCATCAGTATGCCCTGTATTTAAGAACTCAGGTGATAAGTCATCTCCCTCTCAGTATAGACCAATAAGTCTCTTGTGTGTCATGAGTAAGTTACTGGAATCCATATTAAATAGAGAAGTAGTCTACCACCTCAACAGAAACAACCTCCTTAGTAACATGCAATATAGTTTCCGTTCTGCTAGATCTACAGCTGATGTGCTAACAGTTATATCCTGTAGGATTAGTGGATCTCTCGACAAAGGCTTCATTTCTAGGGCAATTGCTCTTGACATATCAAAGGCCTTCAATATGGTTTGGCATAAGGGCCTACTTCACAAGATTTCCAGCTACGGTATAACTGGAAATGTTTTCTCGATAATTAAATCATTTCTCTCTGATAGGTTCATAAGAGTAGTGGTTGATAAGCAGAAATCAGAGGCCCACAGTATCAATGCTGGAGTCCCTCAGGGGTTCATCCTGGGCCCAACTCTCTTCCTGATCTACACCAATGATCTCCCAAAACACATACTTCAATCATTCGTTGACATCTATGCTGATGACACGACCATCTACGGCAACACATCAAAGGCCGTAAATGATAAAGCTCTCTCTGATTCCCTCTCCTCTGATCTGGAGTGCGTCATTCAGTGGGGAAAGAGATGGTTGGTTACTTTTAATGCATCTAAAACCAAGCTCCTAACTTTACATCATCAACGCTCTGTTCCTCATCTAGCATCAATTGAAATGGATGGCTCTCGTCTTGGGAAAGCTTCATGTTTTGACAAGCTCCTGGGTTTGACCTTTACTCCTGACCTGAAATGGAACATGTATATAAAGTCTGTTGCCCGGGCCGCTGGGAAAATGGTAGGATCCTTCTACCGCTCCAGAAGATATCTCACTACTGATGCAATTCTCTATCTCTATAAAAGTCAAGTACGTCCAAAGGTGGAGTACTGTTTGCCTGTTTCCCACCTGACTATAACTTGGATGTCTTCAAGTCCAACATAAATGAATTCCTGATTAATCGCCCCCTTAAGTAAGACACTTTATAAAATCTCCAATACCAACTATTACTACGATATTATCCCATTGATTATTGTACACAAAATAACCCTTATCCCCGAGTGGCTTACGGGCCTTGATAAGTGGTGATCCCCATGTAAAAAAACAAAACAAAACAAAAACAATAATTCTAATAAGGTTGAAATAGCTTGAATGAAAAATAAAAGAAAAGGAAATTAAATAAAAAAAAATATTTGTTTGAACTCCTATTTTCCCACGACTAATTTCAACTGTAATTTCAACCGTTTGTTCGCTCTCTAAAAAAAAATAAATAAATAAAAAAAATAACTGGAAAACTACATCGTGCTTCCAACTCGTTCTTTTCACAACATGTCTTTCATCCTCTGCAAATTAATGCCAAGATCTTTTCTTTCTGTTTCCTTCCCTCATTCCTTTTTTATTAGTTTCACCATGTAATCAATTTCCCTAATGTTATTGTTCAATTCTGCATTACTTCATTATATATTTTTACCTCTCCCTATTTATTAAAAATAATTAATCAGCATACATAAATTAATAATTTACTTAAAGTTAACTAGTCTGGTTTCAGACAGGAGGGTACAAACTTGGTTACATGCAAACAATTTTGAACCCCTTCCTGCCTGTTATTTAGTAAACTTTCCTTAGACACTATGATATGATATGCTTTCAAGGTGCAAATTTGTATCGCCTAGACTTACATAGCCAGAATAGTTTATTTCTTGTTCATTTCTTCGATATTCGGTATTCTAAATAATGATGTATGGTTATGGAACCTTTTTTGAACCTGCATTTCGTTGCCTATGTATATGTTCTCTCTATCATATATATATATATAAGTAAAGCTATATCTAAAGCATTTAAACGAATTATTAATCAAATAAATCATTTCCACTAGAAAAGGAAATTCTATAGTAAAATAAATACGTTGTAAATAATGCATATCCACCAAAAGAAAAATTAAATAACACAAATTCTCGAAAAAAAAAAAGAAAAATCTATAGCAACGTATTATTTTAATACTTTATCTACAAAAATACCAAATAAAGAACTGATTAAAGAATTAAATAATATTGTAGATTTAGCTTTTGCAAAGGTATACATAGACTTTTCAAGATAAGTTTTTTCAAAGGTAGTTTAAAAATACTTATAAGTCAGTTTATTGAAGAAGCTAGTTTCAAATAGGAAATATTTGTTCAAAATATAAGCATCCCTATGGGTTTAGATTCTGCACCATTTGCATAGACTAGAATATATATATATATATATATATATATATATATATATTCTAAAAAAAAAGAGTTCCAACCCATATAGAGACCGGTAAAAGTTGGTTTACGATAAACAGAAGTAGGAAAACACGAGGATGTCTTGGACACAAAAAATCCAAAAATGGAAGAGTAGAGTTCAGTTCCTCGTCTACTGTAAACTTAAGGCTGGATGAAAGTTATTGAGGGACACAAAAAGCATCCGCATTCATCTCGTCAAATAAGCAAAAAGTGTCATCAACGTAACAAAAGTAAATGTCTGGTTTATGCAAACCAGATAATAGACCCTGTTCATGAAAACCCACAAAGATATTAGGCAACGCTGGTCCCAATGGGAAACCCATGCCCACACCATCTGTCTGTCTGTACATAATATAATTAAAACTGAATTCAACCGACATGGTGGCGAATTTCATCAATTCTACAAAAATATATTCTGGAATTGGGGGACTATATATATATATATATATATATATATATATATATATATATATATATATATATGTGTGTGTGTGTGTGTGTGTGTGTGGTGTGTGTGTGTGTGTGTGTGATCATTAATAAAAAAAATAGCATACCTAAAACATAATTATCATGGTTGCAGGAGATTTATAGACGACTGTATATGCGTTAATGATGAGGAATTTGAAAAAAAAAATAAATAAATAAACATTTGATCCATCCTCAGGAGTTAGAATTAAACCGTGAACATAGAGGAACAAATGCTACATTCCTGGATTTATATATAAAAATTGAAGATAGAATATTTATTTATAAAATTTTTTATAAAATAAACTCCTTTCTCTTTAAAATAGTTCCTATGCCATATAAAAATAATACATATTCTATAGATATGTTTTACAGTAGCATTATGTCCGAGTTTTTAAGAATAGCTCGTGTTACTCTACATTTGATACCCCCAGTATGTAGTGTAAGCCTCTCCCGCCCAAGGTCAGCAGATGGCCTCTGACCTCATCGAGTCATAAGGATGATTAAACAAAGGTGGGGGGAAAGAAACAAAATATTTAAATAAAGCATATCCTGATGCTTTTAAATGAAGTAACCAAAATCGATTAAGTACATGAGTAATGTATAACGTATCCAAAAATGTATATTTTCTGAATACTTTCTTTACATCATCTTATATGTATTGCATATAAGATGATGTAAAGAATGTATATATTTATGTGTAATTTTATACATATTTTCATATATTTCTCATATATTTTTAATAACTAATAATTATACAGATGGTACAAGTATATAAGAATGTAAATATATGAAAATAATACTAATGACAAAGAAGGGGTGATAAGGAGTAGAATGGATTCAACATAACACTATAAAAACAGTAGTTTGTAAATAAACACATCGTGTTAGAAATAGTTTCTTTTTATACAACGACTGGGTGAAAATATAGAAGAGTAATAAAAAAAACCATTGTCCAGATTTTTATTAAATTCTGTTCACTCCAAACAAGGCATATATTTATATATAATTTTTAATTTTATACATATTTTTATATATTTCTTATAATAATGCCAATGAAGCGTAAGGGATTACTGTGAAAGAGGCCACACACACACACACACACACACACACACACACACACACACACACACACACACACACACACACACACACACACACACACGCACACACACTTATTAGTTATTAAAAATATATAAGAAATATAAAAATATGTATAATATTAAAAATTATATATATATATATAATTATATATAATTATAGAGGTGATAGAAATAAAAAAAGAAGGAAAATATAAAAAAATAAGAAGAAGGTAAATATAAAAAATAAAAAAGAAGTTAATATAAAATAATAATATACTATTAATTACTAATACTAATAACAAAGAAGCGGGTGATAAGTAGGAGGATGGATACACCCAAACATATAAAAAATATAAAAATAAATGGAGGGACGGAGGGGGCGGATTACACAGGTAAGAAATATTTTTTTTAAATTACATGAATTGGTTGGCTTAAATTTATCTGGATAAAAAAAACTAGATCCAGTACCAAAAATATTTTTGTTCATGTGTTTTTAGGGAGGTGGTGTAAATTCGCCGAAACAATGTTTCATGGTAACCAACTGATGATTTCTTTAAGAACATTGGTATTATTGTTTGTTCATGAAAGTAAAACTATTCAGCGATACAGGAGATCAATTGACTTACTGCCAAAATAATGTTCCAACAAAGGTAATTTTTTTGTTGTTTTAAAGAAACTTCCAAAACATTATATATATATATATATATATATATATATATATATATATATATATATATATATATATATATATATATATATATAATGAGAACAATAAGAATGGAAAATGAAGTCACAAAATCTATATATTGGTAAATATAGATTGGTTCGTTTATTTAATAAAGGTATACAAACATTTAGTTGGGAGAATAGAGGGGACTCTTTATGCCAAGGCATTTCGATGCCTAATGCTCCTCATCAGAAGAATAGAGAAGATGCTAGGTAGCATAATGGGGATGCGACGTCTATCTAGTCACTCCCACACGCATACTTAGCATATTCTTTCAACCTCCTTCCACCTAGCTATTTTGTCGCTACTACTAACTACAAGCTGACTTTCATTCGAGTTGAAAGAAGCTGAACGCATTTCCAGCTGGCCGTTTCGACACAATTATTGAACCCGGCCCAATTCTGCTACTTCAAACCTGCACTCCCCATACGCAAAGGATGAATAAAGATTAAAATTTATCAACACCAACCAATGAACACCATGGAATATATAACAAGAAATATACAAGACAAACGCAGAAATATCAACACCAACCTTGAAACTAACTAAACCCCAATCTTCTCATCATCTTTTTGAGTACTGAGGTAATGTCTCCTTTCCTCCACATCCCTCGATAAAACAAGCTCTCATTGTTAAATTTGCATACGTCTCTCAGTACGAGTAATAATACAATTCACAGAAGCGCCACACAGGAAGAACCCTTTTCTCGTTTACAAACGAGTATATATGTATTCTGTTATTTATATCTTGATTATTCATAAATAACATACATCACTGGTCCTTGCAGTCGGGAAACTCAAGACTATATTGTTGACTTCTGCAGACATTTTCCTGGCCTAGAGATTTGTATCGTCAACCGAACTCTCTGCTCTGCTGGCTAAATCCATATATGCATTATTCCTTTGTGCCCCATTTTTTTTATTATTATTTATTAGGTATCCTACTTTGCCCCATTTAACCAAATTTCAGTTTAGTTATTTATTTTTTCATTTATTTTTTTTCTATTTATTTTACTCTTCATCCTTTATTCCTTAATTTTATTTCATTTTTTATTTTTATTTTTATTGTTTATCTCTTAATTTTATTTACTTTTTCGCTATTATTATTATCATTATTATTATTATTATTATTATGATGATCATTATTATTATTATTAATAGTATATTTCCCCCCTATTATCCCATCACGCCAATCGTCCACATCCTAATATTTCTTTTGTCTTTTTATCCACCTCCATAAACTTTGCTACCCTATCCTTATACCTCAACCCCCCTCCCTGTACATCAAATAACAAGGCAACCCTAGGATTATTACTAAATATTATTTAATATATATTTGTATCCTGAAATTTATTATAATAGCCTTACAACTACCCACCCATACCCACCCCATAACCTGGCCCTTTAACTCACTTCCGGACCCTCCCTCGCTTCACTAAATGAAAACCCTGGTGCACGACACCTCATGTAATCACCTTTGTTCAACCCTGCTTAGAACACATCCTTTCGCCTTAAATCATCATCATAATATTTCCTCCTGAAATTATACACCACCTCAAAGTGCTGTTGTCGTCTTGGTTGCATCTATCAATAAATGCCCCTGCATAGATAATAGGCATCTTGCATACTGATAAAACAGAATTATCACCCATCCACACTATACCTCCCCCTAAACCTTAAAACATATACAACATACATTTAAGACTATGATAAAGACCCTATAATTTTTTTACATTACATTCTATATAATATGCTACTCCTTTATCTTAGAATTCGATATTACTCCCCCTAACATCATCTATAATTTTATTGACTTATTTCGTTCCTGATAAATCAAATACTAGACGTCGCATCCCCATTATGTTACCTAGCATCTTCTCTACTCTTCTGATGAGAAATATTAGGCTTCAAAATAATATAAGCTTCAATGAAACTTTTTGAGCTTTATATTATCCCGATAATCTCCTCTTATAGAATTGAACTCACTCTTCTTATAACTCACTAAGCTATATATATATATATATATATATATATATATATATATATATATATATATATATATATATATATATATATATATATATATATATATATTGTTGTTGTTGTTGTTGTAGACCCGTGCTAGGTGTCACAAATGAAAGAAACCACAAGTAGTGCTAAGTGTATAAATATTATATGTATTTATCATAAAGAATACAGGAGCCACTAAAGTGGTATGAGAGGAACGTGTTCGTAGCATGCGGTTAAACATGGTATGGATGTCTCCATCTTGTCTCTGAAACCAGTGGTATTCATAGGACTGGTTGATTCCACTTGGTTCTCAAATAGGGGTGATTTGTCCCCCCCCCTCCCAAGCTTTTCATTCCCCTGGAATGACAGTATAGCTCTTTTTCCTGGGATTGATCTGGATCGGGTCGGTCATTTTCCTTTTTCTGGAGGACCGGCATTGTCCGGCTACTTGTGGTATTACCAGGTCGAATGTGTCATATATCTGGTCTATTACCTCTTCTTGTTCAGCCGGAGGTTGTCTGTCGTCATCTGTGCTACGTTTCTGAATTTGGTTCAAATGCTTCTTTGAGTAAATCTTGGCCCGTCAATAATGTAAACCATCCACCCAATCCTTTTATGGACTTTTCCTTGTTCCCACATCGTTCTATTATTGTTGTATACCTGCAAAAAACTTTTATATCAGGTAAGTACCTCTTTTTAGGAACTATAGTATTCAGCGGTTTCACCTGTTTTTGCAAAAAGACTTAATTTTTCTCACGGACATTAACTCTGCCGGTGACATCTGCGATGGATCGCTTTCATTTGGTGTGATTTAGTAAACTTGTAAAAACTGCTGTAGCGCCTTTTCTGAGGGCATTCCTTTAGCCTTCTTCAGAGGTCTTTTCAGCATGTCTACAAACCTCTCTGCCTGAGTGTTCGAGCGGGAATGATAGGTTGGCGTCGTTAACCTGGAAATCTTCGCAGAAGCTTTTAAAATCTGCTGAAGTGAACTCTGTGCCATTGTCTGACACTAGACAATCGACCACACCAAACCTAGCGTAAAATCCATGAAAAACACCGATTGAAAAATCCGTTGTTGGACTCTTACATCGAAATACTTCAGGCCATTTTGAAAAACTGTCTGCCACTATCAAATAATAGTTTCCATCCAGTGGGCCTGCATAATCTATGTATTCTTTGCCATGGGTGGTTCGCTTTAGGCCATGAATTAAATTGTATTGGGGGCGCTTTTGCAGCCAATGCGCATCCCTTACACGACTTTTCTGTGCCTTCTATATC
The DNA here is from genome assembly GCF_053919585.1 of Euprymna scolopes. Classification (NCBI taxonomy): domain Eukaryota; kingdom Metazoa; phylum Mollusca; class Cephalopoda; order Sepiida; family Sepiolidae; genus Euprymna; species Euprymna scolopes. Next base: position 14,402,349 of record NC_136503.1, on the reverse strand, counting down.
TGTGTCCATACTCTTCCAGTAAACGTAGGACCTCATAAGGGTCTTCATTCGAGTAACCTCAGGGTGCCCCGTATGGAAATCCTTTAGGATTTTCTTTTGTAGTGAATAATACCTCATTGCACATAGAATACATTTCCACTGCTGATTCATCTGATTGAATATTTTGTTTCGTTTCTTTGATGAAACTATTTTCTTCAGCCTCCATTATTATATCTTCAAAAGCGACTGGTAGCTCCTTGATCGTATTACACAGTATTTGTGTATAGTTATTTTCACTTTGTAGTGATGCTATTACTGTGCCTTCCAGCGGTTCCCTTGATTTCGGAATTAATTACGACAATCTGTCTGCATGACTTTGCAGATGTAAGAAATTCCATACTGAAATCGTAATTCAGTAGAATGGTCCCCCATCTTTGCAGTCTGTTGGCTGTGTAAGTTGGCAGACCTTTTTTAGAGCCAAAGATGGTTATAAGCGGCTTATGGTCGGTTTGTAATTTAAATTTACGACCGTGTAAAATCAATGGAATTATGTAACCCCGAATATGATTCCCAGTGATTCCTTTTCGATTTGGGAGTGGTTCTTCTCGGCAGGCAGTAAAGTTCTTGACGCATGGGCGATCGGTTTAGTGGACCCATCAGGCATCTTGTGTAGAATGCACGCCCCGATCCTATAAGAACTTGCCTCGGTTGCAACAATAATCTCTTGTTCCAGATTGAAATGAGTCAGGGATAAATCTGATGTTAATACATCTTTTAATTTCTTAAACGCTGCCTGGCACTCAGGCGTCCAATCCCATTTTTTGTCCTTTTTTTTAATATTCGTCATCCAGTTGTTGTAACCAATTGTTGTAGATTGATCCGGGAAGTTCTTGAATCATCCTCGTCAGCCAGTTGTTGTAGACCTGTGCCAGGGGTCACAAATGAAAGAAATCTGGCATGTCTTTTATAGCTGTGGACCGGATTGGATTTCATCCCATCCTCATCTATTATATGACCCAGTTCAAAAAAAAAATCGCATTGTTCAACACTTTGACTCGTCCAGATAGCCTATTGTGAAATCCAACCCGCTTAGCAAAGTATCGATTATCTGTTGGAAAATTGCAGGTGCTACTTTTATACCAAATGCTAATCTATTGAATTTATAAAGTCCTTTGTGCGTTAAGATACACAAAAGTTTCAAGCTATCTTCCGCTACTGGTATTCGTAGGTACACCTCGCTTTAGTCTATTTTGAAAATTTTTTTGCGCCATTTAACTTAGCGAATACTTTGGCTGGGTCTGGTAGCGGATAGTGGTGGTCATTGAATGCTGCATTCAATCCAGTAGAGAAATCCGCACATACTCTAATCTCTTTAGTTTTTTTTCACATATACAGTGGGGACTGTTCACTCACTATAGTTAATAGGAGTCAAACTCCAAGTGTTAACTAGTCTTCCCAATTCTTCTTCAATTTTTCCCCTCGGAGCGAACGGTACACTTCATGGCTTTTTTAAATATTGGTTTTGCTTCATCCAGCAATTCGAATCTCGCTTTTATTTTTGTGTAGTATCCAAGCTTTTCAGAGAAAACACTCGGGAAAGATTTTTTTTAGATGTTTTTTTGAGTTTGTCGGCTTTGACCGTTAGGTTTTCGACGTTGTGACAAAAATCATTCATTAGCGAGTCCTATAATTCAAATTTATGAATCCAATCAGTCCCGAATAAATCTGTTGCATTCCTTAGAATGAACACTTTTAGCTTTCTTGTTGTTCTTTTTAGTGACACATTAATAACTACCTTATCCTCAAAATTTATTTTTTCACCAGTTACCGATCTTGCGACTTTATTCATCTTTGTCATCGTGGGCTTTCCTATTCTCTTCCACGTGTGAAAATTTATAATCGATAAATCCGATCCTGAATCCAGTTGCAGTTTCACTTCTTTATTTCCGATTCTCACCGTAAGATATTTCCTTATGTTCTCTGTTGGTGAAGGGTCCATTTTTGTAGTTTTTATGTATCTCTTTTTTGCTACTTTTGCTCTGCAGTATGAGGCCTTGTATCCTGCTCGCTTGCATAGGTCACGTGTTATTTTTCTTTGGTACTAACATGCATTGTACCCATGAGGTCCTCCACATTTGCTACAAAGGGTCCTAGGATTTTGTCTATCCTGATAATTTTGTGAAGGGTTCTTTTTGCATCTTAGTTGGTAATTGCTGGTGAGCGGGTGTCCTTTATTTTTTAAGCATATCTTTTTAATGTGAGTGATACCTGCTTCCTCTATGTTTCAGAAATCTTGCTTCATTGCCCTGGACCGCTGACAATCTTCAGTCAGTTTCTGAAGCGTCAAATCAGGTTCTAATTCCAGTTTATTAAGAATATGACGTCTTATATTGGCGTCTTTTGTGGCTATCAAACCTTGTATGAATACTAGGCATTTGAAATTGTCCGCTATAATGACGACAACTTGAAATCGTCACAGTGCTTATTAACTATAGACGCAAAAGTCTATAGTCCTGACGCTCCTTATGTGTAAGATTCATGCATTTCCATCTTTTATGGAAAAGGCTTCTTTTTTGGACAGTATAACTATTAACAGTTTGACTGCCTCGTCAAACGACAATTCGTTGGTTTTTCTTGGTAAAATATAGTCCATGAATTTGTTATGTTCGGATGCACCCAACTTCTGTAGCAATAAACGAACCTTCTTTTGATCCGTTCATGCACTGCAAACAATCTTGAAAAGGTCTTCAAATCTTCTGAAGTATGCCTCAAACGTTAGGTCATCCTCAGGAGCATAGTGAAATCTATCAATAGCTGACCAGATCGCATTTTGGGAAAAAGTTGTGTTCGTTTCTTTTCCGCTGTCCTTATTCAATAAATCTTGTGTTATCAAATCTATTTTTTTTTATCTGACTGGTTTTGTTACTCTAAGTGTAATGTTCTAAATTCCAATATTTGTTCGTTCTGTAATTTTTTCAATTTCAATATTTGTCCGTTCATTTCTTTCTTTTCTCTTTCCTGTTTTTCCTCAAAGTATTTTATTAAATTTAACTGCTTCTCTTCGTTTTCTGTATTGCCAATTATTCTTCTCGGAACCTTCTTTCAAGTTCTAATTGTTGACTTTGTTGGAATTTCACCATTTCCAACATCTGTTTTGCAAAATCGTTCATTTTGTTTTTTGTTTTTTTTTGGGGGGGGGTAGAATTACTTAATATGACAAAATGAGTTTTTTCAGAAACAACACAATTCGTTGACTTACTTTTCCTATAGTACTACAGAAAAAAAAAACCTTTACAAAATTCGTACCTGGTTATTTAACGAATATTTCTTTCATATATTTATTTCTTCGTGTGGCAATTTTCCTGAGAAAATAATTCGGCGTTTGCATTTATACAGAAAGCAGTAGATTGTGTTTGCCATTTATCAGTTTTCGTAACGTGTAGATACTGCGTTCAATTCCTTGTTGATCCTACACATTTTCTCACCTCTTTTTCCTTTTTTTCGATTTCTGTGCGAAAAAGAATATCATTTTCTCGTTAACACTTTATTTGTGTCGTACTTAGCGAAATCGTTTTTTTTTTTCTTCTTCGACGTGCAGTTCGTCGACCAGTGAAAAGTTTATTCTAATCGGATTAAAATCCGATGTCTTTTTAATTTGTGCGAATACTCGCTTTAGCCAATAAAATAAAATATACTTTCATTTACTCGCGTAAGTTTTTCTTTTTTTCCAAACGCTAATGCCTTTAAATCATACGATGTATTAGCGAGACATGATTTTTAGAACGACAAAGTTTTTTCAACATTACTTGTATTTATAGAGATGCAAAAAAAGGTTTGTTTTTTGTACTTACTGAAAACTTTGTATCGTTGATTCAGTAGTAATAATTCTCAACGCAATTGTTTCATGAGTTCTGTTTCAACTCGCAGTTATGCTTTTTTGTAGTTTTTTAGCAGCAAGATAAGGCTTTTCACGACGTCTTTGTAGAATCCTTTTTTTGGCAAAAATCGAAGTCTTCTTTATCCCGTGTTTGTGGATTTTTAGGCTGGAATGTTGTTTTTCCCTCCAACGTTGATAAGTAGTTTTTCCCGTTCTTCATTGTACTCTTGAAAAGAAATACTGTGAGAAATTTTCCACGTACAACCGCCATATTGTTTTTGGCCGCCTACATGCTTTGTAAGTCGGTCTGTCATTGGTTTAATTTGAATGCGCCAAATCTTGTTTTGGTGCCAATTTGTATTCATGTATTATTTTTTCAGTCTGGGATTAAACACGGGAAACAGCAGACTCACAACAGCGGCGATTTACCTTCTTGGACACCAAACAGTGGGTGAACAAAGGACATTTCTCTAAATACAGAGAGAACATAATTGCTGAACTCATTCTACCCAATGAGGATATTCTGTGTTTGGCATGATATATTTGATTATAGGAATTTATTCCTATTTCTTCTAGAGACCACGAGGTCCCAAAATATGCCGTATTGGGCGCCAACATTCACACCGTGTTCACCACGTACAACATGGATCCTTCTAAAAGGAAACCCGAACTAACATTCCCATAAGTGAATCAAACTAAAGGCTCCATGCGTCTGGATAGCAAATTCAGCCACTGTTTTTGCAAAGGACTTGCCATGACCAAATAACTTTCATTTCTGATACATTGTGAATAAAATTTGAGTTTTAAAGGTATGGCTTTGTTTGTGGAATTTCATTTGCTATCTGCAGGGAGGAAATTGGGCGTGTGGGAAAGAAATTTCTTACAATACTTTTGAAGTTTCGAATTTACCCCGAGTGTAGGAGAAAATTATTTCAAATTTCCGCGTGTGTTCTTTTTTCTTGAATCCTTTTGGTCGTCAAATGTTTCCCAATGGCTGTTTTTTTAGAGTGAGTCCTTGCCCGAATATTCGTCATTCAGCTGTTGTAACCAATTGCAGATTGATCCGGGAAGTTCTTAAATCATCCTCGTCAGCTAGTTGTAGACCCGTGCTAGGGGTCACAAATGAAAGAAACCACAAGTAGGGTAAAGTGTATAAATATAACATGTATTTATCATAAAGAATACAGGAACCACTAAAGTGGTATGAGAGGAACGTGCTCGTAGCATGCGGTTAAACATGGTGCGAATGTCTCCATCTAGTCTCTGAAACCAGTGGTATTCATAAGACTGGTTGATTCCACTTAGTTCTTAAATAGGGGTGATGTGTCCTCCACAACATATACATATACACAGATATATATATATATATATATATATATATATATATATATGCATGCTTACGTGTGTGTGTGTGTGTGTGTGTGTGTGTGTGTGTGCGTGTGTGTGTGTGTGTGTGTGTGTGTGTGTGTTATGTTATGAATGATCCTATGTCGGACAGCAATTACATCATAGTATTAATCTTTGAGTCGGGTGAACAGTGCAGGCAGTAATGACAAAACATAGTCAAAACTGACATTTTAATCGATATAAAGCCTGGCCTTCTTCAGATGTATCCGCAAAGACCCGTGGCATAATTGATATTCTACTTGGTAAAATTCAGTTGTAAAGTTACACTCTTCTGGAGGTTGAACTTTCAATCCTTAGTGCGAGCGACACTAAAAAGTACAATTGCGAATGACTTGGGACTTCTATTTAGTCCTGGTTGACGGATCGAGAGCATTTTACCTCCGTGGATTAAATAAATGGTTCAATTTGAAATTCCGTGCAAATTCCCAAGTTCGACAGAAACATTCCAGAGTTTGACAAGATACACTTGAAAAAGGTCGGAGGTTACAACGATCAAAATATTGTGAAAATAACTCTCAATGTGGGGACAATAATCCAAAGAATCCAAATTATACGAGATAGTTTCCCAGTATGAATCATAGATATGATGCGGCCAAACCACAACGTATACGCTTAAATAGGTTAGGCAGTAAAGATATATAAGAGAAAATGAAAGCAATGACGTCATGTTTATCGAGTTAGCAGAGAACCAAACGTGTGAGATTCAGTGGACTTTAAGCCAATAGTGATGCAATAACTGAAAGGAAAACTTTGATAATCCCATTTACCTATGAGTATAGTCCAGATTATTAATTAGAAGTTAAGGTATGTTTAGTGTCTCTGTGGGAGTCTTTCCTAGTCTCACACAAAAACACGCGTTCACATCTCAAGCCATATTTCTTGTCATATACATACGCGCACACAAACATACGCGCACATGTACACACATGTACATTACATATATTCACGTCCGCGTATATACACTCACATTCACGTGTATACACACACACACACGCTAACGTATACACATGTACGCACACATACGCGCACATGTATGCACACATGGACAAAGTCACTTCCCTTTTCAAAGGAAATCTACACATGCGCAAAAGACCACCGGAAACAATTATAAAAACAAGAGCAATAAGCAGCATCTTCCTTTTCGGACCAGCTCTCAAGCTGAGAGGTTCGGCGAACCAGCCGCCTCCCTTTCGGGAGGCGCGTTCTCGCGCGCGTCACGTCCCCTGCTACTATGTATGGGGCACGAGCTAACAGACAGTATGTACACTTTATACGTTTTCTATCTCCATGGCCTGGATTGACTTTGTCTCATTCTCTCTCTATACTACAATAGACTTTCCTCGTCACCAGCTAACAGCGAGAGACGCACACCAAACTGGATTGACTTTCTCTCTTTCTCTCTCTACGACAATAGACTTTCCTTCTCACCAGTAAACAGCGAGAGACGCATGCCAAACTAAACACGTGTAGTACCCTTTTCTTTCACTTGTTTCTTCACGAAATAAATCCTAGTTCGTTTAATTCAAGTAAACGCATTGTTCGTTCCTTCCTCAAAGCAATTCATTTTTCCTTTCTCAATGTAAATCATTTCTCCTATTTTGTACGACTGAGGGATATGTATAATATATCCACCAGTCAGCTACATCTCTTTCGGGTGCGAGTCTTTTTTTTTTTTTTTTTTTCGAAAATAAACGGAAAACTAAAACTCATGATGAACCTCTTATTCTCCTTTTCTCTCCAGTTTAAAAAGTTATATCTGTCTAGCTAAACTGATGAGATGATCCTTGGAATGTAGCGACTACTAAATGAATATAAACAAGACAGTGAGCAGAGAAATAAGAAGGAAAACTATGAAGAGAAGCAAGCGAATAATCGTGCAGCATCAGAGTTATTCTTCGTTTTTCTCATTCTTCATTGTCGACTGACGCTGCACCATTCGCTTGTTTGATATGCTATTAAAAATAAAATTTCAAACTTTTATAAAATTAAAAAAAACAAAAAAACAAGCAGATGTCATAACATGAAAAACAGATTTTGCCAAACAACAATGTTTATGCATGCAGCAATTTTTTTTTTGTTTTTTTGTTTTTTTGTTTTTTTTTTGTTTGTTTTTTTTTGCATCAAATACACAAGTTGATTTTTTTCCACCATGTCCATTTTAACAGCAAGTCGAAAAGATGTTTATTCCCCACATCCAAAGGATTCTATTTTTTATTTAAAAGAAGTTGCAATGTGCACTACGTTGGGAGCACGTCGCAAAGATCGGAGATTCGTTTCAAACAAAAATTCGTCATGCAGCTATAAAGATACAGATAAACACAGTCGCGAAGCGCCCCATAAATGGCCGTTTTTCTTGTGCCTTATGTCGACTTATACGCAATTCTTAGTAAATTACTTTCATTTAAGATTTTAGCAAACCTTCACGTAAGTACCTGATGTTTTTCTAGAAAGAATTTGACATTAGAAAAATGTCGGGGAAACCGACGCCAACAATAGAATCAGCTGAGTCATACGATATGAATGAATTTAGAAGGGTTAAAAAGATGTCCCAAGCGTTTTATTAAACTAGTAATAATAACAAATAATTATTTACAATGGGTGTGTCTTTTTTATAGATTAAATAACCGCAAAATTGTTTACACTTCGAAAAACAAACCAAATAACACAACATACACAAAAGAGACACACCGACATACGAGATGCTTTCAATAAGTTTCAAGACATTTTTTGTACAGAAATTTAAAATCGTCGTAGACGCTTGAAAATTCAGTATGCTATTGCTATACATCTAATGAGATGGCTGACTAATTTTTATGATTTTAGGTTTTATTAACACCTACAGCAGGAATTTGAATACAGCCTACTAAAGCCTGATTGTAACAGCTGACGAATTTAAAAATGCGATCTGAACATAAGGACAGTTTACAAGACCGATATGCAATAAAATTCTGTTTTAAACTTGGAAAGAAAATGCCACAGAAACGTATGGAATGCTTCAGACTGCTTTTGGATCAACTTTTATGAATGGAGTATCAGTTTTTGAGTGGCATAAAAGATTTTTTTTTTTAAAGTAGGAAGTCTGTGAGGGATGATGAGAGGTATCGGATGTGTAAGGAAGTCATAATACTAGAGTGGATTAGCCAAATAAAGAATTTCATGGATAAGAACTGTCGTCTGTCTATAGAGACAATAAGTGCACAGTTTGATGTCAGTGTGGTAACTGTACACACAATTATTCGTGAGGAACTGAAGATATGGAAGATTTGCGTAAAGTTTATCCCAAGGGTGCCCAGATAAGATCAGAAAGAAAGACGCTGTCATGGCCCAGATGGGCATCAAAACAGTTCCTTGTCATCCTGATGTAATGGAATGGCCTAAAATCCCTTCATAGATGAAATGAACTATACCCTCTCACGTGACTGAGAGAGAAGAAAAAAGACAGGAAGAGAATAAGACAAAGATGTCGAGTAATTCTTATGTCACGTGTATGTAAATAACCCCCTTTGTCTTTCACCCATAACCCCGTGTTTCTTGCTGTATTCTTCTTTAAAGTAAGGATATAACAAATGGCGACAGGATTCGAACTCACAAAAACAGAACAGAAGCCAAAAATGTTGGAAAATAAAGAGAAAAATATACGGCACGGATAAAATTAACTACTGATAAAAAAATGCTAAGACATACTAAATGTAAGTAATATTGTTTTAATTCAGTCTGTTACGGTCCTACTGAAAAAAAAGAAGAAAAAAAGAGAAATTGACATTTTACGAAGCATTGAAAGGAACAATTTTTGAAAGTGTCCATTTCGAATTTCTTTTGTTTCATAAGAAGAAAAAAAATACGGCGGAAAAAAACACGTGTAGGATGGGTTTTAGTGTCAATTTCATGTGTGTTGCAAAAACCTTGTCTACAGAAGAATGTTTTTTTTGTGGTTAAAAAAAAACTATTCAGTGACTTTATTTAATGCTTTGTGCAGGTACTGTTAACCTTTTATTTTATTACCATGTTTAAAAAAAATCTTCAACATGGAACAATTAGCCGAGTTTACAAAAACGATAAAATTAGCATTGGCAGTGCAGTAAAGTCAGATGGAATTTTTACAAAAAGAGCAGTTAAAACAAAGTGACGTATTAAAAACAATATTAATAGAACAAAAAGAAAAAAGGATTGTTGGTTCACTCCAGAAGGAATTGCAAATTCGCTGACAGAATTTTTATATAAACCAACACGTGGCTTAACGTTTTCAGCATATTATCATAGATACGAAAATATTTTTCCAAACGATGTCAGGCCTGGTCGGATGAAGAAAAAAATATTTTACTGTTGCAAAAACTGGGTTCCCATGAAAATACCAAGTATACAAATTTTATACTCCCAAGGAAACTCGAAGATATTTCTTTTAAAGAGACTATATAAATTTTATCGAACATTTTCGGGGAACGGGATAGCTTATTTTATACTCGTTATAGGTGTTTAAATATTTTGAAACAAGATGATGAAGACTTTATCGCCTATGCTGGGAGAGTAAATGCCCAATGCGAGTTATTTAAATTGAAAGACCTAAAAGAGGACACGTTTAAATGCTTGATATTTGTGCAAGGGTTAACATCCTCGAAGGATAAAGAGTTTCGTTGTAGGATATTATCCATTATGAACCAAGACATAGAAATAACCTTACAGAAAGTTACTGAAGAATGCCAGAAACTGTTAAATTTAAAACAGGATAGTACTAATATCAAAGAGAAAAAATATTGACAAAATAGAAAGGGTAAAGCAAGGTGATCACTATGTAAAAAATACTGTAAGACGTGTGAAGGAAAGAATCACTTCACAAAAGAATGCCACTTCAAAGGCAAAATATGCTATAAGTGCGGGCGTAAAGGACACAAATCAACAGTATGCAAAAAGGAGAAATACTGTAAGCCTGAAATAAAGACCATTGGTTCTAAAAAAGAGTACATGTATGGTAAAAAAAGGAAATATATTGAAGTTAGAATCAAGGGCCGGAAAGTAAACTGTCTTTTGGATACTGGAAGTGACATATCCTTAATTGATGAAACAACATGGAAGAAAATTGGTTTTCCAAATCTGCAAAACACAAAGAAAATTGTCAGAGGGATGTTATAATTTAAGAGTGAATTTTATACTAATGTGACCCTGAATGAAACGACGTTAAAAACTAAAATGTATGTGATACCTGGAAAAAATTCCAATCTATTCGGTATAGATTTGATGATACTTTTCAATTTATGGGAGAAACCAATAAACTCATTTTGCAAAAGAGTAAATGTGACAGGATCTGAAAATCTCAAACTGCCAGGAATATTTGTTGGGGATTTGAAGAAGGGTTTTAAAAATATATTTTCTGAAGGTATGGGTTGCTGCACTAAAACGGAAGTGAAATTTGAACTAAAAGATGAAGCGAAACCGGTGTTTAAACCCAAAAGGAAGGTTCCATATTTGGCATTAGAAACAATCAAGAAAGAATTAAACAGACTCGCAGAAATCGGAGTAATAAAAAGTGGACTACTCTGAATGGGCATTACCCACAGTTTATGTGAAAAATAAAATAAATAAAACACAGGATGTGGAAATTTTTCGATGGAACTTAATGATTCCTTAAAGGATCATAACTATCCACTCCCTACCCCTGAGGAAATATTTTTTAAGTTAAATGGAGGAAAAATTTTCACAAACATTGACTTGTCAGAAGCATATTTGCAGGTCAAAGTCCACGAAGATTGTTCTAAATACCTGACAATGAATACTCATAAAGAATTATTTCCCCTAAAACGATTGCCATTTTGGTTGAAAGTAGCACCAAATTTATTTAAACAAATTATGGATGCCATGCTAGCAGGCTTGGATTTTGCAATGGCTTATTTAGACGACATTTTGATAAGAAGCAAAAATGTTGAAGAACATAAAAACCATATTCGTAAGGTATTTGAGAAAATAGAAGACTACGAATTTAAAGTTGCCCTCGAAAAATGTAATTTTGGTATGGACAAGATTGAATATTTGGGGCAAATAATTGGTTGGAAAGGTAGAAGACCTAACCCAAATAGGGCAGAAGCAATTAGAGACATGCCTAGGCCAGACAATGTAGTGAAGTTACAGTCATTCTTGGGTCTAGCAAACTACTATAATTCTTATATCCCAAATATTCATGAACTAAGAGTACCATTAAATGAATTATTGAAGAAGAAGAAGAAGAAGAAGAAGAAGAAAACATGGCTCTAGACAAAAGAATGTGAGGAAGCATTCCAAAAAATTAAAAGATGTTTATTATCGGATCTAGCATTAGCACATTAGGAACCGAAAAAGGATCTAATTGTAGCGGCAGATGCGAGCAAATACGGTTTAGGAGCGGTGCTTCTCCACAGAATGGAAGATGGATCTACTAAACCAATTTCTCACGCCTCGAGGGTTTTATTACCCGCTGAAAGAAAGTACAGTCAGATCAAAAAAGAGGGTTTGGCGATTGTGTATGCCGTGAGAAAGTTTCATAGATTCATTCATGGAAGATCTTTCGTCTTGGAAACGGACCATAAACCATTACTATCGATTTTTGGTTCGAAAAAAGGGATTCCTAATCATACGGCAAATAGATTTCAAAATGAAACATCTAGTAAAATTGCACATGCAGATGGTTTGTCGAGATTGATCCCCATTAAAATTGAATTTGAAGAAACTGTTATAGCAACACTAAAAGAAGAAAATGAACTAACATATATATTAATAAATACTGTTAGGGAACTTCCTGTTACACTTGAGGAAATAAAGAAAGCAGCTAAAACAGATAAATATATTAATAAGATAAAAAAAGCAAGTGGGACGAGACGAAAAGAATAGAAAAGGATTAAAAGTGTTTCCATTTTCTATGTGTGATGAAACTGATGTACGCAGACAGAGTGATAATACCGCAAGTATTGCAAAAGAAAATCCTAAAAGAATTCCACATGGGACATCCTGGAATCTCCAGAATGAAGGCCCTAATGAGAGGATTCACATACTGGCCTGGAATGGATCAGGACATTGAGGAAATGGTGAAATATTATAGAGGTTGCCAACTAGCCGCAAGATCTCCCCCCCCATACAGACGCAACCTTGGCCTAAAACAGATGTACCCTGGACACGCATCCATATCGATTATGCAGCACCTCTGAAGGGATATTATTACCTAGTAATCGTAGATAGTATGTCAAAATGGCCAGAAATTTTTAAATACAAACACTCTACAGCGGCAAACACAATAAAAGCTCTGGACGAGGTATTTAGTCGGTTCGGAGTTCCGAAAACAATTGTTAGTGATAATGGCACTATGTTCACAGGTCAAGAATTCAAGCACTACTGTGAGGCACTGGCCATTGAACACATTACAACACCAGCTTTTAACCCTCGATCAAATGGACAAGCAGAAAGATTTGTCGATACTTTTAAATGAGCTTTAAAAAAGAATAATAACATCGACATGGAAGAAAAAAAGCATTCAAAAATTCTTGGCGATATATAGGATAACACCAAATACAAATACAAATGCTAAATTATCCCCAGCTGAAATTATGTTTGCCAGGAAGGTACGTTTGGTGTTCGACCGGTTAACCCCAAGAGAAAAAGTAAAAAAAAGTATCAAGGATAATGTAAGGTACAAGACTTACAATGACCGGGATAATGTTTTCTTCAAAAATTATCCGGCAGTGAAGAGTTTTTGGGAAGAAGGCATAATCTCAAGAAGAATTAGGAGCATGGTTTACATTATAAAAGGGCAGACTTTTTTCCACAAAAAAACATATGAACCAACTGAGACCCCGATACATAAAAACAGTCAGAAACCAAGAGTTACCAATGGAAGTGTTATATGACATTTTCCATATACAACCTCCGAACAAGGAAGTACCAGTAACTCAGAAATCCAGTCACTCTCCAAAAGTAAAAAATCGCAAACACAAATGGTGAGGAGAAGTGAAAGTAAAAGGAAAAAGACCAAATATTTTGGACAAAGTCTAAAAAGGAAAAAATGGTAGAAGCAAAATTCTATGAAAGAATTTAGCTTGGAAGGAAGGTGATGTAATGGAATGACCTAACATCCCTTCATAGATGAAATGAACTATACCCTTTCACGTGACTGAGAGAGAAGAAAAAAAGACAGGAAGAGAATAACCCTTATCCCCGAGTGGCTTCTGGGCCTTGATAAGTGGTGACCTCCATGTAAAAAAAAAGAATAAGGCAAGATGTCGAGTAACTCTTATTATTCCCTTGTAAATAAACCTCTTTGTCTTTCACCCATAACCCCGTGTTTCTTGCTGTATTCTTATTTAAAGTAAGGATATAACACATCCCTATAGTCTAGACCTTGCTCCTGTGACTATTGGTTATTCCTTAAGCTCAAGAAAAACCTTAGAGGTTGTGGTTATGAGACAATTAAGGAGATGCAAGAGGCTGTGATGAGGGTCATGAACACGTTCATACAAGAGGAGTTTCACGAGGCCTTCGAGAGTTGTTGGAACGGTATAATCAGTGTGTTGCAATCGGAGGAGATTACTTTGAAGGGGACTAGAGTTTCATGTGTGTACTATCAATAAATGCCCATACGAAAAAAAGTCTAGAAACTTATTGAAGGCTCCTTTTATACACATCTATCATATTAGATTTAGATATTTAAAAGTTTAAAAACACCTTTAAATTTTAATTGCTGAATTATTTTATTTTTAATGTCAACGGAAATGTCGGATATTTGGAGGGAAAAAGAGCGCTCAAGAATCGTCCAAAACTAGGCGCAAATCAACACCGAGCGCACTAGTTTGCCCATGCAACTGAAATTGGCGAACGAGCGTAGCTGGTTCACGCTTGTATCTCACTTATATAGCGTCTACGAGCAATGCCTAATTCAAAATAAAAATTTCCGAAAGGCATAGCTTTTGGATATAATTATTTAGATATATATTATGTATATTTATATGTAATTCGTGTAGGCTGTACGAATAAGCTCAATCACTAAATGTTATTATCTACTTTGGAAAGTATTCGACACAAAAAGCATCTCCAGATAAATCCATCAATGGTCTTCCATGTAACCTGCCATTTTCAAGATTCTTCTCTGGATATTTCGTACAAGAAGCCTTTCATAGATGGCGGTTCACCTTTCAAATACTTATTCAATCTTCTAGGAGAGGTGAAATAATATAATTTAGAATACGCAAGATTCATTAGTTTTCGTGTTCCTTGAATAAATATCGTTTGCTGAACTCCAACATAGAAGCAACATGTCACCGCGCCCTATCCTTATTTATTTATTTTTTTTTTTAATAATTTCCATCGTCTGTTTTCAAAATCGGGAATAGTCGAAACTGCTTCAAGGTTCGCCATTCATGCTCGTAATTGCCTGCGCCACGACAACAATTCTGCGTGCCTTTTCATTATAATTGTATTATAAATAGTCGTTATTTTAACGACTAGTCGATAAGCAGAGATCAAACGACTTTCAGATTATTAGTATAAACAATAAACCATAAAATAAAGTGTTATATCGCACAAAAAAGAACGATATGACAAATAAAATGTAGATACCTACTTTATTAAGTAGTGTAAAAAGAACAAGACGTATTTACAATAATGCGGTTAGTACATGTCCATGTTAATAGAATACGAAATTTCATGCGTGCTCCACGCACCTTCTATATGTCTCCGGGTGACCGGAAGTCATATGGTACGAGTCACGCCACAGCACAAACCCGCTTAGCAACAAAATCACACCCCTTCACTGTTGAGGTCTCTAAATGCCAGAAATCTTTTTTTATTATTGTAATAGCTTCTTCCTTCGAACAGCTGAACTTTGAAATTTCCTTCCTGCAACCTGCTTCCCTGACTGTACTGATATGTAGAAGTTCAAATGTAGCATAAACCAACATCTTGTTAATCTTTCTTAGACATGGTCCAATCTTTCTTGACCCCCTTACATTCAAGCGGCTAGATGCCTTGTTTGAGATGGAGGTAAGTAAAAACAAAGCTACCAGAGTTTAAGTATTGAAAAGATAGATTTGTATGACTAGTTACAAAATAGAACAAAGCATAACCAACAGTTCCACCTCAGTTTCATGCATATAAAACAAACTTTAGATTCTTGGATAAGACAGAAATGCGTTGGGAATGAATGTTTCTGTTTAAAGAAAAATTAATGCAAGCTATTATATAAAAATTAAAAAAATCAACAGTAGATTCATTTTTTTTAGATTAAAGTAGATTTTTAGTGCAATGTAGACTACAATTAATTTTAACTAAGTCACTGCCGGGGGCATGGTAAGCTTCCTCCTAGTGCACGTCAATATTGTCTGACTAGAGCAGGCTATCAAGCTATTTCGGTGATCCTCATTTGTTATACGAGTAAAATTAACAGAAATTTTGGGAAATCTACCCTGTGCATAAAATAAAGGCTCAGTTCGAAATTTATCTGTATTTTGTTACTTAGATTCAGTAAATACCGAACATGGAAATATCAACATTTTAAGACGTTTAATTTTAAAATAAACGTCAAGTAAAACTTTACTATTATATAAAAGTCATTTCGCGTGTGTGTGTGTGTGTGTGTGTGTGTGTGTGTGTGTGTGTGTGTGTGTGTGTGCGTGTGTGTGTGTGTGTGTGTGTTCCTTTCTCATAGGTTCAGCCGTTTCAGAACCTATCTCTTGCAAATTTCACCCAAAGCTAATTTACATGTCCAGCAGTGCTCTTAGATGTGTTTTGCATAAGTATCGATAAGTATCGATAAGTATCGAGCAGCGAAAAAAAAATCCGATTTTAAAAATAGCTTTTCTCTCTTATAGATAAAAAGTATAATTTTTTACAGGGGAAAATGTTACGTCTAGAAGTGTAAGCCATGTTTAGTTTCAGAACAGTTTCCGATGTTTCGTTATTCTACACAAGTCCCGACAGTTGACTGGTTTGCAGTAGACAGTTCTCGAGTAGGAATCCACAGAGCAAAAGATTCTTCCGTGTCGAGACGAAAAAAAACAAACAAAAAAAACATGCGAAATTGCCACAGAAAGGTTTAATATTTATGGAGTAATTCTGTTTCTGATTGGTTGGTAGCAGAACGTGAATTAATTCGATTCGTCAGTTCCTACCAGCATCGTTTATAAATAGAATCTCCCGACTGTGCGGAATCATACCTCATTATACTCCTGTATGATGAGATATGTCTCCTAGTGGCTTCGGCTGCAAGAAAACAGGGTAGAAGTACTCATCAAGGATCCGTTCTTGACACTCAGCCCGACAGGTGAGGGGACAGGAACCGACCCAGCACCTGTCGGACTGAGGTACACCGCTTGGGTACTACCTTGGAGGTCCACCCTCCCAGGCCTTGCCACCAGGCTTTCCGGTGGGGCAAGTTAATTGCTTGTTGCCTGAGGCGCCCCTACTGGGGAATGCCGACGGGGTGCCCAGCCAATTTTTGTTGAGGCGAGAGTGTCCCTTCTTTAGGGGAGCTCGCCTGTTCTCCACCTTCTGGCCTTGTGCCACATTTTGCTGTGGTAGGCAGCAAATAAATATCTACCCCATTATACCACAATTATTGTAAAATTACGTTACGTTACGTTTCAGCAAATTATTTCTTCTTAAAAAAAAACAGATTTATTTTAATCTGGAGATATAGGTTAGTAGTAAAGCATTCGACTACAGATCGAATGATCCCCTGTTCAAGCCCGAGTGTCCCACACAATTTTATTTCAATTTTTTCACATTAATGAGTTCAATTTGCGATAAAAGAAGACGTGCCGTTTAAAATTGCCGTAAATCATTTCTTTGTTTGCATATTTAGAACTAAACATTAATCAGACGTGAATTTTCATGGACATTACTCATCAAGCTCAAATAGCGTGATATTGTAAATAAACACAGGTGGAATTTGATAAGCGACATTGTCATTATTATTATTTTATATATATATATATATATATATATATATATATATATATATATATATATATATATATATGTGTGTGTGTGTGTGTGTGTGTGTGTGTGTGTGTGTGTGTGTGTGTTTCGTGGTTTAATTTTAAATTCTGAAAAAAAAACATATAGAGGCATATATTCGATTTAAGAATTTATTGCTTCACAAAGGAATATATAGAAAGGGTTATTTTAATTTCCTTAATCCATGGATTTTCAACAATGGTTCATATCATCAGAGGAAATGAAATGCAGGTAGTAAAATGTTCAGCTGCGAATATATATATATATATATATATATATATATATATATATATATATATATATATATATATATATAAATTAGTCCACCGAGCAAATTATTCATCGTGATATATAATAATTAATAGAGAATTGATTCTATAATAATACATACGCAATCTGCATAAATTAAAATATCATGTTTAAGCGTATTGTACAAGCGGACAACACCATGCTGCCAGCTAGTTATTCTATAAAACTGAAACTCTTTATAATCGTACAGGTTTTGTTTCAAGATCTCCAAGAACAGTTCCATTGTTGAAGCGTCAATATGTCAGATCACGTTTGAATTATGTTAAAACATTTGGGGAGAACCCATAAGAATTTTGGAACAAGGTAATCTGGGCAGACGAGACAAATCGAAATCTTTGGAAGAAACACAGCAACTCAGGTATGGCGGAAAAAATGGCACCGTCTACAACAAAAAGGATACCATTCCTACAGTGAAGTTTGGTGGTGGTTCGATTATGGTATGGGTGTGTTTTTATCCAACGTTACTGGTGAATTAGAAACCATTAATGAATATATCAAGGATATTCTGGAGAAAACACCTCCGGAAATCTGATTTGTTGGGACATAATATCAATTTCATGTTCCAGAACGACAATGATCCCAAACATACTGCCAAATCAACCAAAGAATGGCTTAAAATAACGAAATTGATGTTCTTATTTGGTCCAGTCAGTTTCCAGACCTCAATCCAATTGAAAATTTGTGGAAAATATTAAAGATCAATGTTCACAAGAGGAATCCACAAAATGTTCAACAACTACAAGAGTTCTTCAAAGAAGAAGAATGGCGCAAAATACCTGCAAATCTTTGAAAGAAAAATACGTGTGCAACTTAGAAAGCAAATGGAAGCTGTTGAATGCAACAAAGTCCATGCAACCAAATATTAAATCAATGTATCCAATACTTTTGCGTTTGTTAATTTTTATTTTTCCTTAATTATAAACTTTCTAAACATTGATTTTTTAAATACTACCCCAAATATTAGTTAGAATAGTAATAGGAATATACTGACCAAATTTTAAGTAAAATCTTGAACCCTAATTAGAGTTATGAAGAAAAATTTAATGCATCTAATACTTTTGCGTGCACTATATATATATATATATATATATATATATATATATATATATATATATATATATATGTATATATATATATATAATACATATATTTGTTCTTTGTTCCTTAAAGCTAAAAAAATAATTGTTCATTAATTCAAAGAACAAAAACTTTTTATACAATAAAAACTTAACAATAAAAAAATAAAACAGTAAATTTCATTAAATTCTTACGGTAGGTTGATTTTTTTTTGTCCCCCGACAAATGTAAAATTCACCCTTGTCCGTTCGTCTGTCCGCACTTTTCTCAATAGCTATGACTTGGAATTTTTTAAAATTTTGCACAAACATTAAACATGATGAGTTAGAAAGTAACAGAACGGAGTTTCCGGGAAAACTCCAGTTGCGCCCCCGCATGGGGTGCCTTTCGGGTTAAAATGGCTAAAATTAACATTTTTGTGCTTATTAAAAAAAAAAAAATTGATGCCTTGGATTTTTATAAAACTTTCTGAAAAGTTGTAACTAACTGATTTGTATATACTTTTGTTTGTCTATACTTCGTGATAACTCTTGGGTGTACCCTAGGGGTTCTTTTAGGACTAATAAAAACACTCCATTGTTGGGACTATTTTACCATATGTCCAAAAGTTTCTGTGTATGTCTATTTAGCAGTTTTGCATGGTACTGAACTCAAATTTAAATATGTTAAGGCTTGGGGGCTTTTGAGGCTAAATGGGGGGGAGCATATGATAGACTTTGTCATTCCGTTATGTTGCAGAAATCAAATTTACATATGTTAAGGCCTAAAACTGCACCGTTTGTTTATTTTCACTAGGATTTGACGTCTCCTGGGGACTTTGGGGCTAAATTAGGGGGTGGGGGGCTGAACTTACTCATTTTTTATGCCTCGTTCACTATGCACTAACAGGGGACCATACATGCTTCACCTGTTCGTTTTTGTATTGACTTCCTTTTGCTCGGTATAATCTGGCGGTTTGCGTCGCCGCCAGGCGTTTCCGAACGAGACTCACAGAAATGCAGTAGTACTGTAATAATTTTAAAGAAAAACTTTCTAACATTTTTTTTTGAAAGATAATTTTTAGAAAAGTCAAAAAAAAAAAAAAAAAGAATTGTTTAACAAATTTTAAGAATGTATTTGTTGATGTTGTTGCTGGTATATATAGCACCAACACCACTGGTCTTAGAATAAAAGTTTATTGTTATTATTTTTTTTTTTTTAAGATAACGTTAACAAAAGTATAATACTTGGGCCAGCACTCACCATATTCTGGCGGTTTACGTCAGATTCCTAGCAAACCCAATTGGACAGTTACATACGCCCAGTTTACAAAATGTACTAGTAAAAAAAAAAAAAAAATTAGGTACATATTGTTTACTCACCGTATGACGACATTGCTGGTGGCATGCATCGAAAGCCGTAATTGTGCACAGTTATCTTGTTAACTTCTAAACATTGTTAGAAAGTCGGACTCATCCAGAGAATGACGTCATAAATGTGCTCGGAAACGTCAGATTTATATTGGAGCAATAAACCAATGAAATGCGACGTCGAGCAAAACAAAACGTATGACATACTTCCGAAAAAGAAAAAGGAAAAAAGAAAAGAAACTGTTAACATGTTTCTTAATGTTTGATCCTTGAATTGCTTCTCTCTGCTCATAGGTTCTGTGGAGGATTAATTCATTGAATGGGGCATCTGCATCACGAAATTGACGACGGGTCCAACGAGACAATTTTTATAGGTATTTGTTACCGGTCATAAACAACGTAAAGGTGTTTAGAAAATGGGCACACTTATATTAAACTTCACCGTGTGACCCATCCAGCCCACGTAGAGAGGCAAGTAAATAAATTGTTTTACAAATTGTTTATTATCAAGCATTACATTTCTATTTGTATTTACACACACACACACACACACACACACACACACACACACACACATATATATATATATATATATATATATATATATATATATATAATTTACCTTTTACTTTTGATTCTTAGTGTTTATTCAGGTAAAGGCGGCAATTAAAAGTAAATAAAAATTGGTAAATTTTTACATTAGGCGACTTTCATAGATTTTCTACTATGCTTATTCGAGATATAAAGACATACTGTAATTCATTGACCGCCATGTTTGTACGCGCGTGCGATAAACAAATCTACTTATCTGCGACCGATACTGCCACCTAGCGGAAACAAATTCACTTTTTTTCACAACCGAGAGATTAGTAATGTGCATCTGCAAGATTTAAATGAGATTGTCTTATTCAGCATAGTCGAATTTTTACATTAGGTCCACCGCCATAATTTTTAACATGGGGAGGTTGGGGGTGTTTATTCCGAAAGGTTTTTTTATTTTTACACGGTGGTCACCACGTATCAAGGCCCGGAAGCCACTCAGGGATAAGGGTTATTGCAAGTACAGTACGTTAGCGTGGAGATTTGATGAAGTGTTTACTTAAGGGGGCGGTTCGTTAGGAATTTGTTAACGTTGGACTTGAAGACATCCAAGTTGTAGTCAGTTGGGAAGCAGGCAGACGGAACGGAGTTCCACAGGCGTGCAGTTCTAAGAAAGAAGCTTTGTTCATGGAATCCACGTTTTGATTTAGGCACAGATAAAGAGTGGGGGAAATTTTTCACAGTGGATTCAGCTAGACGGGTGTTTTTCGTGAAAGATTGGCGAGGGGGGACCAGAGATTGGAGTTCAGACGAGCACCTGCCATGGAAATAACGATAAAACAAGGATAGGCTCGTAACGTCTCTTCTGTGGGAGAGAGGTTACAGGGTAGAGAAAAGGGCATCGCCCACTAAGCCACGAAGTCTATTTTGTACTCTGTCAAGGCAGAATAGGCTGTTTTTAGCAGCTCCTGCTCAGATATGGCAACAGTATTCCATCCTTGGAATAAGCTGTTCTTAAAATCGGGAGGTTTGGAGTATTTATTCCAGAAACTGTTCTTAACATGAGGAGGTTGGGAGGGTTTATTCCGAAAACCATTATTAACATTTTTAAAGAAAATTGTGGAGGTGGATCTATTTGTTTATCGCGCATGCATACAAACATGCCCGCCAGTGAATTACAGCGCATAATGCAAGTCTTTATATCTCGAAAAGTACTTGTCGCTGCAAAATTTAAATGAGATTTTCTTTTTCAACATAGTTTAAAACTATAAAAGTCGTCATTTTAAATAAAATTTTTGGTCCTGGATATTACCTTAAACTATATCCAATGGCGAGACCCCAGCTTGCGGGCTTTGGGGAGTGTGGAGCTATGTGTATTAGAAATTTGGAGGAATTTTTGACACCCTAACAGAAAACTGCAAATAAAATATAAAAAACTCGTAATTTCTCTTTTTAAAGTGGGTTGTTTATTTTCTGTATGGAATATACTTCCAAAATAAACTATTAAAGTTGTCTTAAAAATAATATGAATATTATTTTTTATTTTTTAAAAAACAGTGTCTACAAAATGTTTACAAAATGCCGGCGTGCCTTCATGCAGCCATTTTTTTACGTAATAAAATCAACAGAATTTTACGAGTTAAATATTTTTCAATTTTTAAACTTTAAAAATCTACCAAAATTTTTCTATTGGTTCAATTTTTTACGATATTTTCAGGGTCAATTTTATGCTCTTTCCAATAAACTAAATATTATATTTTAAACAAAAGTTTTTTTTTCAAATTCACCCCCCCCATTTTAAAATGTCTATTAAAATTTTAATAATTAATTTCTGTACCGAAGTTTTATATATCAAAAATTGAAGATAAAAGATCAATAAAGAAAATATTCTAATTTAAAACAAAAAAAAGAATAGTTTTTTTGGAAATTTACCTGTAAAGTCCAAAGTGTAAAACCTTTTTTTTTTTTAAAAACATGTTGATTATTTTTTATGAAAGCTCATGTTATACTTATATCGGCAAGTAAATATTAGATGCTGACGGCAAATTTTTATATTTCATTTAATGTTTTCTTTTTTTAGATATTTAAAAAAAAAATTCAGTCGATAAAGAAGTATTAAAATATATCCATCAAAAACTCGTGTATTTCATTAAAAGAATTTTTTAAAAATCGATGAAGTGAATTTTTTGTTTTAAGGAAAAAATTTATAAGTGAATGTGCGTTTCTTTTTAACTACGGAGGGCGAAAAATACTAATTTTGGTTTACACATGCAATAAAAAAGAGACATTATTTATATCACTTTGACGAATCCATATTTGATAAATTTCATATTAGCAGCAGCAGCTCTTTAAGCTTGCCGCAAAACACGTTACGAAAATGCGATTTTCTACGACCCTCGCTTTAAAGAATCCCTTTATTTAAAAAAATACATGGAATTTAAAATATGAATATCGATAAATTCTTAACAATGAAGAATGGAACAACCCATTTAATAGTATTTTTTTTAGGTAAGTGATATTTTGGCATTTATATATATATATATATATACATATATTTATAAGCAAGTCAAAATATGTTGATTTTCTTCATATTTTTTTAAAAAACCGCTTTAAATTAAAGGAGGCTGCCCTATCAGCAGGTGCAAAGTACTAGGGCTGCTGTATTGCCATTTGGTGAATGGATTCTGGACCATGCAGTAGCTTCTGGTGGGGCTTCTCGATGCCATATTAGTGGGTAATTGTTACGGCTTTACCTTACACAAAAAAAAAGTTCTTTGTTTCTTTTTCTCTCTTAGTTTCCCCTCTCTGTCCTGCTCTAAGCAAATCTGACGACCTAGTCCATAAATTACAAAATTCCATCATGAGTAGTTTAAAGAAAAAATGCACGATTAAACCCGGTTCTCCAACTTCCTACTACCATGTCTCCTTCTCCAACATCAGAGGTCTACGTTCTAACCTTCCAGAGGTTGAAACCCAATTACAGGAGATTAAACCAGACCTTTTATTTTTAAGCGAAACTGGCATTGGACAGGCTAATTCCCTAGAAGAGTTCGCAATTAAAGGATACTCTAACTTAACTTCTAAATCTGACCCCCCAAGATCGCCATGGGCATGAAATATGTGCCTATATTAAAGATGGCTTTCCATGTGGTAAGGGACATCTCCAGAGAAGATCCTAACTTACCCTATATGTGCTTCCGGGTTGCTTTAGCTCACACTACTGCATTTATATTTACTCTCTATCGCCCCTACAACAGCGGAGTTACTATCTTTAAAAGCATATAAGAGAAAATTGACCAAGTCCTATCTGCTTATCCTTCAGCTAACATTCACGTATGTGGAGATTTCAATGTTCACAACGTCGAATGGTTGACCCACTCAAACAAGACCGATGATGAGGGGAGGTTCTGTCATGATTTCTCCATTGCCTATGACCTCACTCAGATTGTTCACGAACCCACCCGTGTGCCCGACAATGACGGCCAGTATGCGAGCCTACTAGACCTTTTTCTCACAACTTGCCCTGAACTATGTTCAGTTTCTGTTCTGTCGCCTCTTGGATCTTCCGACCACTCTGTTGTATCAATTAAGATAAAAATGAAATGTAATAAGTCCCCAGACGTACCTCTCCATCGTACAGTATATCGATACACTAAGGCTGCCTGGGATAGCTTCCGTACATTTATATCTGATCTACCTCTGCATTCCATGTTTAAAAAGGATGTGTCCTCTATAGTATTAGACCTGACGGAATGGTTAATTGTAGGTATTGACCGTTTCATACCTTCGAAAAAGTTCCAGCAAAAACCTAACAGCCAGCAATGGTTCTCTTCCGAATGTGCTACTGCCATTGCGCACAGAAATCACTTTTTCCACTGCTTCCAACGTAATAGATGTATGGAAACTAAAGCCGCTTTCAGGAATGCCAGCAACTATTGTAAGAAAGCAATAAAGAACGCAAGAGAGTTGTATGCTCAGTCCGTCAAGTCCAAAGTAGCTGAGCAGCGGCTTGGTTCCCACTAGTTTTGGCAAATAGCAAACAAAATCCTGAACAGAAGCGTGTGCTCTATTCCAACTATCATCAATGGACCTGAGGTAATCTCGTCAGCATCAGACAAAACCAAACTCTTTGCCAAGAACCAAGGCCGCCAACCCCCAATATTTCCTCCTGTATCAGAAAACACACTATGTGATATACATATATCTGTACGTGATGTTGCCAAGCTAATCAAAAACCTTGATTCCAGTAAAGCAACCGGCCCTGACGGTATTCCAATTATAGTACTCAAAAAACTTTAACCTAAATTAGCGCCCATACTTACAAAACTGTTTAAACGTTGTCTTAAGGAGAATATCTTCCCATCACTCTGGAAAATCTCATCAGTATGCCCTGTATGTAAGAATTCAGGTGATCGCTCATCCCTCTCTCAGTACAGGCCAATAAGTCTCCTGTGCGTCATGAGTAAGTTGCTGGAATTTGTGTTAAATACAGAAGTAATCTAACATCTCAACAAAAATAGCCTTCTTAGTGACACTCAATATGGTTTCCGTTCTGCTAGATCTACAGCAGATGTGCTTACAGTTATATTTCATAGGATTAGCAAATCTCTCGACGGAGGCCACCTTTCTAGGGCAATTGCTCTTGACATATCTAAGGCCTTTGATAGGGTATGGCATAAAGGTTTACTTCACAAGATCTATGGTATGGCTGGAAATGTCTTCTCAATTATTAAATCATTTGTTTCTGATAGGTTCATAAGAGTAGTAGTTGAGGGGCAAAAATCAGAAGCTCACAGTATTAATGCTGGAGTCCCTCAGGGGTCCATCCTGGGCCCAACTCTCTTCCTGATCTACATTAATGATCTTCCAAATCACATCCTTACATCATTTGTAGACATTTATGCTGATGACACTACCATTTATGGTAGCACATCTAAGACAGTAAACAACCAAGTTCTCTCCGATTCTCTCTCCTCTGATCTTGAGCACGTGGTACAATGGGGAAAGGAGTGGCTGGTTACTTTTAATGCATCTGAAACCAAGCTTCTCTCTTTACATCATCAACATTCTGATCCACATCTGGCATCAATTGAAATGAATGGCTCTCGTCTTCAGGAGGCCTCAAGTTTTTACAAGCTTCTGGGCTTGACCTTTACTCCTGATCTTAAATGGAACACGTACATCAAATCTGTTGCCAAGACTGCTGGAAAAATGGTCAGATCTTTCTATCGATCCAGTAGATAACTAACTGCTGATTCAATTCTCTATCTATATAAGAGCCAGGTACGTCCAAGGATGGAATACTGTTGCCACATATGGGCAGGAGGTGCTAGAAAGGACTTGTCCTGCCTTGATAGAGTTCAAAATAGACTTCGTAGCCTTGTAGAAGATATCCTTTTCTCTTTCCTGCAACCTCTATCTCACAGAAGAGATGTTGCGAGTTTGTCTCTGATGTATCGTTATTTTCATGGGAAGTGTTCGACTGAGCTTCAGTCTATGGTCCCCCCTCACCAAACTTTCACAAGAAACACTCGTTTAGCTGAAAACACTATCAATAATTCCTCCCACTCTTTATCTGTGCCTAAACCTAAACGTAGATTCCATGAACAAAGCTTCTTTCTTAGAACTGCACGCCTGTGGAATTGTCTTCCGTTTTCCTGCTTTCCGGCTGACTGCAATATGGTTGTCTTCAAGTCTTACGTAAACAAGTTCTTGATGAGCCATTCCATATAAGTTAACAAATTTACCGAATTTCCATTACTAATGATTACTATATTGTTCAATTTCTACTGTACACTCTTTAATCTTTATCCTCGAGTGGCCTCTTGGCCTGATAATGTGGTGATGCCTGTGTAAAAAAAAAAAAAAAAAAATTGCATAATTTGCTATTTAACCTATTATTTTTAAAAATTTTGGTCTTTGCTCCTTTAATTGAAAAAAAAAAGGGTTTGAATTACATTTTTCAAGTAGTTATAAGCTTCGAAAAATAGTAACTTGAATTATTAAAGTTCTGATCATCATTTTTAATGGTCACTTTCTGATACACCTAGTGTGGAGCCACCCTTTAATTGCCGTTGCTCCCAGGTCCACTCTGACCCGGAGTGGTAGTGCCTGTTAGAGTCCCAACTATGGGTTAAATAGAAACCGACTTGAAAACAACAAATATATTCTATTAAAAATTTTTCTTCAAAATCTTTGGATTCAGCATTAAATAACCTGAAAAGGGTTGATATTCCGTAAAACAAAAACAACCAACCAACCAACCAACCAATCAACTAAAATTGTGGAAGTGGACCAAATGTAAAAAAATAACAGAAATTTAAATAAAAGTCTGTATGATGTACATATTCGTTACAAACGAAGATGTCATATTCCAATAATCACGTAAATCGATCAAGTATTTTCTCTAAAACTAAGATCAAAATTTACGATTTTTAACAATTTTACTATTAAACTGCATTGAACGTAAGGCTAAGTTTTTATCTCTCAATTTCGATTTGAGTTGTCTCTCCTTTTTTTCTTTCATCGGAGTTAATCATGGCGGACAAAAACATTACGACTTGCTTGGTCGTAACACTTGATTTTCTTGAATAAAAAAATACTTGATCAAATTACGTGAATATTTAATCTTTGTTCCATGTGCCGCCATAAGTGCTAATCTTGCAGTGTCAGAAATCGCCATTAAAAATATGTGATGAAAACTTGAATAATTAGACGTACTAACTTTAGGAGCTTATAACTACTTGAAAAATGTAATTTAAATCGTAAATTTTTTTTCAATAAAAGGAGCAAAGGCCAAATTTGAAAATAATAACAGGTTTAACAGCAAAATATGCAATATTTGTTGTTTTTGTTTTTTTTAAATCGGTTTTCTTTAAAAAAAAGATTTCAAGAAAATCAACGAATTTTAACTTACTTCGAATATAATAAATATATATAAATTCCAAAAAATCACTTACCTATAAAAAAATACTAATCAATGGGTACTTCCATTCTTTATTGTTGAGAATTTATCCATATTTATATTTTATATTCCATGTACTATTTAAATAAAATAATTTTTAAGCAAGGATTCAAAAATACCGCGATATCAAATGGCCACAACTGGAAGAAAGTGGAGACAAACGTCTCTCTTTCTTCGAGTTGAGAACTTCGGTGACCTATTAGCGCCAGAATTAATCTCCCCTTTCTATTTCTGGCATGTGATTGCTGTAAACAAAAGTAAGTCAATATAGGCCATCGTACTTGAAAAATGACCCCCTTTCACATCATTTTTTGCCATTTAAAAAAATTTCATTCGACTAATTTTCCATTTTTGTATTCTTATTTATAGAAATATATGAGTTTTTGATTTAATATATTTTATTTCTTCTTTATGGAGTGATTTTTTTAATCTAAAAAAACATTGAATGATGCAGAAAAAATTTTTGTAGGTATTCAATCTTTTTAGGACAACATTTAAAAAAATGTGAGGTTCAACTTAAAAAAAAATCAACGTGTTTAAAAAAAAAAAGGTTTTAAACTTTTGACCTTACAGGTAAATTTGCACAAAACTATTCTTTTTTGTTTTAAATTAGATTATTTTATTTATTGATCTTTTATCTTCAATTTGTGATATATAAATTTGAGGTGAGAAAATTAATTATTTTCATTTTAATAGATATTTCAAAATTGGGTGGAGTGAATCAAAAAAACGTTTGTCTAGAATATTATATTCAGTTCATTGGAAAGAGCATAAAATTTCACATTAAACCTGCAAATATTATAAAAATTGAACCAATAGAAAAATTTGGATAGATTTTTAAATTGAAAAAATTGAAAAACATTTAACTCGTAAAATTTAATTCATTTTATTACGTAGAAAAAATGACGGCATGAGCTCGCGTAGGCACTTTGTAAACACTGTTTTTTAAAAAATAAAAAATATTATTTCTATTATTTTTCAAAAAAGTTTATTTTGGAAGTATATTCCATAAAGAAATTAAACAAACTATTTTAAAAAGAGAAATTACGAGTTTTGTATATTTTATTCGCAGTTTTGTGTTAAGGGTGTCAAAAATTCCCCAAAAATTCTGACACACCTAGTGCTAATGACACCAGTTTTTTCCCCTCGTGGTTTAAATTCTAAATTTCGAGAACACGGTGGGGTTGTTTGTGTATTAAGCGGTGTCTTTTATCTAATTGTATGTTAATGGATTTGTTGTACGTTTTGCTCCGATATACACGAAGAAAAAGAGTTGGGAGGAGAGGAACAAATAAAGAGGTTAAAAAGTGATACTTGTGCATATTTTTAATTGGAACATGGCGTCCGCCACCGGATAATGCCGAGCGTCACCGATGACCAAATATTAACAACGGTACGAAATAAAAATAGTAAAATAAATGGAAATCATAAAAAAAAACGAAAAACAAAAACTTTCAATTAATTTTGTTTTATTATTCATTTAATGTTTAATGGCAAACATATTTTTATGCAACATTTTTATTTTGTATATTTTTGTTTCATTTTTTGATAGATAATGTTTAGCGAAAAAAGTTTTTTTCCAAACAAATTATCACTTTATTTGGTCTTTAAAGGGTTTTTTTCAAAAGGTTCAATGAAGCAAAAAGAAATTTATTTTCAAGTATATTTTTCAAACTTTTTTCTTTTTTTTTTGTCAAGAAATTTTGAAGAAATAGTTTGTGCACCTCCAGCCACATTCGCCGCTTACGGAGTCTCATTTTGTAATGCTGTATCTAAAGCCATATGTAATGCAAGTTTTTTGGAATCTGATTAATTTCTTTAACAAAAAAAAACAAAAAAAAACTACTACTTCAGAAATCTGCAGTTGTTTGTCTTACATTGATAAACCCATAGTGTCGTTAATCTCAATGCTTTATGTAACATCTAGTTTTATTTAATTAATTTATTTATTTATCCGAAAATCATCAACTCGTTGCCATGCATTATGATTGGCTGATCGTCGTCTTACGTCAGTTTGCAGCCAAACTCGAGCGGTTGAGGTCATGTTCGAGAAAAGCCGAATGAACGGTTAGATACGTCTGGTTCAAAATCCGCACAAGTACCGAAAAAATTAGTAGACAGAGTAGGGCGGCTGATTCAAAGCTTGATACCGGTCAACAATTCAGAATTCAATTTTTAAACTGTCAACGTGAGTTGCTGCTTCGAATACTCAATATTACCTGAGTGTTTTTTTTATGTTGATTAATTTGTTCGCAAAAAGGAAACACTTCTCTGAGAGTTTTTGACGGAATATATTTTACAATCATGTTGAACCAATCTATCTTATGCTTACCTCATTCAAAGTTATGCATGTCAGAGAGACAGTGAGAGCGAGGGGTGAAGGGCGATTCAGTGTAAAATAGGAATAAAATTTGGAACGGATTTGTTTTTTGCTTTAAAAAGTTGAATTAAGATTTTATTTATTAGAATAAATATTCTTTCAATACTCAAAAAGGAAACTTTTCTGTAATAGTGTGTATTTGTATGTATATAATAATAAACGAATGAGATTATGATTAAGGTATCATTAGTAGTGGTTTAGTCTTCTTTTTCCTGTAGATTATTTTCGTTTCATTGATCTCAAGTAGTGAAGGTGAATTAAATTGCGAAATGATAGCGAACAAACAAAGCCAGTAAGTTTTAAATAATGCATAATTGAACGATTTCAAGCATTGACTGTTTAGACTCTTGGATTATGTGTCCCCTGGTGGAATCATTTTTCAGCGAAACCGGCATTGGACCGACAATTACCTAGATGATTTTGTAATTAAAGGATACTCTAACTTAACATCGAAATCTGACCCCCAAGATCGCCATGGGCATGGAATATGTGCCTACATTAAAGAAGGTAGCTGAGCAGCAGCTTGGTTCCCACCAGTTTTGGCAAATAGCAAACAGAAGCGTGTGCTCTATCTCAACTATCATCAATGGACCTGAGGTAATTTCGTCAGTATCAGACAAAGCCAGACTCTTTGCCAAGATCTTTGCAGCTAATTCTACCCTATGCGACCAATGCCGTCAACTTCTCCCCTTATTTCCGTCTGTACCAGAAAACACGCTATGCAACATACAAATATCTGTGCATGATGTTACCAAGCTAATCAAAAATCTTCATTCCAGTAAAGCAACTGGCCCTGACGGTATTCCAATTATAGTGCTGAAAAATCTTCAACCAGAACTAGCTCCCATACTTATAAAGCTGTTTAAGCATTGTCTTAAGGAGAATTGCTTCCCAACACCCTAGAAAACCTCCTCAGTATGCTCTGTATTTAAGAATTCTGGTGATCGGTCATCTTCCTCTTAGTACAGACCAATTAGTCTCTTATGCGTCAGGAGTAAATGGCTGGAATCTATGTTAAATAGAGAAGTAGTCAAGCACCTCAGTAAAAAATAATCTTCTTAGTGACATGCAATACGGTTTCCACTTTGCTAGATCTACAGCAGAGAGGTTGACGGTTATGTCTCATAGAATTAGTGAATCTCTTGATGGAGGCTTCCTTTCTAGGGCAATTGCTCTTGACATATCAAAGGCCTTTGATAGGGTATGGCATAAAGATCTACTTCATAAGATATCCAGCTATGGTATAGCTGGAAATGTTTTCTCAATTATTAAATCATTTCTCTCTGATAGGTTCATAAGAGTAGTGGTTGATGGGCAGAAATCAGAAGCTAACAGTATTAATGCTGGAGTCCCTCAAGGGTCCATCCTGATCTACATCAATTATCTTCCAAATAACATCCTGAGATCATTCGTTGACATTTATGCTGATGACACTACCATCTATGGCAACACATCAAAGGCCATAAATGACAAAGTTCTCTCTGACTCTCTCTGTCTTCTGATCTTGAGCAAGTGGTACAAGGGAGAAAGCAGTGGCTGGTTACTTTTAATGAATCTTAAACCTAGCTCCTATCTTTACATCATCACCACTCTGATCCTCATCTGGAATCAATTGAAATGAATGGCTCTTGTCTTAGGGATGCTGTATGTTTTGACAACTTTCTGGGTTTGACCTTTACACCTGATCTGAAATGGAATGCATACATGAAATCCGTTTCCAAGGCCGCTGGAAAAATGGTAGGATCCTTCTGCCACTCCAGTAGATATCTCACTCCTGATGCAATTCTCTACCTGTATAAAAGCCAGGTACGGCCAATGATGGAGTACTCTTGGCACATCTGGGCAGGAGCTGCTAGAAGCAGCAGCTTATCATGCTTTGACAGAGTTCAAAATAGACTTCGTAGCTTAGTGGGGAATGCTCTTTTCTCTTCCCTACAACCTCTCTCTCACAAAAGAGATATTGCGAGCCTGTCCCTGTTTTATCGTTATTTTCATGGCAAGTGCTCGTCTGAGCTTCAATCTATGGTGGCCACTCTTCAAACTTTCATGAAAAACACCTGTCTAGCCAAAACCACTATCAATAATTTTCTATACTCTGTATCTGTGCCTAAACCTAAATGTAGATTCCATTAACACAGCTTTTTTCTTAGAACTGCACTCCTGTGGAACTCTATTCCGTTTGCCTGCTTTCCATCTGACTATAATTTGATTGTCTTCAAGTCCAACGTAAACAAGTTCTTGATGAACACCTCCCCTAAGTAATCCAATTTACAAAATTCCCACTACTTATGTATACCCATTAACCCTTATCCTCGAGTGGTCTCTGGGCCTTTATAAGTAGGGACTCCTTTGTAAAAAAAAGAAAAAAGAAGCAATGTTGCATGTAGCTTGCAGTGTTTAACGTAGGATTTAGGAGAAGCTGATTGGCTTTTGGAAAGAGTCTCGCCTGCCAAAGTATTACTTAATTTCAAATCCAGTTTCCACGTAAAGTACTTTTAATGAGGTCATGTATATAACAAAGTGTTTCTAATAATGGTGCCTCAATCTAGGAACATTTGGGAGTGTAGTAACCATTACACACGAGTCCACTCTGCCGAAGTTACTTCTATGGCTTAAATAGAATATGTTCCAAACACAGCACAAAACTTGGACCTCCTCCGACAATGGGTTCGTCTCTATCCAACTGCACGAACCCGAACTCTATATTTCCAAGCTCTTTCTGTTTTTTCTCGTCCTATTCTCTTTCGAAACTATATTGACAATTTAAGCCCCCAACACCCCAGGTATGATACAAGACTGCATTCAATGATGAGACTTCAATTTAGAAATTTATTTTTGGAGGGGGGGATTTTAGTTACCACTGTTCCCGGTTTGGTTTGGAGTGATAGTATCTGTCATGAACTCACCTGTTGCTAAATAGAAACTACCATTTTCAGGGAAACTCGGCAAATACTCTCGCCCCCACCCCAGCCTTCCGAGGACGTCTTGTTCTTAAGCCTACCTACACAGTAATCCTTCAATCTCATTGACTTTCAGTTTGGCCAGCAACGTTGGAGAACTACGCTTCAATGATCAGATCTATCAAGGAGTCTCTCCAACTTTAGGGGCGTTCATGTTCAACCAGTCGATTGATTACACCTGCTGGATTATCTTTCCAACCTCAGAAACATCCAAGTTCGATCAGCTGATTGACCAGATCTAACGAACCATCTCTGCGACCTTATTGACATCAACCTATGACGAGCCAATTGACGAGATATACAGAGCCGTATCTCCATTTGCAGAAACATCCACATTCGGCCAGCTGATAGGTCAAGTATAACGTGCCATCTTTGCAACTCCATGGACATCCAAGTAAATTTTATTGCGTTTGGTAACAGTTATTTGTTGTATATTTTGTTTTGTTCCTCAATGTCTGCTGTTACCCATACTATATGCGCACTGTTATATATATATATATATATATATATATATATATATATATATATATATATATAAGATTTTCAGAATGTGAGAGATTGTAAATAATAAATTCCACAGCCAAACAACGTCGCAGGTCACAAGAGCCATGACAGTCAAAGAACCGGAAGTCCAAGACTCGCGTTTCGCCCTCATTTGGGCTCATCAGTTAGACACATCTGAACTCAGGATTCAAAACCCGAGCCTCTTGCATGCAAGGCAAGCACTCTACCAACTGAGTAAACGCCCTACACACAAGAATTTATATATATATATATATATATATATATATATATATATATATATATATATATATATATATATATATAAGAAGGTTCCAAAAGTAATGCATCCTATTTTTTAACTAAAAAGGGCTATGAAGGCGGGATTGGTACCATTAGAATGAGTGATTTTTGTGTTCCAGAATATATTTTTCTACTTAATCACCACCATTCTCAATGCCCATTTTTTAGGAATGAGGTGGTGGCTGTGCATGGGCGGCTGGGGCGCGCTTTGTTACTTAATCTCTTTTGCCACTCTGAAATCGACGAACCCATCTCCTAACATGAATTGTAACCGTTCAACAGGCAGAGGTGAATGTCGATCGGTTCAATTTTTTACATATTGATGAATTCAATGAAACATCTCTGCTTCTGACGCACGCTCATGACAATGGTTGCTTTCTTAGAGTCTTACACTGTCTATATCTGCAACAGAGAGATGAAACTTTCAGGTCATGAAAGTTCAGTAATCATAATAATCAATTTTGGGAAGAATAAATAGGAGACAATACTTTTGGAACACTCCTTATAATATTAAAGAGTTGAAACCCCCTCCCCCCCCCCCCAAAAAAAAAAACAAAAGAAAGAAATTATAAATATTGCGACCGCTGCTACTTTCAAATAAATGTCCAAGTCCACAGATTTTGGCAACTATTATTCATCCTTTATGACGTTACACTGCTTCTGGGAACTACCA
This sequence comes from Euprymna scolopes, assembly GCF_053919585.1. Lineage (NCBI taxonomy): Eukaryota > Metazoa > Mollusca > Cephalopoda > Sepiida > Sepiolidae > Euprymna > Euprymna scolopes. Next base: position 14,368,063 of record NC_136503.1, on the reverse strand, counting down.
TTCATTCTTTAAGACATCGATTGAACCCTAGTTTATCCGTATAGCTAAACTGATGAAACGATCGACGATGAGAATAAAAGATGAAGATGAAACGAACCATGCAACAACCACTAGATGGAACAGCGATGACGGCAAAGTATGCGAGTGATGAAGAGGAAACATTAAGAGAACAGCTAATTCATTTCAAAGATGAGCACAACATTTTTAGCAATTACACAGCCAGAAAAAGATTTAGGAGTACACATGTGTTTCCAGAAACAAAAAAAGCGACTATAATAGAGGTCAGTGTACCCAATGATTACAGGGCTTAACAGAGCTGAGAGGGAAAAGCTAACAAAATATCAAGGACTTATGTATGATATGAAACGAAATTGGAAATTAAAAGACGTTTCAATTATACCAGTCATTATAGGAGCAACTGGGCTTATGAAAAAGAACTTTAAAAAGTACATAGCAAGCATACCCGGTGAACCAAGTGCAAGTGAAATACAAACGATTGCACTGAAAGGGACGGCTAGAATCCTGAAAAGATCTCTTGGTTGGACTCACTAAAATAGGGGTAAATGTCAGACATCTGGTTGGATGTCCCACCCCCTAGAAGAAAAAGTTTAAGAAAAATTAAAAAAAAAAAGAGAGAGAAATAGCAGTTGCGACTAACAAGTCGATTGGCATATATCATCGTTCGTTTACATACATGGACCATATTATATACCTGTCTCTCTATAAAGGCCTTATTCGCCCATGCACATTAGTATGATCACTGCGATACATGCATATAGACATTGGAACTATAGAAACTGAGCAGAGGAGGGCTACGAAATTGATTCCAGATCTGCATGATCTGTCCCACGAGAAGCGACTGGAGCAACCGTATCTTCCAACTCTGGTGTTCCGTCAAATGAGACGGGATGCTATCCAAGTCTTCAAATTTCTGCATTGGGAATTAACGTGGACTGTCTCAAGATGCTTCCTTTAAAACAAGATTGTAGGAACCGTTAGAATTCCTTGAATTGTGGTGAGCAGCGATATCGGAATGAGGCAGCTGGGTTTGTTTGAGCTTCTCCCAACGTGTGGTGAACGTGTGGAACCAACTGCCGGAAGAAGTGGTATCTGCACAGACACTTAATACCTTCAAAGCCAAACTAAACAAACATTTGAAGAATCATCCGCTTCGCTTTGACTACAAATCTAAAGATGATGTGTATTGAGAGACTGTAATCTCGAGTGTATACATGGTGGAACGATAAATTTGTCGCCCTAAAAAAAAAACACTTCAGCTTTATTTTAAAACTTTTATTGAAAAAAATCAATTCAGATAACTTGATTATGTAGTAGAGCTGACATCTATTCAATATATCCGCTTTCCACCTTAATCACCGCCTCGGTACGGGTACGGAACTGGGAGCATGTCTTTTCCATAAGTGCCGGTAGGTGCTCGGCGGATGGCGGCGATCAAGCTGGCTTTGGTGTTGTGGGAAGTCATGTTGGTGATGTTCTCGACGTTTGACCAAACGAAGTAGTCCAGCGGGTTCAGGTTGGAGGAGGAGGGAGGCCAGTGAGAGAAGAGTGCAAAGTCGTAGCACTCCTTCTGAAGCCAAGCCTTGTTCTCTTTGGACTTGTGGGCTGGTGCTGAGTCCTACTACCACAGTCAGGGCATGTCAGAGGCCACCTGATTGCACCCGGGAATCACAATACTCTTTAGCACATCCAAGTACACTTTAGTGTTGACTTTCAAGTCAACTTCGAAAATGTGAGGTGGCATGATGTGACCCTCACTTGAAACTACACCAAAAACCATAACCATGGCCAGAAACTTTGTTTTCATCACCTTGGGCACGTCCCTGTTATTTATGGCAATCCAGCGATGCGTTTTGAGGGTTCTGGCAATGGTCCTGTTGTCATAACTTAGATCGGTAGAGTAGTACCATGGCGCATATCTGATCTCGCTCGTTGAACATAGTATCACCTTGAGACATGATAGAACTCTCCTATCGCTCTTGGGACTTGTACACAACTGGCTAACATTTTCATCAAACGGAAATGGAATCATGTCGTCTTCAGGTACATAGATGACGAAAAGAAGTCAGTACAAGGGCAAATCACTCAGGATAATAAGAGGAAAAAAGTAAAATATGCCGTAAATACGTAGAAAGAAAGATGTAATAAGATGCCTCATAATTTTTTTAGAAATGAATGATAATGTTATCGTTCCACTTTGTAGGCCTGTGTTCCATCTTACCGCATATTGTATTGTATTTTAATTCAAAACCGACAGTTGTCGCTTGTAAATTGACAAATATTATTGGAAAAAGATGAGGTGAGATTAAAGGACCCAACGACGGATAAAGAACATTTTGATAATGAAAACATCACACTACAAATGTTAAGTAAGATGTTTAAGCGAGCAGCAAAAAAGTGGATCAGTCTTGTTCGTAAAATAATTTACAAAAATAACCAGAAATTATATATATTATTTAATTGGAATTCATTATTGAGATGAGTATCATTTATTAATTTATTTATTGCGGACTATTATTCTCATCTTTCTTAGATGTTGTATCACGGCTTTTCGGCCAACTATTCCTCTGGCCTTCGTCAGGTGATAAGCGCGACGGGATAGGAACTCCGAATCTCCTAACTGCATTCTCAGCAATTACTGCCATCCATAGTTGTTGTCGTCTCACCACGTTTTGGCCAAGTAAGCCTCTGGCCGGCTTTGGGTAGGATTGAAACCACTATTTTCAGACAATTCTCACCTGGAACCAGAAATTAATTATAACAATCTTGTAAGAAAATGCAGATAAAAAACGAGACGAAATTTCATATGCAGAATATAGAGCTGCGTATACATAACAGAAAACTTCGTTAGTTTGGTCACATTTTAATAATAAATGAGAATGCTTCAAGATCCATCTAAAACATTGAATGTGCAAACAAGCAACGGGTGAAACAAGACAAAATATTACAATGTTTGGGTTCGTCTGGATAAAATGTATTAAATAGTTTTTTGTTTTTCGCTCTTTTTTTTTTCGTCTGAATAACGTGATCATTTCTTGAATTTCTTTTTTGGTGACGTCATAATTAATTATGTCATTCTTTTGTGACGTCATAATCTTTTATGATGTCATTAAGATTTAGATAAAATGTCAGAAAAGCATTTATCACTCTCTATAGTTTGATAAACGACGTCATCATGCTGTGAGAGTAAGCGTTATGTTTTTATTGGTGACGTCATCGACTCTTCAGCCTGTAAACTCGATTTCTACACTTCATATATGTTTCTTCAAGGTTTCTGAGTACGAAGTTCTGACGAAGTTCTGACTGACTTTAAGATGTTTATTTTTGCTTCTAATTGTCTTTTAAAGCAACAAATGAATATTTTACTTGTGATATTTCTTGCAACAATATCTATCTCTCTCTCTCTCTCTCTCTCTCTCTCTATATATATATATATATATATATATAGAGAGAGAGAGAGAGAGAGAGAGAGAGAAAGAAAGAGAGAGAGAGTTTAATATTTACCGTTAATAATTCTTATAATATTACTAGACTACCCGTGACCCGTTGGGTCAGTATGTTATATTAGCTATGGAATTAATGTATGAGCAGGACATTTGTGACGTAAAGAAAAGAGTTTTTTGTAACAACTACCAAGTTGATCTTAAATATTGTATAATCAATCCATTATATTATCATTTTCAGTCCCCCCACCCCTAATTTCTGGCTCCCATCTTATCTCGCAATTACTTATAACGTCACCAACTAACTTCGGAAGAACCCCCCCATCCGATTTTGTTTTATATCATAAGTTGCTTAAAACGTGATTAGTTAAAGTTCAGAATAAAATCACGCTTTCTCTTAACGGTTAATTTAAAAAAGAAAAAAAAATCTTCTGAACGCTATTAAAAGTTAAATTCTTCACTAGTTTGGAGACGGAATGCGTTGTTGTGATAAGTGATTTTTTTCTCTACTAATTCGCACTTTTTATTTTAAGATTCAAATATTAATAACTACATTTTATTTCAGTATTTAATTTATGTATTTCTGTTGTATTAAATGCTAGCTTCTTTTTTTTTTTTTTTTTCTCGTCCATAAATGTTTATCTACCAAGTTGATCTTAAATATTGTATAATCAATCCATTATATTATCATTTTCAGTCCCCCCACCCCTAATTTCTGGCTCCCATCTTATCTCGCAATTACTTATAACGTCACCAACTAACTTCGGAAGAACCCCCCCCCCCATCCGATTTTGTTTTATATCATAAGTTGCTTAAAACGTGATTAGTTAAAGTTCAGAATAAAATCACGCTTTCTCTTAACGGTTAATTTAAAAAAGAAAAAAAAATCTTCTGAACGCTATTAAAAGTTAAATTCTTCACTAGTTTGGAGACGGAATGCGTTGTTGTGATAAGTGATTTTTTTCTCTACTAATTCGCACTTTTTATTTTAAGATTCAAATATTAATAACTACATTTTATTTCAGTATTTAATTTATGTATTTCTGTTGTATTAAATGCTAGCTTCTTTTTTTTTTTTTTTTTTCTCGTCCATAAATGTTTATCTACCAAGTTGATCTTAAATATTGTATAATCAATCCATTATATTATCATTTTCAGTCCCCCACCCCTAATTTCTGGCTCCCATCTTATCTCGCAATTACTTATAACGTCACCAACTAACTTCGGAAGAACCCCCCCCCCCATCCGATTTTGTTTTATATCATAAGTTGCTTAAAACGTGATTAGTTAAAGTTCAGAATAAAATCACGCTTTCTCTTAACGGTTAATTTAAAAAAAAAAAAAAAAAAATCTTCTGAACGCTATTAAAAGTTAAATTCTTCACTAGTTTGGAGACGGAATGCGTTGTTGTGATAAGTGATTTTTTTCTCTACTAATTCGCACTTTTTATTTCAAGATTCAAATATTAATAACTACATTTTATTTCAGTATTTAATTTATGTATTTCTGTTGTATTAAATGCTAGCTTCTTTTTTTTTTTTTTTTTTTTTTTCTCGTCCATAAATCTTTATTTATCTACCGAGTTGATTGCAAAAATAGATTACCTAATTGTACTCATTTTTAGTTCGTGGGAGGGGAATCTATCACCATACTTTCCCTTAAACAGGTCCGTTGGACTTTTATTAAGTACAATACTTAATAGTTATTTTTTATTTTTTATTTATTTATTTATTTTTTTTTTTTTTTTAATGGAGAGTAGAAAACGCATTGTGGATGCGTTATCGGCAGCTCCTGTTACTCTCGCTTCTTCTTATTTGTCCCTCAGTCCTCATTTTTTAAATGAGTGATTTTTCTGACAAAGGGAGAAGAAAAAGCTGTTTTCTAGGTTGGCAGTATTTTTGCGCGAACAGTTGGCAGAGTTGGTGGAAATTTTCTGTTTCTATGTCTATCCTTGTAGCCATGTCACTAGTAAGGGTGCTGGAGGTAAACGTTTTGTCTGGGCTGACGTTATCCGCCTGATAGTCAGGGACCCGAACCTTGGATTAACCACTAAGGAGGCTGTCCTATCAGCAGGTGCAAAGTACTGCGGCTGCTGTATTGCCATTTGGTGAATGGAATCTGGACCATGCAGTAGCTTCTGGTGGGGCCTCTCGATGCCATACTAGTGGGTAATTGTTACGGCTTTACCTTATCATGTGGTACAAAAAAAAAAAAAAATTCTTCGTTTCTTTTTCTCTCTTAGTTTCCCCTCTCTGTCCTGCTCTAAGTAAATCTGTCGACCTAGTCCACAAATTCCAAAATTTCATCATGACAAGTTTCAAGAAAAAATACACGATTAAACCCGGTTCTCCAACTTCCAACGTAGACCCCTACTACCATGTCTCCTTCTCCAACATCAGGGGTCTACGTTCTAACCTTCCAGAGGTTGAAACCCAATTACAGGAGACTAAACCAGACCTTTTATTTTTAAGTGAAACTGGCATTGGACAGGCTATTTCCCTAGATGAGTTTGCAATTACAGGATACTCTAACTTAACTTCTAAATCTGACCCCCAAGATCGCCATGGGCATGGAATATGTGCCTATATTAAAGATAGCTTTCCATGTGGGAGGGACATCTCCAGGGAAGATCCTAACTTACCCTATATGTGCTTCCGGGTTGCTTTAGCTCACACTACTGCATTTATATTTACTCTCTATCGCCCCCACAACAGCGGAGTTACTATCTTTCAAAGCATATCTGAGAAAATTGACCAAGTCCTTTCTACTTATCCTTCAGCTAACATTCACGTATGTGGAGACTTCAATGTTCACAACGTCGAATGGTTGACCCACTCAAACAAGACCGATGATGAGGGGAGGTTCTGTCATGATTTCTCCATTGCCTATGACCTCACTCAGATTGTTCAGGAACCTACCTGTGTGCCCGATAATGACGGCCAGTATGCGAGCCTACTAGACCTTTTTCTCACAACTTGCCCTGAACTATGTTCAGTTTCTGTTCTGTCGCCTCTTGGATCTTCCGACCACTCTGTTGTATCAATTAAGATAAAAATGAAATGTAATAAGTCCCCAGACGTACCACTTCATCGTACAGTATATCGATACACTAAGGCTGACTGGGATAGCTTCCGTACATTTATATCTGATCTACCTCTGCATTCCATGTTTAAAAAGGATGTGTCCTCTATAGTATTAGACCTAACTGAATGGTTAATTGTAGGTATTGACCATTTCATACCCTCTAAAAAGTTTCAGCAAAAACCTAACAGCCAGCCATGGTTCTCTCCAGAATGTGCTGCTGCCATTGCGCACAGAAATCACTTTTTCCACTGCTTCAAACGTAATAGATGTATGGAAACTAAAGCCGTTTTCAGGACTGCCAGCAACCATTGTAAGAAAGTAATAAGGAACGCAAGAGAGTTGTATTCTCAATCTGTTAAGTCCAAAGTAGCTGAGCAGCGGCTTGGTTCCCACCAGTTTTGGCAAATAGCAAACAGAATCCTGAACAGAAGCGTGTGCTCCATCCCAACTATTATCAATGGACCTGAGGTAATCTCGTCAGCATCAGACAAAGCCAAACTCTTTGTCAAGAACTTTGCAGCTAATTCTACCCTTTGCGATCAAGACCGCCAACCCCCAATATTTCCTCCTGTATCAGAAAACACGCTATGTGATATACGTATATCTGTACGTGATGTTGCCAAGCTAATCAAAAACCTTGATTCCAGTAAAGCAACTGGCCCTGATGGTATTCCAATTATAGTACTCAAAAAACTTCAACCTGAACTAGCGCCCATACTTACAAAACTGTTTAAACGTTGTCTTAAGGAGAATAGTTTCCCATCTCCCTGGAAAATCTCATCAGTATGCCCTGTATTTAAGAATTCAGGTGATCGCTCATCCTCCTCTCAGTACAGGCCAATAAGTCTCCTGTGCGTCATGAGTAAGTTGCTAGAATTTGTGTTAAATACAGAAGTAATCAAACATCTCAACAAAAATAACCTTCTTAGTGACACTCAATATGGTTTCCGTTCTGCTAGATCTACAGCAGATGTCCTTACAGTTATATCGCATAGGATTAGCAAATCTCTCGACGGTGGCAATCTTTCTAGGGCAATTGCTCTTGACATATCTAAAGCCTTTGATAGGGTATGGCATAAAGGTTTACTTCATAAGATCGCTAGCTATGGTATAGCTGGAAAAGTCTTCTCAATTATTAAATCATTTCTTTCTGATAGGTTCATAAGAGTAGTAGTTGAGGGGCAAAAATCAGAAGCTCTCAGTATTAATGCCGGTGTCCCTCAGGGATCCATCCTGGGCCCAACTCTTTTCCTGATCTACATTAATGATCTTCCAAATCATATCCTTACATCATTTGTAGACATTTATGCTGACGACACTACCATTTATGGTACCACATCTAAGACAGTAAACGAGCAAGTACTCTCCAATTCTCTTTCCTCTGATCTTGAGCATGTAGTACAATGGGGAAAGGAGTGGCTGGTTACTTTTAATGCATCTAAAACCAAGCTTCTCTCTTTACATCATCAACATTTTAATCCACATTTGTCATCAATTGAAATGAATGGCTCTCGTCTTCAGGAGGCCTCAAGTTTTGACAAGCTTCTGGGCTTGACCATTACTCCTGATCTTAAATGGAACACATATATCAAATCTGTTGCCAAGGCCGCTGGAAAAATGGTGGGATCTTTCTATCGATCCAGTAGATATCTCACTGCTGATGCTATTCTCTATCTATATAAGAGCCAGGTACGTCCAAGGATGGAATACTGTTGCCACATCTGGGCAGGAGCTGCTAGAAAGGACTTGTCCTGCCTTGATAGAGTTCAAAATAGACTTCGTAGCCTCGTAGGAGATGTCCTTTTCTCCTCCTTACAACCTCTATCTCACAGAAGAGATGTTGCGAGTTTGTCTCTGATGTATCGTTATTTTCATGGAAAGTTTTCAACTGAGCTTCAATCTATGGTCCCCCCTCGCCAAACTTTCACAAGAAACACTCGTCTAGCTGTAAACACTATCAATATTTTCCCCCACTCTTTATCTGTGCCTAAACCTAAACATAGATTCCATGAACAAAGCTTCTTTCTTAGAACTGCACGCCTGTGGAATTGTCTTCCGTTTTCCTGCTTTCCGGCTGACTACAATATGGTTGTGTTCAAGTCTAAGGTAAATAAGTTCTTGATGAGCCGTTCCATATAAGTTATTAAATTTACCAAATTTTCATTACTAATGATTACTATATTGACCAACTTCTACTGTACACTCTTTAACCCTTATCCTTGAGTGGCCTCTGGGCCTTGATAATGTGGTGATGCCTTTGTAAAAAAAAAAAAAAAAAAAAAAAAAACATAACAGAAACATTTCTATGAAAGTATATTAAAATGAAAAAAGAATATAGATAGATTTTCTTGAGTCGTTCTGTTTATAATTGTTTATTTTTGAAAAAAAAACTTACAGCCTTTGAATTATAAGTGGTTTGCCATACTTGTAGGTAAATGTGCACTAAGCAGATATCATAATACTTAAAGTGAAATTCAAATTTTGATATATCTTTTAATTTAAACGTGAAAAAAAAAACAATTGGGACGCTGAAAACGTACACAGTAAAACAATATGTTTAATGTCGCGTTGATTATTTATTTGTAACACAAAATAAAAACAAACATATTTTCGGGGTTATTTATTTATTTTGGTAGTGTAGAAGAAAATGTATGAAGGTTTTTTAAGAAAGGTGTATTAAAAAATGGAGAATAAATTTAAAAAAAAATCAACGTGGTGGGTAAATCACCGTTGTAAAATACTCTTATGATTGTCAATGGTTTAAAGTAGATTTATTTGTAAAAAAATTGCGTTAAAATAACTTAAACATAGTACGAAAATGAACGATGTAAAAAAAACTGCAGAAAGTATTCACAATTGTTTATTTGGATAATTTAAACGCAAAAAAACATTGGGACGCTGAAAACGTACAAAGTAAAACAATACGTTTTATTGTTGCTTTGCTTATTTGTTTATGTACGCATGCGCAACCGGAAGTCGTGAACTGGATGTTGGGTTACAACACCCGTTACAAAGTCATTTGAGTTTTATAATTATATGGATTATCCATGTTCATTAAAATCTTATATAACGTTTTTTTAGGTTATATATATATATATATATATATATATATATATATGAGAGTCGCCAACCTGATAGATACTGAACTGTCATCTAGGCTTTAATTCTGTCCCATCGACGAGATGTTGCATCCCTCTGCCTGTTCTACAAATACTTTAATGGTGAATGCTCTGACGAACTGCAAACACTTGTACCTCCCCGACGTAACTACCCCCGACAAACCCGACAAGCTACTAAGTCTCATCCCTTTACAGTAGATATCCCTAGGTGCAAGAAAGCCTTTTACTCCAATAGTTTCTTCCCCAGAACTGCGGGTCTTTGGAACTCCCTTCCAGGATTCTGCTTTCCCAACTGCAATGATATGCAGAAGTTCAAGTGTAATGTTAACAAACATCTTTCTACTCATCTCCCTTCATAATGACCCCGCTAATTAAGTCCCTAATAGTAGTCCCCTGCTTCAAAGTGGCACTGTGCCTTGTTTGGGGTGAAAATTGAATAATAAAAAAAAAAAAAAAAAATATATATATATATATATATATATATATATATATATATAATCAAGAAGTAAAAATTAAGTTTAAACCAAAAGCTCCTGTAAACTTAAAGAGGATATAAATATTAATATTTATATAGTAATTTCAATTAAATAAAACAATATTGTAAATTATATCGTATAGTGGTAACGTCACCAGCTTTGAATGGTACAGTTTTGCTTTCGGCTTCGATTCTAGTTTATGACATCCAAATGTTTGGGGTTTTTTTACTTTTGAAATCACAACTCTACAATAATATTTACGAAATCTGGACAAATAAAAATATCATATTTAAGCGTATTTTACAACCGAGCAAAGCCCCCGCCCCCGCTGGTTACATATCAACAAATAACACATTTTATTACTCATTTTCAAAATGTTAACTTTTATTGGTAACAAGTTGTGTACAATTGTTTCGGACTAATGTTGGCGTGTAAGTATGTAAGAGTTCATTAATGATAATTTTGCATAGTTAGACAAGCTCATCATAAGATGTGAAAACTTTTTAAAATCGTTTTTTTTATGCAGTGGCTACCAGTATATCTATATATATATATATATAAAAATGTAATATTTGGTTCGTTAAAAGTGAATAAAACCATATTTCTACGTTACCAATTTAATTGAAATTTTCAGAAAATCTATTTTTAAAGTGAAAGAATGTTTGCATGTTATTAAAATAATTTAACATTGCGAATTATAAAAATATTAAATTATAAATGAAAATATTTTTCGTAACTGCGAGATTGTCCCCATTTCATTTCCGGTAGAAATGAACCTTTCACTTATTGAGATAAGTATTATTTGTATTAATTTTTATGATACTCATGCAGAGAGTGATCCGTGCTGAAATAATAACGTTATTATTTAAAAAGCCATTCTTAACTTGGGGAGGGGAGGGTGTTTTGTACCTATTCTCTACTTTAACCTTACAATCGAATAAAAAAACATATCGTAAAACTTTAATTTGGAAATACGATTTAAAAAATAGCGCGGATCACTCTCTGCATTTTTTCCTTTTATTATTCTTAAAGAGTAAAACTTTTCTTATTCATGAAAAGAGTTAAGCCTACGTAAATAAATAAATAAATAAATGTTTGTACACGTGACAAATTATCAATAAATGGTTTAGTTACTTTTTTTTTAAATTATTTATGAAAAGAGTTAACGTAAATAATCTTTGTAAAAGTAATGCATAATTTCTATACTTATAGGTTTTTGGAATTTGGAATTTTTTTCACTGGATTATTATTGATTGGACACTAATCGAACAGATTATTAAAAAAAAAAAATTTTAAAAGAAATCATTATTTCGACATTTGAAATAATTTTTTAGTTACAACGTTCTGATAAATCAGTCACCCATTTTGTAACCAATAAAAACGCGGTATATCAAAACCATAGAAAATAAAATAATATGAATCTCTACCGCATTTGTAAGTCAGAAAAATATTTGTTTCTCAAAGAAAAAAAAATAGATTGAACATGACTTTTTTATTGTTTTTATGAAAATAAAGTTTCGAGTTTTTTAATTTTTTTTTTTTTTACTTATTTAGTTAAAAGTCAGTTTGTGGGTGTTCTTTTTTTTTTTAATAATTTGTTTTTATGAAAGGTGAGGGTTTTTTGTTTTTTTTCAAAACTTTTTTTTTTTTTTAATTTTTTTAAGTATTATAAATTTCACTAACATGCTGGAGATCGTATTTCCACGTTTAATTAAAGTTTTATGATATGTTTTTTTTTATTCAATTGTAAGGTTAAAGTACAGAATAGGTACAAAACACCCTCCCCTCCCCATGTTAAGAATGGCTTTTAAAATAATAACATTATTATTTCAGCACGGATCACTCTCTGCATGAGTACCGAAATGTTTAATAATTTGGTATTTTTTTAGATTAGGTCCACCTCCACAATTTTCCTTTAAATGACGACATTTCTAGGTTTTCGAGTATGCTGAATACGGAAATCGCGTTGAAATTTTGCGGAAATCAGTAGTTATCAAGATATAAAAAGTTATATTATGCATTGTATTCTTTGGCGGCCATCTTTTTACGCGCGCACGCGCCATAAACAAATGCACGTGCGTAAAAAAGATGGTCGCCAAAGATTACAATGCATCATACAACTTTTTATCTCTTGATAACTACTTATTTCTGCAAAATTTCAATGCGATTTTCGTATTCAGCATAGTCGAAAACCATTACAAGTCGTCATTTAAAAGAAAATTGAGGAGGTGGACCTAATCTAAAAATTTACCAATAATTTTCCATCCCGTACACCTCCCGATACATTGCTTCATCAACATGCAACCATTTTATATCTCCCGAAGACACTTCCGTATTTAGCCAAAAAAAAAAAAAAAATGGGTGACCGATTTACCAGAACGTGGTAACTAAAAAGTGAGTACCCCTTTCAAATATTGAAATAATTTTTTTTTTTTTTTCATAATCTGGTTAGTGTTCAATCAATAATAATCCAGTGAAAAAATTTCAAAAAACCTATCCGTATAGAAATTCGCATGGGGGTGATGGTTGTATAACTCCACCACGTAAGTAAATAAATAAAAAATGTTACGTGCACATGCGTTAGCCTTGACTAGGGGGGGGGACTAAGGGAACGACCATTAAATAATTCTGCAGGTCGCCATGGAAATCAACGCCCAATGAGTACCAAAATAGTTTTCATGATATAAAGAAATTTTTTTCCGAAAAGTGGGTGATCACTTTTCGATGTAAATTTAACTTAAAATGAGCACCCACTTTCTGACCACCAGGGGAAGGGGCATTTATTTTCGTGTTTATTGGCTTAAAGGTTTTTTGACAAGGCAGTTTGGTACGTGAGTGCCTATTTAACAGTTTTCGTTTATGCTCACGCGTAGCATAAACAAAGGCTACGTCTGTGAAATGGAAAATAGTCCCATAGTTCAAGGGTTATTACCATGCAAAAGAAATCAAACAAAAAACTTTTTAGCCAAGAAACACACAGAAAAATGCCCCTCTCTCAGGTGGCCAGAAAGTGGGTGCTCATTCTAAGTTAAATTTACATTGAAAAGTGATCACCCACTTTTCGAAAAAGTAATTTTATGAATATCATGAAAACTTTCTTTTTGCTACGGAAACGGTTTGCAGATTCGTTTTTAGCACACCAAAATCTACAATAAAATATTTCGTTATATACGAACGTGAAACGGGCTTTAAAGTAAAATAATACCGGATTTTTTGGAGCAGATTTGCCGTTTAGTTGTACAAATATCATCAAACCAGGTAATCACTAAAAGGGACTTTTAAAAGTCGTCACCTGTATCGAGCAAAAGTTTAAAACCACCGATTATATGCCAGCTTACGTCATGATAACATATGTTGAGTGAGTTCCTAACAGTATTTTGTATAGTTTTTTAGTTTAAACTCATTTTCCCAAAATTTCCCCAAACTTAACGTGTTCGATATAGTCTGCCGCCATTTGTATTTTTCAGATATACGGATAAACATTGAATGTTTTTGAACCGATTATACATTACATAAAAACACTAAAATCTAATCCAGTTAGGTAGAACATTAACTTTTCTTGCCTTTGATAACATTTATTTGTTATATATTTATTTTTTGACAACTTTATTGTATCTGTGTTTAGTAATATGAACCCTTTTCATTTAATGTAACGTTTAGTCGGCTTGAAAAACAGTGTTTATCGGTGTATTTGAAAGCTACAAATGGTGGCGGACACTGTTGATTACATTAAGTTTAAGAAAGTGAGTTAAAACTAAAAAACTATACAAAATACTGTCAGAAACCCACCGATTATGCCAGCCTATGTCATGGTAACATATATTTGTGGGGTTTCAGACACTGTTTTGTATAGTTTTTAGTTTTCAACTTACTTTCCCACACTTAACTTATTCAACAGAGTCTGCGACCATTTCTGTTTTTCGAGCCGATTAAACATTTTACATTACATAAAAACACTAAACAATTATCCAGTTAGGTAGAAACGTAACTTACTTTACCTTTGCTTTCATTTATTTGTTTTTGGACAACTTTTTCGAATCTGTGTATAGTAACCCCCCCCCCCCATCAACCAAATATTAATTACTAACTCACATTTTTGTATACAGAAAAAAAAAAACATTTAGCGTTTCAACATTTTTGTTACGTTCGGCTTCATCCACTGATTGTTGGTCGAGTCCAAACCATGAATGATTGACAGAAACTCCCGAGAATCCAGATCAAATTTAGCGAGAGTACCATTTTTTTTCATTTTCGCCTTCTTTTTCACTTTTTTGAGTGGATTGCTGTACTAAGAATATAAGAAACATGCATTTTTCTCTTTTTATTAAATTTTTACATTACACCAAATTGAGCCACTGCAACGCGTGGCAGGGTACAGCTAGTATATATATATATATATATATATATATATATATATATATATATATATATATATATATGTGTGTGTGTGTGTGTGTGTGTGTAATTTCACTACTTCAGATAGTAATTACTAGGGCTATGACAACAGCATATTCTTTTCATTGTTTTGACTCTCAAGTATATGTCCGACACAGGTAGACAACCGAGAACCACATCACTCTATATAAGATATCAACAGATACACACTCGAGAGTCAAAACAATAAAAAGAATATGCTGTTGTCCTAGCCCTAGTAATTATACAAGTAAATAACACAAAGTTCCCATTATATAACTCAATAGTGCAATACTAGAGCTATAAATATTTCTTAAAATTATCACTTTAAAAGGGACAGACATTTATTTTGTCGCTCATTTTTCAAATGGTAGACTTTTCTTCGTAACTAGAAAAGTTGTATTTTCCATTGGAGAGCTGTAACACTAAAGAGAGGCCACATCAGACCTGTAGGGTTGATATGACGTTTCTTTTAGTTGAAAGTAATTTTTTGTTCCCGGACGATGACCGGGTTGAAAGAATAAAAATTATTATTAATTTTTATTTGTGAATAAATTCTGAGCTAAGTCTGTTGTTGAAATGGCGGCGGCGGGAGTGCCTTTGTGGCGAAAAGTTGAATCAAATTCTAGACTTCAAAAGCGAAAAAGAATGCATAAAATATGTTAGCCAAAATACACAGGCGTTTGATCTCCAATGACCGAAATTATAGTGTACAGTAGCCGGAGGGGTGGGGATTTCACACCCGCAATTGGCAAAACTATGAGCCAAAAGTTGACCTGGGAATTTGACAAGTTGAAAAGTCGGGTTGTTTTTGAAACACACGCAGTGACTCGGCATTGTGTTTAGAACAAAGAAGAGAAAAAAAAAATGAATTGTCCGAAATTTCAAAACAATAAAATAACGTATCGAGAATTATCATTTGGTGAATCAGGTCGAACGAAAAAAGGGAATTTATGAAATGTTTTTGCTCGGATGGGAAATGTCCAATAAGTTCAAAGCGACAAATGCATTCTTGGTCTTTTGACGTAAACAAAATGTCTGATATAATAAAATGGCCGACAACCAGAACTTAATTCAAAGATAAACTAAAATCCCTTTGAATTATCAAAGCGAAAAGTGAGATCAATAGATAATTTTAAAACAAATAAAATCGCGATTTGCTTTAAGTAAAAGGAAAAATAATTTCCTGTATATGAAAAATTCCATTAGTAAGCCAGGGAGGAGTTAATTAATACAACGTGTAAGTTGGGCGTTAATTAAAGGAGGAGTCAATCCAATTTTGGAAATGGACCAATGAAGAAGGGCCCTGTCGAAGTATAATCAACCAATGAGAAAAGGCCCCGTCGAATTATAATCAAGCAATTTGATTGGTCGATGACGAACATGGGTGTAGTCATCATTCCATAATTGTATTATAAAAGAAATGAAAAATTAGAGATTAAGTCAGTAAGAAGAACCGAGTGAAGTGAAGAGTAGTAAGAGTCAAAGAGAGATAAGTCTCGGCAGAATCACCTCTCTCTCTCTCTCCCCCTCGCTTGTTGCCTGATAACTCAACGTTTATAACGTGTAGATTACTTAATGAGAATTACGCAAAGTCCGCAATACCGACCAGGTATTTCAACAACAGAAGCTCAGTTGTAGAACTAACTGCTTGCTTGAATTAATTGTCAACTCTATGTATATGCTGTAAATACTTCTTTTATGAATTTCCGAAATATATATTATATTAACTAACCTCCGGAGTTTTGTTGCTGATGTGTGTTGATCCGTATATATGTACATTCTTTATTTGCCAAATGTGACCACGGTTAAGGTCACACGTGCAAGGTCACATCTGTGGATATTTCGTTATTTGCCATTTGTGACACCGTATCCGTCAACGAACACCCAGGATAACTAGACGATCCACGGAGAACAGGCCTTGAGGACCGAGCATCCGAGAAGAATCCCCAACGCCTTAACAAAGAACTCACTGGGTGACGCGACGTACTAACGGTTGGCAGACCTGGTTGCCCAGTCGACATATCATAACTGTACCGACCAGGGTGCAGATCATAACTGGGCTGCGATCAAGGGGTCTAGGGCGTGTAAAGGACAACGTCCAAAGGTCACAGAGCCATGAATTTAATTTTTTTTTTATTTATTTCATTTTCACCCCAAACAAGGCACAGTGCCTTTGATCTATGTGGCTACTATCGGGACCATAAGTTGCAAGAATAGTATGTAGGGAGTTGAGCAGCAAGATGTCTGTTCACATTACACTTAAATTTCTGCATGTCAATACAGTTGGGAAAGCAATAACCTGGAAGGGAGTTCCAAAGTCTGGTGAGAAACTATTAGAGTAGAAGGCCTTCTAATATCTAGGGATTTCTCCTGTGTAGGGGTGGGATTTTGATGCTTGCCGGGTTCATTGGTGATATTTACATCAAGGGGGTACAAGGGCTTGTAGTTCGTCAGAGCATCCACCATTAAAATACTTGTAGAACAGGCAGAGGGATGCAATATTTCGATGATGGGACAGAGGCTGAAGCTTAGATGAGAGTTCAGGACCTATCAGGTTGGTAAATAATTAAAGCTGTTACCAATAAAAACCTAACATTTTGAAAATGAGCAACAAAATGGTTGTCTTTTGTAAGTGGTCATTTTAAGATTATATCTGTGTGTGTGTGTGTGTGTGTGAGAGAGAGAGAGAGAGAGAGAGAGAGAGAGAGAGAGAGAGAGAGAGAGAGAGAGAGAGAGAGAGTTGTTTGATGAACTTCCGCTAATCACAAATATGAATAAAATATTATAAATGAGAATTAAATGTGTCTTTTCTTTTTGGAATGTTGTCTAACTATATACAGGGTGAGCGATTCTGATTTTTTTACTGTCCACCTACTTTTGGCTCACTCCGTATATATGTGTATGTATGTATGCATGTATGTATGTGCGTATATATGAGAGTGATAAAAACCATATCAAATGATATAAATGCAGGAGTGCCTCAGGGGTCTATTCTTGGACCTCTGTTATTCCTAATATTCATAAATGACCTCCCTGACAAAATTGTCATGTGACGACATCATGCTCTCTAACAGACATGACAGGAAAACAAATGAACACATATCTAAAGAAATGGCAGAAACACTAGAGGATGACCTTCAATCTGTAGTGGAATGGGGACAAAAATGGATGGTCACATTCAATGCTTCCAATACTAAACTTGTTTCCTTCAATGATTACAAGAAACCTTCTCTACCACCAATAGCAATGGCCAATGACTCTTTATCTGAAAGTACATCTTTTAAACTTCTTGGCCTAACGTTCACAGGAAACATGAATTTGAACAATTACATTGAGAATATTGCCAGGACCGCTGCGAAGAAGGTAGGTTTTCTCTACCATGCTAGAAAGCTACTAACGCCCGAAAGTATCCTATACCTCTATAAGGCCAACATTCACCCATGTATGGAGTATTGTTGTCATATTTGGGCTGGTGCATCTGCCACTGGTCTCTCGCTCCTAGACAAGGTTCAAAAGAGAGTCGCCAACCTAATAGATCCTGAACTGTCATCTAAACTTCAGCTTCTGTCTCATCGACGAAATGTTGCATCCCTCTGCCTGTTCTACAAGTACTTTAATGGAGAATGCTTTGACGAACTGCAAGCACTTGTGCCCCCTCAATGTAAATACCCCTGACAAACCCGACAAGCAACTAAATCCCACCCCTTCACAGTAGAGATCCCTAGACGTAAAAGAGCTTTCTACTCCAGTAGTTTCTTCCCCAGAACAGTTAGACTTTGGAATTCCCTTCCAGGTCCCTGCTTCCCTAACTGTATTGACATGCAGAAGTTCAAGTGTAATGTGAACAGACATCTTGCTACCCAACTCCCTACACAGTACCCCTGATGCTTATGTCCCTGACAGTAGCCCCCAACAACAAAGTGGCAATATGCCTTGTTTGGGGTGAAAATGTAATAAAAAGAAAATTTAAAAAATATAAGGAGCAAATTCATACAAGTTATTTTAATATTTTTCTCCCATGCATATACAAGATATTGTTTTTTTCTTTTGACAAATTTATATTCACTTTGATTTAAATAAAAAAATGAATAAATAAAATAAAAATACAAGAATACATCAAAGCCTAGAAGAAAGAAAAATGTTTCTTTCCTTTCGATACAAGCACGTCTTAACCCAACGGATATGTTGCATGCAATCGTTAAATTTTAAATATGACGTGAAACGTTAGTCATTAACCTAAACAGAAGCAACTACATTAATAAAACTCCAGTTTTTATACATTTGAACAGTTCGTTTACTTGCAATACGAATAATAGGACCTCACATCAGTGAGAGGTGCCGATACATATAAAAAAAAGCTGTCGAGATGTTGACCCTGAAACCGTGTGTATTCTCTCCTGATGATCCGATATTATTTGGAAACTAAAGCATAATATTCCATAATTAAAAATAGAATACAAAATAATTTATGAATAAAATAATTACAAAAAGAAGGTGAGAAAACGATCCATATTTCTATTTTGATTACCCAACACTACTTGGAAGACGAAAGGAAATATTTCACATTCGAAAACAACTAAAACAAAACATAATTATATTCAAACCTACAATCTCAAAAACAAAAACCACAGAACAGACGAATCGTCGAGCATTTTATTTCTTCCTTTTCATTTCAAATTCATATATATATATAAATTTGTTTACACTGAAAAATACAGCTGATATTTTTTTTTTTGAAATTACACACAAATGTACTTTATGTGTCTGTGAGTATTCTTAGAATGATTATATATCGAAGATCGATAATCGAAAAATTCGATTGAAGAAGGAACAGTACGATTTTGATCCAAGTTAACACTCTTCTAAAGCTTAACATTACAAGTGCATTAGAGAAGTTTTATCATCGTACAAGCAGAAGAGCCGGGCGCATAAATTCAGCTATATGTTCTTTAATAACACAGGTCCCTATTTGAAATGAATAGTTCTGACTCTTGATTTTTGCATTTTAAACTTTAATTCAAGTCATTATATAAAAATAATCTTATAAAATCAACAGCAGATTTTCTACACCGCAATGAAAACAACAATATATTGTGGAATAAGTCACTGTGAGGAGTCATGTAAGGCGTCGTTCCAGTGCACTGCAATGAGTCCTCGACTAGAGCAGGCAATCAGTCGATTTGATTGAAAAATGGGCGATTTCGGTGATTTTGATGACATTAAAAGTACAGGGTGAAAGTATAAAATTGTTTCTATAAAGAAAACAACACTACAGCTTTATTTGAAAAATTTTATTGAAAAAAAAAATCAATTCAGGGAACTTGATTATGTAGAAGAGCTGACATCTATTCAATGTAACTGCCTTCAGCCTCAATCACCTCCACGATACAGGTAAGGAACTGGGAGCATGCCTTTTCCACAAGCGCAGATAGGAGCTTGGCGGATAGCGCCAATCAAGCTGGCTTTGGTGTTGTGGTGGTAGGTCATGTTGGTGATGTTCTCGATGTATGACCAAACGAAGTAGTCCAAAATAGCAAACTGCTGCAAGCATAAAAAGCAATGGTCTTTGTGTAAACAAATAGAGCTGAGGTGTTTGGACAATGTTTAACGTTGTTATATCGTACATCTATCTCAGCAGCAGCTAAATAGAATACTGGTAAGAAGCACTGACTGTTGCCTCGGTGATCTAGTTTCAATTCTGGCTTGAGGTAGCTGCTAGTCTAGCCAAATTCATGAGCTGTGATACAGCAAAACAGTACTGTATGGGATAACTATATATATATATATATATATATATATATATATATATATAAATAATAATTTTCCAAGTCCAAAGATCAAGTTTTTTCAGTTGGTCATTTATTACTTTTCAAAAGTTAGCTATTACATTATTGTTTTGCATTGCCACTAACCGAGAAGGAATTTATATATATTTTTTTCATAATAAAAAACTTTATTAGAAAGATTTTTTAATCCATTATAATTACTATATACAAACCGAGTATGTTTCAAGTAAATGATTAACCTGTATATACATGTGTGTGTGTGGGGGGGGGGTTGTGAAAGCGAATTTCATCAAAGTACTTGATTATAAGGAAAATTCAAAATAAACACACCAACAAAAGTTCAGAAAAACAAAAAAAACAATTAAATTAAAATATATATATAAATATAAATGATAAAATATCATCGTGAATTGCAAATAAAAAAATCACAGTATTCGATGCAGCGTGTGGGACACCATTTCCGATAAGACAAATCTAAACAAAGGCTAAAGAGAGCCCAACAGAAAAGAACAAAAGATTGTTCCCCTTTGTGTTGAGTTTGAAACTCACAATTCCTATGTTTTTCTGATCTTCTCTCACACACACACACACACGCACACACACACACACACACACACACACACACACACACACACACACACACACGTACATGTGTATGTGTGGGTGGGGAAATATATATGCAGAATTTCACCAGACTATGCCAAGGTCCATCCTGATATGTGATTTCAAGATTAGCTTATTATTTATATAATCTGACGTGACCATTTCCGGTGCCCAAAATCGATAGTCGATCAAAGAAAGGCTCATAAAAAAACAAAACAAAAGAGAAAAGAAAGTAAAGGATACATATTTTGGTTCTTTATTTAAACCTTCAAAGTTACCAAGCGTTGCTAGGAGATAACCATCTTTCTGTAAGGTATTTCACTTCTCCTCCTTCCCCTCTTTTATCTACTACTACTACTACTACTACTACTTCTTTTTCTTGTTTTTTCTTCTACTACTACTATTACTACTACTGTCACTTTTAACCTGTTTTACATGTGCTATTTGATCAGCGCAAATTGTTGCTAGTAAAGTTTCGGTCGTTCAAGACACGTGTATAATCATAGTAACCTATAGTTGATCTATTTTTTTTTCTCACACGCTCACTCATACATCATAACCGAGAGATCTTTTTAAGGTTCTAACCACCCCTTTGTTCAATAATTTGTATCTCTTGTGCAATTGGTTAACAAAGTATATTTACCAGGTAATATAAAAAAAAACTTTTTTTTATTATCCCGGTAGCTCCTATAATTACTGGAATGATGGAGATCTGCTTAAAATTACAGTTTGTTTTCATGTTCAATTACCTGTATCTCTTTTGCACTTGGTTCACCAGGTATATTTTCCTGTTAATTTTCGAAATTTTTTTTGTTTTTCATGATTCCAAGCGCTTGTATAATTACTGGAATGATGCAAATCTTCTTAAAATTCCAATTTCTTTTCATATAATACATAAGACCTTAGTATTTCGTTATCTTTTCCCTCTCAGCTCTGTTTGACCCAGTATCATTGGGGACACTGACTTCTACTAAGGTTGCTTCTTTCTCCTTCTTGTCCTATATCACAGTGTTCAGTTTAAGAGTTCCATTTTCTAGGCACAACGTTGTAGGAATGGCATGGTGTATGACTTATTTCCAACTGTTTTTCTAGTTTATGTTCCCAAAGACGTACTGCAACTTTTGATATCCAACTTTTTACAGGTGGTCCGGTAGAGATATTTACACACCAAATATTCTATCAACTGCCCCAGGGATACTTGTGACCAATTCTAATATGAATTTTAGGAGCCTTAAACCTATTTATTACTACATATATGTATAAATACATTTTTTTTTACTACCTATATATATATATATATATATATATATATATATATATATATATATATACATAAATTCACACCGAGGAAGGCCGAAGGATCGGTCGAAAATATGTGCTTTTGAAAGCAACATTCTTGTTTTTTTTTTTTTTCAAAAAACTTTTTGTATTCCTACACGTCAACATATAGAAAATAAATACAGAAAAGATATAAACATTTATATTTTTTGTATTGATTTTTTATTCATACATATTTACACACACACACACACACACACATACACACACACACACACACACACACACACACACACACACACATATATATATATGTATATATATATATATATATATATATATATATATATATATATATATTAGTGTTGGGACGATTAATCGAAATTGAAAATCAGAAAAATCGGAACATTTTGGAGTATCAAAATATCGGAACATTTTGGGATATCAAAATATCGGCTTTGAAAAAAATTGTGCCTATTTTTCGATGCCAAAGAATTTCTTTTAATTGTCTTTTTATTTGATTTAGTTTAAAACAAAATTTCCATAGCTGATTAAATAATTATAATTTATTGATTTTAAATTACAAGTAAAACTAAAATCGATAGATCATCCCTCAAGAGTTTATCTTTACGTTTGAGATAATATTTGTCCAATAGAATAAATATGACGACTCTATAATTAATAGATTTATAAAGAATCGCAATTGGAATCGGTACTAGTATTGGAATGGAGAATTTAGTACGGAAGCTGTAATTGTATCAGTATCGGACAAAATATTGAAATCGTCTCATATATATATATATATATATATATATATATATATATATATATATATATATATATATATATATATATGTATATATATATATATATACATATATGATATACATATGTAAATATATATACATAATACATATATATATATATATATGTATGTATGTATATATATACATATATTATATACATATGTAAATATATATACATAATACATATATATATATATATATATATATGTATATACATGCATACATAACATATACATGCATACATAACATATACATGCATATACATATCCATAACATATGATGATTGCAACGTCTTGTCAGACGAGTGCCACTCCCTCAGACACTTATATCCATGAGCCCAAAAATGACTTCCATCGCCACAGGACCATTTTAATAGACAAAATGCCTGAGGGAGTATCTATACAAAGATGATGTTACAGAGTTTTAGCTTTGTACGACAGCTAAGTCTTTCTCTCGGTTCAAAATGTTGAGATCCAGCAATAAGCAAGAGCAAGATAGCCAGCAACAAGTTAAACTGCAGACCAGCTTAATGCGGGTACTGGTCTCCCGCTTTATGTTTTTTAAATCAGAGATTTGCTTCTCCTAGAAAGGTTGCCTTCACCACGGCTTACGGGAGCCCTCTCCACCTCAACACACACATACATACACACAAACACACATGGTGCTAGTTGGCCGTTGACCCCGAAAAAGGGTTCATTCGCCCTTTGGAAGGTCTTGTTTTTAATCCTTCAGGGAGACTAGCCACCCTCCTCACCAAACAAGTCTGGTGGAGGAACCAGTTTAGTCGTAGGTGACCCGAGCATGAGGCAGGTAGTTACATGGTACAAGTAGCATATGACATGACCTGATATAACATATGCATATAATATATATTCATATATATACATAATATATACATATATATATATATATATATATATATATGTACATAATATATACATATATATAAAATATACATATATATAATATATACATATAATGATGATGATTGCTGCATCTTTCCAGATGATTGCCGTCACATTGAGTTCTCCCAATCTTGTCGTCCATGCCATCTCAGATGACTCCGTACTCCCGCCGCAGATTTGCACGTCTTGAATCAGATGTGACATACAAATTGAGCTATTTCCACTGATTTGTCTTCCTTTGGAGGTTGAAGGGTATCCCTATGAATAATCACATGTCTTCTCAAACCAGCAGTAGACTTGCAAACTTTGCTGCATGTTAAACAGATCGTTTGGTTCGGACTAATAGGTGTAAAGTTGACCTGAACAGGAGTTTTGTGTAACTTAAGGTGGTTGACGTAGCCAGCTTTTAACAAAAGCACTCGTTCACAAGTGTGGCATTTCCAGCTCTGTGTGTCATGGTTAAGACCATCAATTAAACCTTTGCGACGCTCTCACTTCAGATTGCTGTGGGCCTGCTTTCTTTTCTCTAGAGCATCACAACTTTCACATATAAGCTTTCGTTACTTCGGCCTTTGCAGAGTAAGTTCGTCCTATGTGTCGATGTCGATTTGTAAGACTTTCAAATTATTCTTTGTAAAGTCCCTGAACCTCTTCCTAGGCTTGTGTTGAGAGCACTTGCTATTTTCCAGCTCACCGTAAAAAATTTGTTATGGCAGCCTACAATCTTTCATTCGAACCAAGTGGCCTACCCAACGCATGTTAGATCTGATTACAAAATAAAATTACTCTAGGATAGCGATACAAAATAGTTTTAAAACTAACAAAAACAATAGAAAATAAACAAATAAACAAATGAAATAAACATGAATATACATAAGCGATCACACATATATGTATGTATATATATATGTATATATGTGCATATATGTATGTACACATATATATATTTATATATAAATTAAGAAATAAAAAAAATTTAAAAAAACACTAACCTAGTTTTAAAACAGATCCTTTGTCTGATAAAATGCATGCCCATTGGCTGATAGGAAGGGGCGCGGTGGATACTAGAAAGCTGATTGGCTAACTAAATCCTCAATAGAAGAGTCCCAGACTACCATATAAAAAGGATAAACAACCACAGAATTCGCGCATAAGCCTGAGGAATCCTAGAGTGGATGAAACGGCGAATATTCAGTGTAGCTTAATCGCCATATATATCTTATAAATTACTAACTAGCTCTACCTACGTATTGAGCACTTTTGAAGTAAATACTTAAAGTTTAAGCATAAATCTATACTTTCGTATATTAATTTTATGTGAGTAAATGAAGTAGTTATATATATATATATATATATATATATATAATATATACATATATATAATATATACATATATATAATATATACATACATATATATACATAATATATACATATATCTATGCATAATATATGCATACATATATATATACATAATATATTCATACATATATATATATACATAATATATGCATAATATACACATATATATATATACATACATACATAATATATATACATATATATATATATTTACACACGCACACAATATATCTCTATATATATACAATATATATTTAGTAATGTGATTGATAATTTAAAAATCAAATTATAATTAAATTAAAAATCCGTTTCATAAGAAGGAACAACAACAAAATCAATTATTTGTACAATCGTTTCGGAAAACGGTGTTTTTATTGTGGTAGACATCAAGTTACGGACAATAATTATTACATATAGTTTTTTAATAAACAAGGTTTCTCGTCAGCAAATATTGTGAAGGGTTTTTATTAAATGTAAAGGGTTTTTATTAAATGTAAAAGACACCATAAATAAACCTAGCATTAAAGTAAGGCAGATGTATCTGGAAAAAATTAAAATAAAGGTATCGATTTAAACTTGATAAGAAAATTAATATGGGTTAGAGAGAGGAATAAACAGAGTAAAATATAAATTTGGTTTAAGTACTACATTATACATACATACATACACAAATATATACATGCATATATATGAAAAATAGACACATATATACATATACATAGATATACAGATATATATATATAAATATAGGTACAAATATTTACCCTTTAATTTTTCGCCTTTTGAAATCAGGAACTATGGTTAAAGTACTCATATAGATGTTTGCTATGGCTTTTCAGCTTATGAAGTGATAAATTTTAAGAAGAATGCCCGTGCAATAATTTATTTCCGTTAGCATACTTTTGATTTAAAGACGCCACGGTTTATAATTCGAAAGAAATTTTAGGTTAATGTTATTTGTATAATTAAATAATGCAAGGGGGATAATTAGTCATATTTTCTTTAATTAAAGGATGTAAGGAGGATAATTAGTCTAACTTAATTTATTACAGAATAATAAAAAAATTTTTAATCTATTTTTACTAATAAGTAATTTTTAATGATTTAAGGTGATTTATATTTATTAAATTTAAACCAACGTTTATGACTGCATGTGAAGATTAGTTCCTGTCTTGAATTTAATAGGGTGGTTGCATTTTTTATATCTTCATATTTCAAAAAATTTTTTAGGGTCTCTTTTGTACATAGTGCACAGAATTTATCTCCTGGTTTATATGGTTTGCAAGATTCAATTACTCGCCATTTCAAGTTGAAAGAAATATTGCTATTTTTGAGTTGCCAAATATAGTTGGATAGAGTAGTTTGGTTTGACAGAAAGTTATTTTTAAAAGAATATTTGTGCGTTGAAATTCTATGTTTTATTAGGCCAGATGTGGAACCAAAATATATTGCCTCTTGCTTATTGTGATTATTTTCCGTCATATAACTACTTCATTTACTCACATAAAATTAATATACGAAAGTATAAATTTATGCGTAAACTTTAAGTATTTTCTTCAAAAGTGCTCAATACATAGGTAGAGCTAGTTATTAAGTTCTAAAATATATATGGCGATTAAGCTTAATCGCCATATATATTTTATAACTTAAACTCCAAAACTAAAACATTACCGACATACCAAGCACCCCCTCCCACCTTTTCCCCTTGTTACCTTCCTCTTTTTTCCGCTCTTCTCGCACCCCTCCCTTGACATCATTCACTCTTTCATCCCATCATAACGAACATTTCTGTAAAAGTCTGAGGAAACTACAGACGGGCAAAAAAAAACGGCCAGGTAGATGAAACAATAATGTTACTTAATAGAAAGATACGGTAATAAAAAATAAAACGTATATATATATATATATATATATATATATATATATATATATATATATATATATATATACTTTAATGCTTTTTCTTGTAAATATTCCAAGATTAATCTTTTTCCAGTAATAGCAGGATAGAAAATAAAATAATATAAATAGTACAATACCAAATATACTACATTTGTCTCATGCTCAATGATAATCAGAACATATGTACACACACACACACACACACACACACACACACACACACATATATATATATATATGTATATATATATATGTATATATATATATATATATATATACATGTGCTTTTATTTCATCATAAGAATATATGTAACAGATCTCTGTCGTTGGCAATCTTCAACAAACAGTACAAGTATGTTATCAATGTATTTTTGAATGTAGCAAATACTTCAGACAATTCTATGGAGAAAAAAAAACATATTCAAACACAATCTTTGCATTTGACAAACAATCAAATGTAAACCTCTGATGTCGAGGATGTTTTCACAGTGTTGGTCCGGTCTCCATCTTCTTATTTATTTATTTATCTCCTTCAGTCGTACATTCGTATTTATTATTATTTCTTATTTATATTTTATTTAATATAGTTTTCCCTCTTAAATTTATTTTCTTCATTTCTTAATTATTATAGATTTTTTCAATTTGAATTATTCTGTTTTTAAAACTACAATATCATTAGAAAGTGTTTTCCACTTGTTTGTCTGCCAATACTAAAACAGCCATACTTTCGTATTTATAATAATTCCTTTTTTTTCATTTTATTTAATTTACTCCCTAAAATATATTTTACTCCATCTATTCCTTTGTGTACATGATTATAAATTTAAATTGTCCTATCTTTTAACTAAAATATCTTTGGAATGTATTTGTTTATCTGTTTGTGAGTAAACATTTTGTTTGGTTGTATATACGTTAGGAAATCCAGAGGAGATCACTATACGTTACTTTTCCTAATATATCCTTTGCTTAGTTATTTCCCTTTATTTATTTCTCATATATTAACATTTGCTGGCTAATTTTTGGATTGTTTTTTACGTTATTATATTTATGTATTTTATTTATTTTTTTTTTGTACTATTGCATTTCTATAGTATCTAGCTAAAATGTCCTTTTCTATCATGTTCCTGATCTATCCTTGTTGTCTTTATTACTTCCTAGTTATTTAATTCTCATATTTTGCGTTTCTAAGCTGTACAGATTTAAGAAATTTATTCTTATCAGTGCTTTATAATTTTACCATCACTTCCTTAACTGCTACTAAGATTGGCATGATCTTTCAAAAGGGTTTTCAACTGTAATTATTCTTACTATAAGGAGGCGTTCATGTTTCACGACCGTGCTTGGTATGTCTCATTATTTGCTTCGGTTTTAGTTTGTGGATGTTTCAAGAGTAGGTTTCCCTATAATTTATATTTGATTTATATTAAGCACTAGCAAGGGGTACCCGGCGTTGCCCGGGTGTTTTTCGGTGTGTGTGGTCGGGCGGGGGTGGGGATGTTAACGAAAACCTAAGAATAAGTGAATTAAAAAAAACAGAAAAACGAACGTTAAAAAACCCTGCTTAGCGGCGGGAGGGGGGGGGGTACCCGGCGTTGCCCGAGTGTTTGGAGGGGGTGGGGTGTTAATGAAAATCTAAGAATAAACGAAGTAAAAAAAGAAAACAGAAAGCGGGGGGTACCCGGGGGGGGGGGGAATCAAAACATCGAAAAAAAAAAACTAACATAAGGCAAACGTGAAAAATCATTCACCACCCAAAAAACTATTTTCAATATTTGTGCTGAAAAGCAAAATACGTGCCTTTTCACAGCTGAACATTTTGCTAACCGCATTTCATTTCCTCTGATGATATGAGCCATTATTGAAAATCCATGGATTAAGGAAATTAATGTAACCCTTTTATATATTCCTTTTGTCAAACAATAAATTCTTAACTCGAATATATGTGTCTATATTTTGATTTTCAGAATTTAATTTTAACTAAATTTAGTAATTTATAAAATATATATAATAAGCCTGCAGAATCCTATAGAATATATATAATAAGCCTGAAGAATCCTATAGTGGATGAAACGCGGAATATTCAGTGTAGCTTAATCGCCATATATATTTTATAAATTACTAACTAGCTCTACCTATGTATTGAGCACTTTTGAAGAAAATACTTTTGAAGTTTACGCATAAATTTATACTTTTGTGTATTAATTTTATGTGAGTAAATGAAGTAGTTATATATATACTGGGGTGAGAAGAAAGTTAATTTCAAATGATGCATTTTCAAATAAGTTTTCGTTTACTTTATATGTCATTTTTAAAGAGCGTTTTTTGCTCTATCTAATGGCTTAAATGACAGTTGCTTTAAAATAATTACGTCATCTTTTCAGAACGTTGACTCGCCTACTGAATACCAGTTTTTCAAGCATCTTGACAACTTTTTAAATGAGAAATGCTTCAAAAGTGTCAATAATATCAAAAACGGCTTCAGCAATTTCACCACCAACAGAACGCAAGATTTTTATATTACTGCCATAAATACACTCGTTTTGCATTGACAAATGTGTGTTGATTCTGATGGTGATTATTTCGATCAATAAATTTTTATTTGAGTCAAAATATGCTTAATTTAATATATATGTGTGTGTGTGTGTGTGTGTGTGTGTGTGCGTGTGTGTGTGTGTGTGTGTGAGTGAGTGTGTGTTAAGATTTCTTGTTCGTTAGAAGCGCCGGTTGAGTTTGACTAAAATAAATACGTATTATATACGTTTGAAACCAAAAACAACGCATTATTACAAAATAAACAGACATTTTTTTTGTTTGAAAATTATGTTGAAAGCCTCATCATCAGTATGTCTTTTTTTCTTTTTATTTTTTGCCATGTTGTTGCTGGGGCTGATAATCAGAAAGTAGAAATCGGTTTGTTGTTTTTACGGTAGTTTTTTTTAAATCTCGGAACGGTGCGTTAGGTCACGGGGGAGTTTTTTTTTCTGATTATCTGCCCCAGCAACAATATTTATGAATTTCAATATAATTTTCATACAAAATAAATGTCTGTTTATTTTGTAATAATTTGTTGTTTTTGGTTTCAAACGTATATAATACGCATTTATTTTATACTAGCATGATTGTCCGGCGTTGCCCGGGTATTTGGAGGTGTATGCTGAGCAAATAAAAAAAATAGGTCAATTTTTTAAACTTTGACCCCTATTATGACCCTTCAAATCAAGTTATTAAGTTAGATCCATGTCCAAGGAACCTATATCTAAAATTTCAAGTGTTTAGATCCAAAATTCTCCGAGGAGTTTGGTAGAGTTCTCAAAGGTCAAATCGTGTAACGTTGACCTTTAACAGTCAAATATCTGGCCGAAAACGAATCATTAAGATGTTCCCAAATCTCAGTACCCTGTATATCAAATTTCGAGTCTGTAGACCAAAAATTGACAGAATTATTGCGTAGGGAAATGTACACAGACACACACACACACACACACACAGACACACAGACAAACAGACACTTTCACTTTTATAGATATACTAGCATTTCAGCCCGGCGTTGCCCGGGTGTTTGGATGTGTATGTTGAGCAAAAATAAAAAGTGGTAGTAGGAAGGCAGGCTCGAACCCGTACCGCAAAGGAGGAAAAGAACGGGGTAAAACCTAACGTTTATGCTGTTACGACCACCGCCAAACCGGAAGCGACATTTTTTAAAATTAAGGCTAGACAATCTAAAGGAGAGGATAACTTTAAAAAATATCGGCGAAAAAAGTGCCCCCCCCCCGTAGAAAAGTGCCTAGTTGAAAGGGAAGATATTAATGTTTTTAACCAATGTTTCGATATTTGTCGTATGAAAGGTCGAACTTTAAAACGATACTGATATTGGTAAAATCCGTCGCCTCTATTGAAAGTTTGAGGCAGATATGCAAACAGACATATATACATACATTTATATATTGGTAACTAAAAATTTTCGACCCAAACTGGTGAAAAAGCTTGCTCTATCTCTGAATACCCCTTATGGAAAATTTCAAATATTTAGACCAGAAATTGTCTGAGTAATTTGGAAGAGACTGCAGAGGTCAAATTTTTTTTTTTAACTTTGACCCCTATTATGACCCCTTAAAATTTATTGTTTTGGGCTCAAATCAAGTTATTAAGTTAGATCCATGTCCAAGGAACCTATATCTAAAATTTCAAGTGCGTAGACCGAAAATTGTCGGAGGAGTTTGGTAGAGTTTTCAAAGGTCAAATCGTTGAACTTTACATATTAATCGCCAAATTTTTGGGCAAAAACCGATCACGTCGATTTTCCCAAATCTCAGTACCCTGTATATCAAATTTCGAGTCTGTAGACTAAAAATTGACAGTTATTGCGTAGGGAAATGTACACACACACACTCACACACACACACGTTCACTTTTATATATATATATATATATATATATATATATATATATATATATATATATATATATATATATATGTGTATTTCAGGTTTGCGATGTTCAAAATTCGGGACTAATGAAAACGAGGTTGTTAGATAGTGCTCAATAAAAAGAGCAAAATATTTTTTTTACGTCTCGGTTTGAATATGTCTG
The DNA here is from genome assembly GCF_053919585.1 of Euprymna scolopes. NCBI lineage: Eukaryota > Metazoa > Mollusca > Cephalopoda > Sepiida > Sepiolidae > Euprymna > Euprymna scolopes. The sequence continues at coordinate 14,336,276 of NC_136503.1, read as the reverse complement.
CATTAGTCTATTAACTTTTTCATTCTCCTGTATAGTGACAACGGCCTTTTTCTTTCCCTTCTCACTCTATCACCCCACCCCAACTTAACTTATACCGACATGCAACTCATGATGTCAACAAACAAATTTACTAACTTCTTTTTCTGACACGTGAAAATAAGTGTATAAACACAACCTCCCCATACCCACTCTCCTATACAATCTACAGTTCCAGTAAAATTATGACCCATTTTAGTCATTTCAGATTTATACCCAGTTGTTAAACTATTTTTGAATAATCTCCCATTAGGTTGAAATGCGGTCTCTCCATTTTTTTTTTTTTTTATCCTTTTTTTATCCTCTTTTTTAGACAGCTTGCAACCTTTTTATGATCTTTTTATGTTTTTATGAAGAGCTCTTTTTTCCTTTTTTTCAATTTCTTTCAAGTTTTCTTCCATTTTTCTTTGTTGCGTCGAGAGGTTCCGGGTCGCCTGAGGAAATGTCATTGACTGAAACAGATGGCTATTTGTAGCGACCATATGTAACTGTTTACCCTCAATAATATATCTATATATATATATATATATATATATATAATTTTCAGAATGTGTGAGATGATATAATTATTTTCACAGTCAAACAACATCGCAGCTCACAAAAGCCATGGCAGCCAACAAATTGGAAATCCAAGACTCGAGTTTCGATCTCATTTGGGCTCATCAGTTGAACACATCCAAACTCAGGATTAAAAATCCAAGTCTTTTGCGGGCCACACGCAATGAAGTCTATTAACTAGCACAGATCAAGCAAACCGTGGTGAAATCCAACTATGAAATGAACCTACTTCATCTCAAACAAGGAGTGTGGTCATCCAACCAACGAGCACCTATCCGATGTCTCACAAGTAGGATTTTTTACACCTGCTAGAACAATATCATCCAATATGCAAACCTAGCAAGTAGTTAATAATAGAATTTTCAGAATGTGAAAGATGACATAATTATTTTGACAGTCAAACAACGGCATGGTTGTTCAAGTGACAGAGTACTCACCTCGCATGTAAGAGACTCGGGTTTCGAATCCCAAGTTCAGATGTAATTAACTGATGAGCCCAAAATGAGAGTGAAACTTGAGTTTTGGACTTCCAGTTTGTTGGCTGTTATGGCTCTTGTGAGCTGCGACGTTATTTGACTGTGGAAATAATTATATATATATATATATATATATAGTTATATATATATATATATATATATATATATATAGAGAGAGAGAGAGAGAGAGAGAGAGAGAGAGAGATTGATAGATAGAGGCTTTAAAAGTGGGCGAATAAAAGGTATATATATTTTTATATATTTTATTAGAAATATTAAAGCTATCCCCTCTTCACCTTACTTTTCCACCCGATTTTATTTTTATTTTATTTTATTTTGTTTATCAACATGAAAATAAGTAACTGTTTTTCTTTATATTTTTAAATATTTTCAGATATATCTTCCTTACTTAAAAAATGCTAGTTTTATTTTTGGTGTCTTTAAACCCCCACCCACTCTTTTTGCTGATGAGGAGACTTAGTTTTATAAAATCAAATGATAAAATTATTCTTCAAGACGTATTGTCTATTTCAATAAAAACATCGTTTCCGAAACGATCGTACAATATATTGATTTTGTTTGTTTTTCCTTTTGAAACCGATTTCTAATTATAAAGTATGAATCAGTTTACTCAATATATATATATATATATATATATATATATATATATATATATATATATATATATATATATTACACACATGGATATATTACACACAGGGAGAGAGAGAGAGAGAGAGAGAGAGAGAGAGAGAGAGAGAGAGAGAGAGAAAATGCACACACAACATTACGTTTCTGAATTTTTTAGATGAGGATCGACTATTCTTATCATTTAGACTCTTTCTCGTATTGAGTGTTATTTTTGCAATACTTTGGTCTGTGTAAACTCCAACCTTCTTTAGGTGTATTTTGTCAAATTCAGGAATTTAGGAATCATTTTGTCGAACTCAGAAATCCGCAAATACCCATGGCGGAGTGCATAGAGTGCTTTGTAAATATTTAGTTGTAAAGTTACACTCTTCTGAGAAGTTGATGGTTCAATCCATAGAACGAAGAACACCCAAAATACAAGTGCGAATTACTTGGAACTTCTATCCACTCATGGTTAATGAAACAAGACCATGCCACGCCCGTGGATTAAATAAAGGGTTCCGTTCGCAATTCCATGCACATTCCAGAGTTTGTCAGAAAGATCTTCGAATTCAATAAGATACATCTGAAGAAGGTCGGAGGTTACATCGACCAAAACGCTGAATAATATAACATGATAATATAAAATAACACTGAAGATGAGAACAGAAGTCCGAACAATCCAAATAATATATACACATGCAATTTCGCCCATTCGAACCCCTTTTTGTGTATCCGTATTTCCGTTAGTAATGACTTGTAGCGGCATGAAGTTGTTGGTAGACATCTGTTTCTATGGAGACGAAAAAAAAAAAAACGTTCGGGTCACAAGATATTTTCACGTGCTACTGATGAAACTGTGAAGGGTAGGTTTACACCAGTTCCCCAACCCTTGCGTTGTCTCTATCCAAGGCTGACAGTCTGGCAGTTTTTCAAGACAAAATCCGTTTCCACATCATCTAAAAAGAGTCCCCTGATCAGCTATGCCAGATTCTCATTAGTAATTTATAATAGAAAAGAGGTAAAGACAGATAAGCTCTCCTCTGACCCCATCTATACTTTGCTACTTGAACATCATATATATATATATATATATATATATATATATATATATATATTTTTTTTTTTTTTTTTTTTTTGATTTTTTTAACGATATTGAGTTTAGCGTCTTCACCTTGAAGATCGAATGTTTTTTTTGTTTTTGTTTTTTTAGAAATTGCCCATTTTTTATGTTGGACGTAAACAAATAATATTTATATTTATTTATTTTTAAAACAGTAATCTACGTACATGCATGTTTCAGAGCCCTACCCCTCTTCAGCATAGCTTGATTGTTATAAATAAATAAAATAATATATATATATATATATATATATATATATAAAGTAATTGGACGATTACAATATTTTTCCCGATTCCGATACAATTACTGATTCCGATTCTTTATAAATCTCTAAATATTTAATTATAGATTTGTTATTTTTTCCCCCTGATTACCGTAACAATGCACGCTAAATGTGGAGATATTTTCCTAAACGAAAAAAAAAAAATGGGATTTATCTATCGATCTTTGTTTTACTAATAGCTAAAAAACCAATAGATATTTATCATTTTTTAATTATTACCAGTAAAAGAAAATTTTGCTTTAAACAGATTCAAATAAAAAAGACAATTAAAAGAATCGTTTCGGCATTGGAAAATATACACAAATTTTTCCGATACTCAATTCCAATTAATCGTCCCAACACTTCATATATCTATATATCTATCTATCTATCTATCTATCTATCTATATATATATATATATATATATATATATATATATATATATATATATATATATATATTGTTTTAACAAAAACCAAGGCTTCAAAGAATGAGCTAATAGCAACAAATAGTGTATTTGCAAGGATGAGATATACATATACATACATATATAAATATTTGCAAGGATGCGATATAGGTAAAATATTTTCGCTTGTTTTCTTTTCCTTATAAGGGAAATTGATTCCATATTGTTTTATTGTAAAAGTGTTTTTTATTCAATAAGTCTGAAGAAAGACTGTTCTTGTGAAAATTTTCAAACGACATAATGCTTGAATTTGTCCGAATGGTCTTGAAACAATTTTAACTAACGATGAAATACACTATTTGTTGCTATCAACCCATTTTTTGATGTCTTGGTTTTTATTAAAACAATTTATGAATGCTCATTTATGAAATATGATAATTTTGTAGCTTACAGTTTAAGTCATCTCTTTTTGGCTTAAAATTTATTGGTATATGAACGATCTAAAACCAAACTCCTATCTTTACATCATCAACGCTCTGATCCCCATCTGGCATCAATTGAAATGGATGGCTCTCGTCTAGGAGAAGCCCCATGTTTTGACAAGCTTCTGGGTTTGTCCTTTACTCCGGATCTGAAATGAAACACCTACATCAAGTCTGTTGCCAAGGTCGCTGGAAAGATGGTGGGATCCTTCCACCGCTCCAGAAGATATCTCACTACTGATGCAATTCTCTATCTATATAAAAGCCAAGTACGTCCAAGGATGGAATACTGTTGCCATATCTGGGCAGGAGCTGCTAAAAACAGCCTATCCTCCCTTGACAGAGTACAAAATAGACTTCGTGGCTTAATGGGGGATGCCCTTTTCTCTACCCTGCAACCTCTCTTCCACAGAAGAGACGTTGCGAGCCTATACTTGTTTTATCATTATTTCCATGGCAGGTGCTCGTCTGAACTCCAATCACTGGTCCCCCCCTCGTCAATCTTTCACGAAAAACACTCGTCTAGCTGAATCCACTGTGAAAAATTTTCCCCACTCTTTATCTGTGCCTAAATCAAAACGTAGATTCCATGAACAAAGCTTCTTTCTTAGAACTGCACGACTGTGGAACTCTGTTCCGTCTGCCTACTTCCCACCTGACTACAACCTGGATGTCTTCAAGTCCAACGTAAACAAATTCCTTATGAACCGCCACCTCAAGTAAACACTTCAATAAATCTCCACACTATCGTACTGTACTTGCAATACCCCTTATCCCTGAGTGGCTTCCGGGCCTTGATAAGTGGTGACCACCGTGTAAAAAAAAAAGAAAAAAAAAGATTACTGAATCATATAAACCCAGTAAAATTCGGAATACTACAAATAAGACTATATATATATATATATATATATATATATATATATATATATATATATATATATATATATATATATATATATTAATCTGAAAAAAATAACAAGTTTATAGTTAAATATTTAAAGATTTATTAAGAATCAGAATCAGTAATTATATCGGAATCAGGAATTTAGTAAGAATTGGTAAATATATTGGAATTGAGAAAAATTTTGGAATCGTCTTATCACTAATCCAGAGTAAACCTTTTTGGGTAACTGAATTTTCATCACATTAAATACGACCTTGAGTCTAACTTTTCCCTTGTGGGGAGGAAAATAAACAGAGATATTCTTCTAAAAAATCAAATATTCGATTCATTCCAAACTGACACGCATGTTTGAGAGGATCGAACTTTCTATTTGCACATATCATTTTTTTTTCACTGTTGAAATTATCTGTCCCATCTATAATCTTGGTTCATAAATGAGCTGTGTAGAAAGGACAATAGTATGCTAAGACAAGTGCCACCTGTGCGTGTATTTTTAAAAAGTGCCTTTTTTTTTTATTAAAGTAGAAAAAATTAAATACTCTCGTTGATAAGTGCTTGAAAAACAACATCTTCAAAAATATATCTTTACAAAGCCACAATTAGCTCATGCCTGGAGTATTGGTGCGACATCTAGACTGCAGCAATATCATGAGATGGATTGCGAGTCCACTTGACTTATTTTTCATCATACCTTCTAATCCAGGGCAAGTTGGTTGATGGACACCGAACTGTTAAGAGATGCCCAATCAAAAATATTTTCTCTCCACCTTCTCCTTGGCTCTTTCATCTTCTAACATACCCTCAAAGCATAACTTTGACAGACCAGTGGTTGATTGTTTGATATGGCCAAACCGTTTAAGGGTTTTACTTTTGATTTTGTCAAATAGAGAGGGCAGGGAAATGGTTTGATGGATGGTGGATATTTTTTTTTCCGATCAGGCGATGTTCCGTAATGAAACGTATTATGCTATTTTGAAACACTCCAATTTGATTGGTTAGTTGTTTAGTCCATGTGATACAATCAAGGCCATATAAATCTACTGAGAGGACATAAATTAAATAAACTTTTTCTTTAACAGTTCTCAGCACCCTTTTTGATTTTAGAATGGTGCCGTGTTTTTGAAAAGCCACTTAACCCAGCCCGATTCTGTGCTTCAATGTCGTCTCGTGATCACTGAAGGAAGTCAGTTAATTCCCTAAATAAATCTACCATTATTCTCTTACTCTTAGACAGGATTCATAAGTGTCTCAAATCTAGTAGGCTTCGCACTATCGGCCAAGCACCAACCTCTGTCCCATCGCTACAATGTTGCATCCTTGTGTCTGTTTTATAAGTACTTTAATGGAATAGCACTTGTAGCCCTCTCTATGTACATACATCTGACCAACCTGCCAAGCAGCAAAATCCCGCTCCTTCATTGTTGAGGTCCCTAGATGTCAGAAATCCTTCTACTCTAGTTGTTTCTTCCCTCAGACTGCTAAACTTTGGAATTCCCCACTGTTTCCTGCTTTCCTACCTGTACTAACCTGCAGAAGTTTAAGTGTAATGTAAACAGACATCTCATTGATCAACTCCCCTCAGTTGCCTGTTAGACACAATCCCAAATAGTACCCCCTTGCGTTCCAGGGGCAATATTCCTTGTTTGGGGTAAAAATGAGTAAAAAACAAAAAAGTAGCTATACAAAGATTTTATTAATATTAAATTATAACTTTTTTTAGCTTTTATAGTTATTAATTGTAAGGTGTCTAGTTTTAATGCAGATGACTTCAAGAATGTTAAATCTGTGATATCAACAGAAAAACGATTTAAAATTCTTGATAATTTTCCCCCACTCTTTATCTGTGCCTTAACCTAAACGTAGATTCCATGAACAAAGCTTCTTTCTTAGAACTGCACGCTTGTGGAAGTCTGTTCCGTTTTCCTGCTTTTTAACTGACTACAATATCGTTGTATTCAAGTTCAACATGAACAAGTTCTTGATAAGTCATCCTCTTAAGTAATCCAATTTACCAAATGTTCACTACTAACGATTACTATGCTACTGCCCCATTGACTGCCATACACTCATTAATCCATATGCTTGAGTGGCCTCTGGGCCTTGATAAGTGGTGACTTCTTTGTAAAAAAAAAAAAAAAATTGAATCAAATATCCCACAATTATGAGGATCGTTCCAAAAGTAAAGTCTCCTATTTTTTAACTCAAAATCTAAAATGTTGGATGAGCTACGAAGACGAGACTGAAACCATTAAAATGAGTGACGTTTTGTTCTCCAGAATTAATTTTTCTGTTGCCACTCTGAAATCGACGAACTCATCTTCTAACTATGCTGACATATTGCATCAGCTTCGTAAACATCGAACAATCGCCGGCGAATGTTGATTGGTTTATTTTTTTTTTTTACATAGAGGAATTCAATGACGGATTTTTGCTTCTGATGCTTGTCCATGACAGAGGTTGCTTCCTTAGAGTCTCACACCATCAACAAAGAGATGAAAATTTCAGATTATAAATGCCTCAATTCAGTCATCCTAACAAGGCAATTTATAATCCCCTCTGATCTATTTTGATGGAATAAAAAATAGGAGGTATTACTTAAAGTGTCTGCTTAATAATTATCACTAACAAAGTCTTAGACGTTAAACATCAGTTTTGAATTCTTTATACCACTGTTATCATATTTGCAGGCAACATCTCATCACTATAGCAGTTCATGTCTCAGAGTTTGCTCCCACTCATGTCCAAGTATCAGGTTCTGTCATGAGTCCTGTCGTTACGGTTGATATTTATGCTTGACATGACTTGTGAGGCCTAGTTGGTGAGGGAATAGCCACAGTATTTATAAATTATGTAATAAAGAGCAAGTCGACAGAGCTTAAACAGGCTTTCTAGTGCAGATAGGATCCAGGGGTCAAACCAAATCGAACTGGTTGACTCAGGCTTAAAACTGGAACAACCTTGATAAGGACGAGCGTTGAGTGCCTAATGACGTGTCAGTGACGTAGGAACTCATATTCCTCCTCTACTCCTAAAATATATAGAAACGCACATGGGATATTTTTAGTCAGTCAGTTAAAATTCAGTTTGAGTTTAGAATCAATGGTTTGAGGCCGAGAGACACAGTCGTCAGAAGATAAAGACTTCTCATGGAAGTGACAAGAGATAGTGATGTACGGCAAATGAACCGATAGAGAAATTCCCACCCTCCTTCTAAGGGTAGGCAGAGAACGAATAAAGTTTCAATTGTCCAGAGAAATGTGACTTGTGCTGTTGGTATGAGCTTTTGTAGAGACAGGATATAAAAAGGTACGTTCTATTTTATTATTATAAACCCTTCAAAATGGCTGATGTGCTGTAAATATGAACATTGACTTAAAATAAGTAGACACCTCATCCTTCCTCTCACACAATAGTACAGAGAGGATGAGATTATTCACGGTGCTCTCTTCTCCTTCGTCACTTTGCCCCTTCATTCTTCCTCATTTTTTCCTCAAAGTCTGCAGTGCCATCACATATTGATCTCCTCTATATTGTTTGATCTCTGGCAGTTTCTTGTCACGAGGAGGGGTTGATCTTGGTAAACGTTAGGGTATGGTTTAGTTGATCTTTGTAGCGCATTTTAGGTGCTCCAATAGTCTGATCCCAATGGCCAGCTCCCCATATAGGATTTTTTTCGAGAGTCTGGAAGAATCAATCCTGTGAATGTGTCTTGGCCAGCGGAGGTAGTGGTGAGTGATGGTGGCCTCGCCGCTGCTCACTGAGGCCCAGAACTTGTGTTGGTGGTGTAGCTCTCTCAAGAGATGTTGAGCATTTGCCTTAGTTTTTTTAGTTGCTGGAAGCGTTCTAGCATTTTTACTTCACTTCTATACAGAGTCTGTGCACATAAAAGGAGAGAGAACTACTGCCCAGAAGACCATGATTTTGGTGGCCATTGTCAGTGCTAAATATGCAGCAGTTGAATAGGACAAATGCAGAGTGGGCTGCTCTGATTTTATTCTCCATATCTTTTTGCATGTAGGTGTTGATGTTAGAATGCTCCCAAGATACAAGAACTGATCTACTTGCTTCAGCAGTTGGCCATTGACAGTGGTGTTAATATTTGAGGGGGGCAATCCAAATGGTGGCTGAACTAATAGTAATAATAAATACTTGTTGTTTGGAACAAAAATAAAAACATATGCAAAAAAGGCAACAAGACTAAGACCCGCCTGATGATGATTTGATGAATCAAATTGAAAGTTTTTATGAAAATATGAAGCAATTTTCCATTAAGGTGCGAATTGTACAATTTAAAAAACAAAACAAAAATTATTTCCACGCATTGGAAATGTCTCTGTTAGTGAGCCAGTGTGAAATACTAATTTCTAATAAAACCAACATCTCGACAACAGAAGTAGAAGTTAAAGCCAAACTGACGGAGAAAAAAGACAGAACACAGCAAGATATTATGCTCACTTCTTCGTTTGCTTTTTGAGGGCAGAGAAGTCAAATAGATACGCAATTCATGCACATATATTCATACATAGACAAAGTCCATACAGGTGCAAAGTCTTCTGAATTCACACGTGCATATTGATATGGACATCGAGCCAGACACCGGACTACAACTTGGATGTCTTCAAGTCCAACGTTAACAAATTCCTAATGAACCGCCCCCTTAAGTAAACACTTCATCAAATCTCCACACTAACGTAATGTACTTGCAATAACCCTCCTCCCTGAGTGGCTTCCGGGCCTTGATAAGTGGTGATCACTGTGTAAAAAAAAAAAATATATATATATGGAACTTGAAGAACTGTACTCATTATTGATGTCACCATTTCAAGTGACTATGGTGTTAATAGAGCTGAACGGAAAAGATAACAAAATAAAATATTAAAACGTCAAGAATAATTTAAAGACGATATGGTCTCTGAAAGAATAAACACTATACCAGTTGTGATATGTGAGAAATTACTCGTATGATCCAATTAGAACTGAAATGTCAGAAATGGATCAAAAAATAATGACAAACACTTACCTGGAATTTTTGTGAGACATTGGTGAAGAAAATTGCCAAATCAGTAGTCCACTCTGGCGGCCATAGCTTGTTAATTAACTGTTTCCACAATTGTTGAGAAACATGGTAAAATAACATTTCAATACAATTAGGACTGACATGTCAGAAATAGACCGCAAATAATGACAAACATTTACCTGGATTCTCTTGGGAGACATCAGTTCAAGGATTGCCAAAATAGTAGGTCCATTTTAGCGGTGTAGCCTATGAGTTGATTTGTTTCCACATTTGTTGACAACATGGTAAAATAAGAGGAATTATATGGGGGGGGGTCCCCTTTAATAAAAAAAAAACATGGTGAGCAATGCTGAATTCACGTTGACTTGTCAATATTTTGGTGACAACTGAAGCTGTAATACAAAAATGGCAGCTAATTAACCCTTCAAACATTGAAGAGTGCAAGTAAAGGGGAGGCTAGAACTGTTAGAAATATTTACTGTACAATTTCTGACACATAGAAATAATTGGTCTAATGAAAAATCAAAAATCTTAAGAAATACTTGGAAGACCAAGCTGTGGTGCAACGTAATTAGAATCTATAAAATCCTTAGAAGAGGCCTCGGATATAAATTCAAATTGTAATGGGATCAAGTAACAATGTAACAGAGCCGTTGATGCTGGATTTGCAGCAGCAGCCATATGCAAATGACCGAGCCAGTGTGTGATGTGACGTCACAGTAGAGATAAAAAAGACACACATGTTCGAAGAGGTAGTGTTGAGAGGAGTGGTGTTTGAGGCATGGCTGGTGTTCGAAGAAGCATGTATTCAAGACGTTTTCAAGATGTGTCGTTGGCATCAAAGCAGAGACAAGAAGTTACATGCGGCCAGAGTAGAAGAAATAAACCGTGTAAATATTTAGAAAAATGTGTTGTTGGAAAGACCAGATATAAAGGATTTTGTTTAAAAGAAAAGGTGTTTTGAGTTTTTTTTTCTTTCTTCTGTTTCCTTACAACGGAATCTACAACAAGTAAATGTAATGACACTGTTAAAAAAAGTGTACAACATTATATTAAAACTAACTGAAAATAAACAGAAAACAAACGTAAAGACATACATACTTCTAATTATTGTGTTATTTTCCCGTCACTGTAAATATTCTACAAATTTATAGCAAACTATTTAATCGCCTAAAATATCTTTTGCATTAATGTAAATATGTATGAATTGTTAAAACTTATTTCTCTCCCTTTCACAACACTCTTTTGGTGAATTTACAGTATGAAACGATAAAATTGTCACTCTAGAAAAGACGACATGATTCCATAGGAGTCTTCTACCATGTCTGAAAGTGGCACAATGTTCAACGAGCGAGATCGGAGATGCATCGCTGTACAACTCATGCTCTCTGCTGATCCAAGTTATAACAACAGGACCATTTCCAGCGCCCTCAAAATGCATCACTAGATTGCGACGAATAACAGGAACATACTCAGGATGATGAAAACAGTTTCTGGCTACGATTATGATCTTTGGTGTGGTTTCAAGTGAGAGCCACATCATGCCTCCTCACATCTTACAAGTCGGCTTGAAAATCAATACCAAAGTGTATCTGGATGTGCTTAAGTTTGTGGTGATCCCCTGGTGCAATCAGGAGGTTGCGAGCAGACCCTGGGTGTGGCAGCAGAACTCAGCACCAGCCCACAAGTCCAAAGAGACTTAGCTTCAGAAGTGCTACAACCTTGTACTCTTCTCTCACTGGCCTCCCTCCTCCCCAGACCTAAGCCTGCTGGACTATTTCATTTGGTCATATGTCGAGAACATCACCAACATAACCTCCCACAATACGAAAGCCAGCCTAATCGTTGCCATTTGCTGAGTATTCGCTGAGCTCCTGCCAGCGTTTGTGCAATGCTCCCAGTTCTGGACCCGTATTGAGGCACTGATTGAGGCTGAAGGCGAGTACATTGAATAAATGTCAGCTCTACTACATAATCAAGTTACCTGAATTGTTTATTTCAATAAAAGTTTTAAAATAATGCTGTAGTGTTGTTTTCTTTAGGGTGACTCTTTTATCGTTCCAACCTGTAACACATGCTAAGTGGCAACCCATTCCCAATCATTATCAATAATATTTTTTTGTTTATTGTTTTCATTTGTCACTTATAATATTTTGTTAATGTGAGATGGTGTTTTTGCAATAATGTTACCAACATATCCAAGCCAGGATCAACGATAAATGCTCACATGTTATTTAGTTTGATCCTCTATTGCAAAAAGCTCAGTTGATATTAAAAGTAGCCCTTGTTATAAAAACAATGTGTTATGATGTGGTTGAACTTCTAACAAAAACAATTCTTGAATAACCCCTTAAATAATATTCACATTCCGGAAGTTACCAAGCATTTACTTATCTCAACATGAAAGAAACCTGTCACACAGAGTTGTGTTTGATAGAGGGTGGGTGAACCAGTTTTGGAAAGCAGCCTTCAGTTCCTTTGGCATACGATCATAACCGGGTGTGTATTTGTAGCAGCAGTGCTACTAGCAGCAACAGCAGCAGCAGCAATGGCAACAATGATTACAAACGATCATAAAGTTGGGAGGTGATGGTAGCTCAATGGTTAATGACACAGACTGACCCTGACAATCTTAGTGTGCCAAGTTCGAATCTAGGTCATTCTACAGAAACACTTTCACTTAGGAGCGTTGGTAAACCTCACATGAATAATCATCCGATATCCTTCTGGAAAGAATTCTTAATAGAAAGATATCAGGGAAATGAATACCAACAAAAATCATCATGACTGGTGCTCAACAAAGAAACAAATAAGCACCAACGGCTTGTGGTATACGATTTCGAATGTGTGCATAATTTCTAAGCTCGGCGCTGATTGGTGCAAGTATTTAGCTTCGTTAGTGGCCATCAAGTATGTAAATAAAAGATAAGCTGAGCAACTAACAAGAGATTATAGAGTTAACACACTGTTTATTTTCTTCTCTCCTTTGTCAGGACAAGCCATTGACAACAACTCCATGTTACTTGGACCAAACCCCAAGATTCTCTCTTGGGACTCAACCGAACCCCAAGCTTCTGGCCTTGGATTCGATTTTGACAACAACCCCCAATAATTCCCTATGGCGACCACTGCACACAGAGAGACAATATAACACACACACACACACACACACACACACACACACACACACACTGGTACACCTTCTGAAAGTGATGTTACCTCAAGTAACAACACAAAGCTGGATACTCCACTAGACTAGATGAATTCTTGTCCTAGAATCTAGTAAGACCAAGATATATTCTCACATTTTAAAATGATCTATTGGGGAGAGGAAAATAATGTTCTCAACTTCTGCACCAACAAAGGTGAACTTTAATGGAATATTCGAATATCTATGCATCTTATATAAAAATCACACGTAAGCCCAAGGAAGGGGTCCCTTGATTTCTGAGAACTTCGACTGAAGTAAAATGAAACAAATGAAAACATATCTGTATATCCTGGACTTTCAACACCCGACAACAAACTCCAATAATTCAATATGACGACCACCTCACACATAGGGACTTAATGTAACACACACACACACACACACACACACACACACACATATGGCAAGTGCTCGTCCGAGCTCCAGTCTATTATCCCCCTTGTCAAACTTTTATGAAAAACACTTGTCTAACTGAAACCACGATCAATAATTTTCCCCACTCTTTATATGTGCCTGAACCTAAACGTGGATTACATGAACAAAGCTTCCTTCTAAGAACTACCTGCCTATGGAACTCTGTTCCGTTTGCCTGCTTTCCAACTGACTACAATATGGTCGTCTTCAAGTTCAACATAAACAAGTTCTTGATGAGCCATCCCTTTCCGCGAGTGATAAAAGGTGACTTCTTTGTTAACAAAAAAGACAAACATTCATCCTGTCCTTTATATATTATCTCTTCTGCCTTCTCTACTAACGGGACATTTATTTAACACCATGTGGACTCTCTAACCTGTTGGTTTCGTCCATACTCATGGATGTATTGTTTTACTAATATCCTTCTTTTTAAATTCTCTTTCCACTTATTATTATACACCTTTATTGACAAACAATAAACCTATCCATTCACCTTTTAGAATTGGCAGGTAACCGCAGTTGCCTGGATGCGAGAAAACGTATTTTTATCTGCAGCGGACGGAGACTTACTAACGATGATGTAGGGCCAGATTGTTTTGAATAGTGGTTGGGGAGGAAAGACGTTGAAGTATAATAAATAATGCGATTTTTTTTTTTTTTATAAACCAGCATCTTGCTGTGAAGCCGGTTTTGTTTTTCTGCTCATTAATATCAAGTATGTCCCGTAAAAGTACCAAGGTACTTGTCTAACATGGAACGTCCTTGCAAGGTTTCAAATACGTATCTATGGGTATGCGGTGTTGTTGCAACATTACTGTAGTGTCATAATCAAGCATTTTCTTGGACTCAACTTACCGCTCATAAACTGGAAACATCATAATCACCACCAATACCACCACCACCACCATCATCACCACCATCATCATCAGCAGCAGCAGCAGCATTATCATCATTATCGTCTTCATCAGTAGCATCAGCAGCATCGGCAGCGACAGCATCATTATCCGCAGCAGCAGCAACAGCAGCAGCAGTTCTACGTTCATTTTAAATGCTGGTATTTGTAGCACGGCTTTAAGAAATTGAATTCCAAACTAACTTATTTCTGGCAAGGTTTATCTTCTTTTTTTTTCTCAAGTCCATTTTTATCCCTTCATTCACTCTGGTCAAATATTTATAGATTTATCTACCAGTGTACCCGTATCCCCCAAAAAAACATAATAGCCAAATATTTAGATCCATACGTCTCCTAAAGGCTCGGCACTATATATATATATATATATATATATATATATATATATGATGAAAATAATGGAATTAGTATTCCAACAAAATAGAGAAAATAAAAAGGAACAAACCGTATTATGTGTTCATCAACGTTTCGTCTTTATTTCGAGACTTCCTCTGGATGAATGAGATTAAGAAACCAAAAAATATACCAGTACAAAATATTTGAAAATGTTTCACGTGCACAGTGTGACGCAGTTCTATTTCCAACATCAATTTTCCGTTTCTCTGAAATAGAACTGTGTCACACTGTGCACGTGAAACATTTTCAAATATTTTGTACTGGTATATTTTTTGGTTTCTTAATCTCAGTCATCCAGAGGAAGTCTTGAAATAAAGACGAAACGTTGATGAACACATAATACAGTTTGTTCCTTTTTATTTTCTCTCTCTCTCTCTCTCTCTCTCTCTCTCTCTGTATATATATATATATATATATATATATATATATATATTAAATTTTGGGGTAAATATCTTCTTCTTAAGCCGTCTAATAGTACAGTGTATTTTGTCCTTCTAAATGTTTACGGCTCTGACTTCCATAATTTCGGGCGTTTACGTTGAACTCTGAGACGATATTCCTTCTCTACTCTGGAAGATTCCTGCAACCAAAATTCTGGATATATTTTTTTCTTTTTTTACATAGGCATCATCACTTACCAAGTTCAAGAGGCCACTCGACGATAAGGGTTAAAGAGTGTACAGTAGAAATAGGGTTAAAGAGTGTACAGAAAACAATATAGTAATCGTTAGTAATGGAAATTCCGTAAATTTGTAAACAAGTGGGACAGCTCATCAAGAACTTGTTTACGTTAGACTTGAACACAACCATATTGTAGTCAGCTGGAAAGCAGGAAAACGGAAGACAATTCCACAGGCGTGCAGTTCTAGGTTTAGGCACAGATAACGAGTGGGGGGAGAATTATTGATAGTGTTTTCAGTTAGACGAGTGTTTCTTTTGAAAGTTTGGCGAGGGGGGACCATAGACTGAAGCTCAGTCGAACACTTTCCATGAAAATAACGATGCAGCAGAGATAAACTCGCAACATCTCTTCTGTGAGATAGAGGTTGCAAAGAAGAAAAAAGGATATCTCCTATGAGGCTACGAAGTCTATTTTGAACTCTATCAAGGCAGGACAGATCCTTTCTAGCAGCTCCTGCTAAGATGTGGCAACAGTATTCCATCCTTGGACGTATCTGGCTCTTATATAGATAGAGAATTGCATCAGCAGTGAGATATCTACTGGATCGATAGAAGGATCCCACCATTTTTCCAGCAGCTTTGGCAACAGATTTGATGTATGTGTTCCATTTAAGATCAAGAGTAAAGGTCAAGCCCAGAAGCTTTTCAAAACTTGAGGTCTCCTCAAGACGAGAGCCATTCATTTCAACTGATTTCAATTTATATCCTATAGAAACATTTCATCTCACCATAAGTATCAACATAAAGCTAAACTTTATCTTCCAAATGTATTGGATCTCTGCCTGAACAAAATGTCTTCCTTCAGTTCTACCTGGATCTGCACATGCATACGCATTCAAGTGACACATTATATAATAAGTTTACTAGCTTATGGTTTTCTAAATTCTTTATTCTTTATTGCAAAAACATTAATCATGGTGGAAATAAATATTGTGTAGCGGTAAATTTTAAAGAGGGACATGTAATACAGAGGTAATGATGAGGAAGAGAAGACATTCTTGCCCGAACGGATTTTCTGGGATAACTCTGGTTCCCTGCTTAGGATAAAATTGCATTAAAATTGTTCATCCGTTTGTTTACTCACACTTTTCTCAATAATCACGTCTTAGATTTTTGTAAAATTTAGCAAAAACATTAATAATGGTGATGGTGAAAGAAAATTTTTCCAGAAGGGATATCCCGGAAAATCTAATTGAAATGGGGACATGTTGGAAAATTGAAATGGGGACATGTTGGGAAATTCTAATATCCAAGCCCTGAATGGTATGCCCCACTATGTTTCCCAACATGTCTCCACTTCAATACGTAGGCACAAAAAAACGGCCAACATCCAGGCGTGTACAAGCTCATGCCGGCCATCGGTGAACATTTATTGTAGTGCCAGATCTGCACTAAGGGGTACACAGCTAAAACTTTTTTGATCTTATACAGAGCATGCTCGAAAATCCACTTAAAAATTCTCGAGGCGGTGTCTATTAATTTGCATCAACCATCTTTGTGTCTTTTTCTCCTTTACCCCAGACTAATTTTTTTCTACCCAAACTAGTGACTTATGGTCTTTTGACCACGTTTTTAAATGATGTTGCCTCCTCCCCATTGCCGACGTTTGTTTTTAAAAGTGTCAGACGAAAGACAGACGTCTTAATAGAGTTTTTCTTCACCCGTTTTTTACCCTCATTTTGTCTAATTTGTATTGTTTAAACTATGATTTAAAGTTAAGGAGAAAAAGTTTTTTGAAGCAAATTTTAGTTTCTGTTCGTTATCATACTTTTTCTTTAATAATAAATATTTGAACTATAAAAAAAAAAATTTCAACAATTAATAATAATGGCACTGCACCACTGCACCCAGTATTATCCAAATATTTGATAAAGTTATGTCGCCATAAAAGTCTGTTATAGGCTCACTCTTTGTTTTTAAATAAAAAGACAAGTGGCTTGAGCACTATAAAAGTGGTGGACGAATGTTTGTTTGAAATAGACATCTGTTGAGGTCATTTGCAGGCGCTGCTCTGGTGGGTTGATGGGTAGAACTGCCAACTACAAACGTGATGTTTCTAGATTCAATCCTTGGCTAGAGAAAGGTGCTAGTCTAGCCGCACTGATGAGTTGTGATACAACGGAACAGTACTGTATGTGGATGACTGTATGTATGTATATATATATATATATATATATATATATATATATATATATATAGTAATTTATAAAATATATATGGCGATTAAGCTACACTGAATATTCTGCGTTTCATCCAACTATAGGATTCGTCAGGCTTATGCATAAGCCTGACGAATCCTATAGTTGGATGAAACGCAGAATATTCAGTGTAGCTTAATCGCCATATATATTTTATAAATTACTAACTAGCTCTACCTACGTATTGAGCACTTTTGAAGTAAATACTTAAAGTTTACGCATAAATCTATACTTTCGTATATTAAATTTATGTGAATAAATGAAGTAGTTATATATATATATATATATATATATATATATATATATATATAATGGATTCTCCCGTTGATTTCAATGTATGAGATTCACACAACAACCAAGTTGTCCGAAATCCACATATATTATTTGTTTATAGAAGTGAAAACTTTATACACACACACACACGCACACACACATACACACACACACACACACACATTAATTATTAATGTACGATATTACATCAAATAGGTAAAATTCACCATTTAAGTATATATATATATATATATATATATATATATATGTATGTATGTATGTATGTGTGTGTGCCATGGGTCAAATGGCCTCACTGCCTTGTGAGAGCCATGGAAATGGATAAGGCTAGGGGAGCAACCCCGACAGAAACGATGGAGTGGAGCCCCTTAGGCGGTTGGATGGCATACTTGGCTCCCTCCGGCAGCTCCTGCACCCTTGTTCGTCCCCAGCCGTCTCAACTATGTCTTGCCGTTGGAATTGGGCGGGCCAGGACGAGAGAGTGAGGCCGATGCAGCGCAAGTCCCCCTCACTATAATCCAAATCCAGCGCAAGTCAGGGTGTCAAACATTGCGTCAACACCAAGCCCTGTGGCGATGGGCGAGCGGCAAAGCAGCAGGTGTGGAAATCACTGGGAGCTGTAGCTGCAAACCTGCACACAGGCGGCCCAGAAACTGGTCGTACTCCACTCGACCGAAGCAGCGAGGGGGTGCAGGCAACTGGCTGGCCGACCGAGCAGTCCTTTTAAGGATCACTCTGCTCGCCTCCATGGCATGAGGACGGGGCGATAAAAGGAGCCCTAAACATAGCTGCTTCACCATCACCCCTGGCCAGCATACCGCGGCTGGCGGGGTTTCCCTCACAGCGGTCGAGACATGAGAAAAAAAGGGTTGGTGCTTACCTTAGCATCATGGAATGTTCGTACTTTACTCGACAACACCAGAGCTGACCGACCCGAGAGAAGAACTGCTCTCGTAGCAAGGGAGCTTGCCCGTTATAAGGTAGACATTGCAGCCCTCAGTGAAACTCGCCTCTCAAACAAGGGTCAACTGACAGAGTCAGGTGGCGGCTACACCTTTTCTTGGAGTGGACGCAGCAGCGAGGAGCGCAGAGAGGCTGGTGTGGGCTTCGCCATCAAGACTGAGCATGTGAGGAAGCTGGTCAGCATCCCGGACGGCATCAATGACCGGCTGATGAAGATGCAACTCCCGCTCAACAAGGCAAGAACCGCCACATTGATCAGCGCCTATGCACCAACCATGACTAACCCCAAAGATACCAAGGACCAGTTCTATGAAGATCTGGAAAGCCTCATCTCCGCTGCTCCGCAGAGAGAGAAGCTCATCGTCCTCGGCGACTTCAATGCCCGCGTTGGCATGAACCATTCCACTTGGGACCGGGTCCTTGGCCACCATGGAGTGGGCAAGTGCAATAGCAACGGCCTACGGCTGCTCAGCCTTTGCGCTGCACACGACCTTTCAATCACCAACACCATGTTCCGCCTACCCACCCGTAGCAAGACGTCGTGGATGCACCCACGCTCCCACCACTGGCATCTGATTGACTACGTCATCATCAGGGCAAGGGACAGGAGAGACATAAGATTGACCAAGGCTGTGTGTGGTGCCGACTGTTGGACAGACCACCGCCTGATCATATCCAAAATGTGCCTCTACATCCAACCCAAGAGGCGGCCTCAGGGCCAGAAAGTCACAAAGCGCCTTGACCTGGAAAAATTTAAAAGTCCAGATGTCATCCATGAGCTACAGGAAGCAATCAACGACAAGCTATCTGTCCCCCTCACCATCTCGGACACTATCGAAGATCAGTGGGCACACCTCAGAGACTCCACCTACTCCATCGCTCTCGAAATCATTGGACCTAAGTAAAAGAAGCACCAGGACTGATTTGATGAAAACGCCAACTTCTCCGTGCACATCAGAGTGACCCCAAGTGTTTCGCAAAGAAAGCTGCCTTCATCAACATCCGCAGCAAGGTACAGGCCAGACTCCGCTCCATGCACGATGCCTGGCTCAGCGCCAAAGCAGATGAGATCCAGGAGCATGCCAATAGCCAGGATATGAGGAAGTTTTACGATGCGCTGAGGGCTGTCTACGGTCCCCAGTCCTCTAGCTCCTCCCCCCTGCTTAGCTCCGATGGAACAACTGTCTTGAATGACAAAAAGCAGATCCTTGATAGATGGGCAGAGCACTTTAACAGTGTGCTAAACCGACCATCTTCCATCAACGATGAAGCCATCAACCGACTACGCCAGGAGCCTATCAACGAGGAGCTCGACATCCCACCCTCATCAGAGGAAGTAAGCAAAGCCATCAAGCAACTTTCCTCTGGGAAGGCCCCCGGCCCCGACTCAATTCCAGCAGAAGTATACAAAGCTGGTGGACCTACACTGCTTTTAAGACTAACAGACCTCTTCCAATCCATGTGGGAGAGTGAAGAATTACCCCAAGATTTTCGTGATGCTACTATCGTTCACATTTACAAACGCAAGGGAAATCGTCAGTCATGTAACAACCACCGCGGGATATCCCTTCTTTCCATCGCCGGGAAAATCCTGGCCTGCGTCCTTCTCAACCACCTGCTGGTGCACTTTGAAGATGGTCGTCTTCCCGAGAGCCAGTGTGGCTTTCGAGCGGGCCGCAGGATGACTGATATGATCTTTGCTGCACGCCAACTGCAGGAGAAGTGTGTCGAGCAGTGTCGGGGCCTCTACACCACGTTCGTCGACCTGACCAAGGCCTTCGACACTGTTTGCCGAAATGGTCTCTGGCGGATCATGAAAAAATTTGGTTGTCCAGACAGGTTCATCGCCATTGTCAGGCAGTTCCATGAGGGCATGACCGCTCGTATCCTGGATGACGGCGACCCCTCAGAGCCCTTCCCTGTGACCAACGGGGTCAAGCAGGGCTGTGTCTTAGCCCCGACGCTCTTCAGCATGGTTTTCTCTGCCATGCTCTAGGACGCTTTCAAAGACAGTCACTCTGGCATTGCAATCAAGTACAGATGTGACGGGGAATTGTTTAACATCAGGCGAATGCAGGCAGTCACGAAAGTAAGGGAAACCATCATCAGAGACCTTCTCTTTGCCGATGACTGTGTCCTTAATGCCCCAAATTAGATAGAGATGCAACGTCAAATGGACGGATTTTCCACCAGTTGTGACAACTTTGGTCTCACCATCAGTACAAAGAAGACAGAAGTTATGTACCAACCCGCCCCAGGAGATGCATACTATGAACCCGGCATCATCAAAGGGCAGAAGATCCATGCTGTGGAGCAATTCACCTACCTTGGCAGCACCCTCTCCTGCACCGCCAACATTGACATTGAGGTTAACCATTGGATCTCCACAGCGAGCAGTGCATTTAGAAGACTTAGAGACAATGTGTGGAAGAGGAGAGGCATTACACTCGCAACCAAACTGAAAGTATACTGAGCGGTCGTCCTGACAACCCTACTCTACGCATGTGAAACTTGGACGCCATATAAAAGACATGAAAAACAGTTGAATGGCTTCCACCTCAGATGCCTCCATAATCTTCTCAACATCCTCTGGCAAGACAGAATTCCTGACACAGAAGTCTTGAAGCGCACGGGGCTCCATACCCTCACCATCATAATCCGCAAAACCCAGCTCCGGTGGGTAGGCCATGTCTATCGCATGCACGACAGCCGAATCCCCAAACAACTTTTCTATGGGGAACTCAGCCAGGGAAAGCGGAATGCAGGGGGCCAAAAGAAAAGATATAAAGACTGTCTGAAAACGTCCCTAAGACTTTGATATCAACCCCCAGTCTTGGGAGAGTCGCGCTGCTAAACGTTCGGCCTGGCGTTGCGTCATCAGCCTAGGAGCCGACAGGGCAGAGAATCAACGCATGACACACGACCAGCAGAAGCGCAAGAGGAGGAAGGAGAGAGCTGCCGGTTCACAGCCTGCCGATACCGCCTTCACGTGTCCAGAGTGTGGAAGAGTCTGCCGAGCACGGATTGGCCTCATCAGCCATCTCAGGACCCACAAACCCCTGACGCCGAACTGATTGATACCTTGGTCATCATCGACTTCGACGGACGAGCAAGAAAGAAGAAGAAGTGTGTGTGTGTGTGTGTGTGTGTGTGTGTGTGTGTGTGTGTGTGTGTGTGTGACGTCCATAAAGTCGGTGTGCATTAAAAGATATAACTTTATTTGTCATAGAAATAGTCTGTAAAAAAACTTTGTGAAAAGTCTTTATTAAAGTTTGTGCCTATTTCCGTTCTATGGAGGCCAGGCGCGAATGCAGATCTCACAATTTTATTATACCATCCCTATTTAAGTTAAAACATACTTATCAAAGTATTATTATGTACATCTATATCAAAAACACTTGTAAACGTTTTTTTTTAATTTTTTAATTTTTTATTTCCATACTTTGTGGATCAGGCGCGCTCGCAGACCCCACAATTTTAATGAATCATCATTATGCCAGATGAAACATACCCATTCCTGTGTCTCGATACATCTTTTATCATTATATGTAATCAGTTTTCTATAATAGTCAACCATATAGGAGCCTATTCGTGACCAGACACACACACAGACGTTCAGCTTTATATTATAGATATAAAATATGGAACTTTATAACATTTTCATGTACCTAATTTTTAAATAAGTAAGTTTTTTTGTTTTCATAATATATTTGATCCATGGCTTCAACTGATGAAAAAGTAAACTGTGTCCTTTGGTTGGTTGAACTGAAATCTACTAAAAGAAAGTTTAGAACTGAATACAAAAAAGAACCACTGCACAGGAACACTATTGCAAAATGGATGAAAAAAATAAAAGAGACAGGATAAGCCACGGTCGAGAAGGTTATGTATCAGTGACAAAAGTGTTGCACCCATAGAAGAAGAAACGTAAATAAAATCTTAATAAAACTTTAAAAAATATAGATTTACTCTTGTCTAATTTATTTTACAATTTTTTTTATCGCAAATGCAAATAAAGTTATAATTCTTTTTTAATGCACGCAGACTTTATGGACACCCTGTATATATGTGCAGTCATAAAATATATAATATTTTAATTCATGCAGATTTCGTATTTATTATTATCGAGTTAATTCTCTATTGATTATTATATTGTATCCAATACATAGTAAACGTTTCAAAAGTTAAAAAAATATATGACTTGGATGTCATCAGCTAGAATCGAAACAAAAACATTTAGCACTCCAGGCTAAATGGCTGCCATTAGATCTATCGACAGATGGATAAGAAAAGTTAAAAATCAAGCGATTGAACGTAGATTTGCGCAATGGGTTAAATGACTGTTTGAAAGACCACGCATATCCCCTACTATCTCCAGAAGAGGTATTTATGAAATTAAACGATGTATTTTCAAAATTGGATTTGTCGAAAGCTTACCTTCAGATAAAAGACAGTGAAGAATGTTCGGAGTACCTGACAATAAACACATATAAAGGAATTTTTAAACTTACCCATCTTCCATTTTGATTGAAGTCTAATGCACGTAATATTGGAGAGTATGGAATATGCAATCGCATATGTGGATGATGTTTTGATTAAAAGTGAAAATGAGATGCAACACAAAGCCCATGTGAGAGTAGTATTTCAGAGAATTGAAGAATACAGATGTAAGTTGAGTTCTGAAAAATGCGCGTTCTTAAAGAAGATAAAATATTTAGGGCAGATTATTGACAGTAAATGGAAGAAAGCCAGATCCATAAAGGGCTGAAGCTATTTCGCATGAAGACGGCTTATGGAGGTCGAGAGTGTTAAAAATTATGGAGAATTTATTTTTGCACTTGAGCAGAGTGTTCGAGTTTTGGCTCGTCAGGTGGGAGGTGGATTGTGGGAGAGGCAAGCAGGCATTGTCCCTGCTGTTCAATGAAATATGCAAAAGAGAAAAATGCTGCCAAAATATACTAATCTACATAAATAAAACAGTAGATTTATGTGTGTGTGTAAATATTTAGCAGGTAATCTCTTAAACTACTGGTCACCTAAGACTGAAATTAACAGGAAGTAATTATTATACACCAAGGATGGTTTATAATGAGTAAAATCTTTGTTTGGATCGATTAATAACGCGTACAGAAATATATCAGCACGTTGAAATGCGAAATCTTCATTTCAACTTGCTGACTTATTTTTACTTCTTTCTGCGCATGCTTACATAAAATTCATTGCTTCAAGTGTGTTATTTACCTTTTTCTTCATAACACCATCAGTAGAGAACGTGGCTGGTATGTTGAATGTTTTGGTTTCGATTCTAGCTGATGGCACCAAGCCCTTTATATATATTGTAGAGGGACTAGGATATTAATGCCCTAAACTCGCTACAAGAAAAAATAATGAAACGAATTGAATGAAGGAAACAAAGAACTCAAATGCTGGAATAGAATAAACATGTTGTTTATTTCCTGTTGAGAAATGAAAGTCTTGGGTGTACACGTTGTTCATTCCGCCGTTGATGACTACGTGCGTGGAAGGAAAGGGGAATGCGATAGAGAAACGTGAAGTGGCAAGCCGGCCTGTAGAAAGAGAGGGTTAAGCTCAGTAGAGCGTTGCGCACATGTCTGTGTTGATGGACCAAAACGAAGGGGAGATAGAGTGAGAAAGTCAATCCAGGTTATGGAGATAGAAAGCGTATAAAGTGTACGTACTGTTTGTTGGCTTTTTGTCCCACATAGTAGCAAGTGGTGTGAGGTACGTGCGTGCACGCGCATGCCGAAAAGGCACGCTGTCGGTCTGTAGACCGTACAGCTCGAAAGCTGGTCCTAAAAGAAAGAAGCCGCTTATTGCTCTTTCTTTTATAGGTGTTTCCAGTCGTCTTTTGCGCAGATGTGGATTTCCTTTGAAAGGAGAAGTGACGTTGTCCATGCGTGCGTGTATGTGTGTATATGTGAGTACATGTGTGTACGTTAGCGTGTGTGTATATACACGTGAATATGAGTGTATGTACGCGAACGTGAATATATGTACGTGTGTGGACGTGCGCGCATATGTTTGTGTGCGCGTATGTATATGACAAATAATATAGCTTGAAATGTGAACGCATGTTTTTGTGTGAGACTAGAAAAGGCTCGCGCAATATATATATTTGCTATCATGTCTTTGTATTAATAAATGCGAATATCTGCATGATTTTAAATATGTTTAAACATATTTTACAAGTAGAATCAAAGTATTTATTTATAGGCTTAGAAAATAAAATTTATCTTTTTAATTTCTTACAATATTTTAAGACGATAATTTTTTTTACAATTGTTTTTCTGCCAGAAATCCCTCACGAACGAAGACAAAATTCAATGAAAAAAAAAACAACATACTTTTTCTTTCTCTTTCTCTTTCCACGACGGGTGAGAAATTCTAAGTACAGTTTTGATAGAAAAGCTTCCTTGGGGTAATGTCAGATTCCTGCGTTTCTTTCCTTCTTTCTTCATTTTTTCCAAGTAAAACGTATACATTGCTCGAGATTCTAAAACTAGAAATATTTATTGTCTAGCCTAAGTTTTGTAATATTTTTTCTTTAAATTACATTATTACTCCTGCTCCCTTTAAATAATTTTCTTTCTTTTCTTTTACTTTAAATAACTTCGCTTTTTTACAAATAATTTCTCCTTTTCGTTTCTGTAAAGAAATAAGACAAAGACATTCCTATATAGTTCTTCTTTTTTATTCATTCAAATAATTATTTCAAACCAAAACCAAACCAAGTTTTCGAATGCGTGTGTTGTGTTTTTTAGAAAGTTTTCTTTACACTTTTACGGAATTCAAATTTTTACAGAAAATTATGACAACACAAAATAGAGACAATACAAAATAGAAATTTTCGTAACTAATAAAATAAAAATAATCATTAAATTTTGAGAAAACAAATATTATTTTCAATGACACTTTTTAAATAATTGGTTTTTCTGACTAAAATACAAATTTTTCAGTATTTTTTTTTACATTAACTACAACCCACCATTCACATTCGAAATGTTGACTTCTAAAGGTTTTTGGGTAATCTGACAACGAATATCACAGGTAAATTTGAGGCTGATAAGTACGTTACCAGATATGAAACCATATGATATCCAAGGTAAAAGCTAATGTAATCCCTGGCAGTCATTTGTTCACAACAGAAGCATATGCACATGTGTAACGGCTTTCAGAATAAACATCCCAACCTCCTCATGTTAAGAATAGCTTTCAGAATAATCCCCCCAACCTCCCCATTTTTAGTACGGCTTTCGGAATAAACACCCTCAATCTCCCCTTGTTAAGAATGGCTTTCGGAGTAAACACCCCTAATCTCCCCATTAAGAATGGCTTTCTAAATATACATCCCCAACCTTCCCATGTTAAAAACGGCTTTCTGAGTATACACCCCTATCCTCCCTATGGTAAGAACGACTTTCTGAATATACCCTCCCAACCTCTCCATGTTAAAAACGGCTTTTGGAATAAACACCCCCCAACCTCTCCATGTTATCAGGTTGGTGCAAAAACAATATCGTTTTCTCATATATGTTACTTTTATATATGATTTCTGAATTCATTCTTTGATATATATTGCTATGTTATATATCATTTTGAAGCACGTTTTTCTCTCTATCGAATCGTGTTATTTGTTACTGTTCTCAATCTCTTCGTTCATTTTCTTGCAAGCTTTTCAACAGCATGGACAAAATTCAAATCTGCACAATTTTCTTTTTCCAACACCAACTAAGCCGAAAAGCTGCCAAGACACTTCGTGATATCAATAATACGTTTGGCACAAAAACCACTAATGGACGTGTGGCACAATGGTGGTTCAAGAAATTTTGCAATGGTGACAAGAGCCTCGAAGGTGAAAATGGTTACGGCCTGCCGACTGCGGTTGATAACAAACATTTGAAAGCCTTAATTGAAGACAATCATCACAAAACTACATGAAAAGTTGCTGTTAAACTCGAGGTGGACCACTCAATAGTCGTTTGCCATTTAAAGCAAATAGGGAAGTCAAAAACGTTGAATGAATGAGTTCCGCATGAATTGAACAATAATTTTTTAAAAATCGTTGTTTTAAGGTGCCTTCTACGCTCCTTCTGCACCACAAAAACGACCCATTTCTCAAGCGGATTGTGATGTGGATCCTCTACAATAACTGGCGAAGTTCGGCACAGTAATTGAATGCTGGAGAAGCTCTATAACACTTCCTGAAGCCGAAATTGCACAAAAAAAGTTTATGGTGATTGTTTGGTGGTCTGTGGCTGGTCTCATCAATCACAGCTTCTTCAATCCAAGTGAAATGATTACGGTAGAGAAGTACTGCCGACAAATCGACAAACTGCACCAGAAGCTCCAACGTATGTGGCCGAGATTAGTCAAGATGAATGGACCAATTCGCCCACATGTTGCTTAATTGGCCCTGCTGAATGAATTGGGTTATGAGACTCTGCCTCATCCGCCATATTTACCGGACCTTTCACCCACCGATTATCACTTTTTCAAGCATCTCGACATCTCATGGTAAATGCTTCAAAAAGCCGAGATGATGCTGAATCGGCCTTCAATGACCTTATTGTTTCCAGAGCTCCAGATTTCTATGCTAATGGAATAAATAATCTTGTTTCTCGTTGGCAAAAATGTGTTAATTCTAATTGTTCTTATTTCGATTAATAAAGTTTATTATGAAAGGAGTGATGATCTTTTGAAGTTAAACATAAAAAAAACGACATTATTTTTGCATCAACCTAATAAGAATGGCTTTTGGAATAAACGCCCCCAATCCCCCTATATTAAAAACGGCTTTCGAAATAAATACCCCCGACTTTTCCATGTTAAGAACGGTTTTCAGAATAAACACTCCCAATTTCCCCATGTTAAGAATAGCTTTCGAAATAAATACCCCCAACCTTTTTATGATTAGAGCACCCCCAACCTCTCCATGTTAAGTACAGCTTCTGGAATAAACACCTGAAAGGTTGACATGAAGCAATTATTCAAACATAAACAAACGTTTTCTTGCCCATTATTTTTAAACGAAATTTAATAAAAAATTTTTATCAAGCTTATGTTCATTCACCCCGCGCCGGTAGAAGTGCCAAGCAGCAGGTGCCAAGTCATTACAACAGCGTAAGTATAATTCTATTCTTTTTACATTGTATTCTGAAATCATCTTACACTAGAACTTTAGATTATTAATATTTAACCATGATATTACTATCTTACCCTTAGAATGGTAAGAACAAGAGATAGGTCTAACAAAATGTTATAATTTGCAATAAGTGATTTATCTATCAAACAAACTACTACTGTCTTGGGAACTGAACGTTTTATTCAGTTCCGAATTCTTCTTTCTATTTAAAAGATGATCTGAAAATCCGACACTTCTGCAATACTGCGTGGAAACCATGTTTTTGTTTTTCAGGTTGGAAATATTATTATGAGGACACATTTATTTGATCAGTCTGCAGCACTTTTCTCAAATCACCTCCTTTTTTATTGGCATTGGTTCAATAAGATAGAGATCTCCAATTGCACAAATTAGCATGTGGCCAGACCATAAATTCAATTGGTGACCTGATAACTAAGGTTTTCCCAGATATTACTCCAAGTTTTCAGCATGTTGGATAGCTTTATAAAAGAGCAATATTCGCCCCAAGAAAGGATGCTGTTGACATGATCAATTATAATCTTTTGCAAGAGTTAACAATCCACAGTTAACAATCCATTGATTGTGTTATTAATGAAGATCAGACAGTAGAATTTTCTGTAGAATTCACTACAACCGCCTGGAATGCCACATCATAACTTGATATTGAAGGAAGGCGCTCCAGTTATATTATTAAGAAATCATGGTCCACATAAACTGTGTAATGGTAATAAAATCTTTGAAAACTAATGTTTTGAAAGCCATTTTAATAACTAAAAATTTTAAAGGTGAAACTGTGTTAATTCCTCAGATTCCCGTTATTCTTTCTGACATGCCATTTCAGTTCAAGCGTTTACAATTTCAAATAAAAATTAGTTTTGCCATGTCTATGAACAACGCCAGATACTTCAGCTATTATATATATATATATATATATATATATATATATATATAGTTTTTAAACACAAGGAGGGAAGTATTAAAACTACCGTTCAACTGTTCAAAAAAACACACTTGGCTCTTAAGGCAGACCCTCCATGCCATCTACTGTGGAGAAATGCGTGACTTACCTGGATAGACCACGTGCGGGTCGGTCACCGAAAATAAACAAAAAGAAAGAAAAGAAACGGTCAAGACTCTTATTTATAGAGTAGTGATCACGTGAGTTAGAAGAATATGCAAATAGAGGTGAACGATTTTGCGATATAAAAAGCCTGTGTTGTTAAGAGGAGGAGCAGACGGTTGGCAGAAGTCAGTGCTGTCAGACGTGCTTTAGAGTTTTGTTATTATATGCTGTGTTCGATTGTTGGGAGAGAGAAAAGAGAAGAGGAGGAACCAAGAAGACATTCTGCAGATACTTGACTTTGTGTTGGTTTTAAGCTATTTCGGCGCTTGGTGTGCGGTGACTAACAATGGACAGATTCGACATTCGCTTAATACCCGAGTTCGACGGATCTACCACTGGACCGGCTGTCGTTGAATGGATTGAAAAGGCAGAGAAAATCTGTAAACTGTGCAAAATTAAAGAACCAGCCACAGTTATCCCTTTGAGGCTAACCGGAGGGGCCTATGCAGTCTACCAACAACTCGGGGATGAACCAGACTGGGATGAAATCAAGCAGAGCCTGTATACAGCGTTTGGTACAGATCCATTTGTTGCGTGGCAACAGTTCACGAGCCGGACACTTCAACCCAAGGAAACAGTCGACGTGTACCTAGCCGACCTGCGAAAATTATCTGTACCGTTTGGTGGGGTCAATGATAAAATATTAAGCTGTGCTTTTTTGGTAGGCCTACCCGAGGAGGTCAGTAAACTGTTGCGGGCATCATCAAGAATCGATGAATTGTCAACTGATGAGTTATTGGCCCGAGCTCGAAACATCTGTAAGGAACAGGAACCAATTGCAGCAGCAGCTCGTTTTCGACATGGAGGTAATGTGGACTCTTTTCCAGATAGTAATAAGCATGCCACCCCAGTGTGCTATAAATGTGGGGAGGCCAATCATTTTGCTAAAGAGTGCCGGAGTGATAGGAGAGGTGTATATCCACAATCAAAGAGACCAGTGCAATGCTATCGCTGCAATAAGTTTGGGCACATATCTCGCAACTGTTCAGGAAACGAAGTTGGGGGCAAGGTACTATCGCTACCCTTGCCCCCTGCCAACCAATAAACACAGGATTGCCTGTCATTAGCGTTAAACTTGATGATGTGCAGTGTTCAGCACTTATAGACACGGGGTGTTCCCGGTCTATAGTTAGTGCCCATTTCTGTCCGGTGTGGCAGAGGAACCCAGTCGGCGTTATGACCATCAATGGCTTATCACGGGTATGTTGTGGTGAAGGGACAGTCACAATCTGTACTGAGAAGGGTGACACAGCTAAAGTTGACGTTCTGGTAATGCAGGAGAAACCCCTTGGCTACGACATGTTGCTTGGAATTGATGCAATACAAGCACTAGGAGGCGTTACAATCACAGCAGCTAGAGGTATCAGGCTTGGAGAAGGGAAAGACGTCTGTGCAGCCATGTCGACTGAAGAAAAGGACTTCTGTGCTACATTTGATGACAATGAAAGGGTGTGGACTGCAAAGTGGAAATGGGCCATGGGCCAGGAACCAGATCGGCTGTGCAACACGATTCCAGAGTATGCAGTTTCTACCAAGAATAGGGCCGCATATGAAGAAGAACTTCAGATGTGGATTGACAACGGTTGGTTAATACCATACCCACAGGAACGTCTGGGACCACCCAAGGGATTAATTCCGCTCATGGCTGTTGAACAACCTATCAAAGAAAAAATTCGTCCCGTAATGGATTACCGAGAGTTGAATCGGCATGTTGATGCGTTTACCGGAAACGCAGATGTGTGCGCTGCTAAACTGAGAGAGTGGCGTCAAAAAGGGAGCAATGTAGCACTTCTGGATCTAAAGAGGGCCTACCTGCAGATACGTATCCATGAGTCATTATGGCCGTTTCAGACAGTACTACTCAAGGGAAAACTATATTGTTTGATACGTTTGGGTTTTGGCCTAAACGTAGCACCCTTGATTATGACAACCATTATTAAAACTGTTTTGATGCAGGATGAGACCACAGAAAAAGCTGCTTCAGCCTACATAGATGACATCTATGTTAATGAGGACATAATGTCTGCGGATGCAGTTCGAATAAAACTGAAAGCGTTTGGGTTAATAAGCAAAGACCTTAAGCGCCTAAAGGATGGAGTGCCTGTGCTAGGCCTCGAGGTCTGGGAGGAGGGCAATACGTTGCGATGGAAGCGAGGGAGCCCACTTCCAAAGTTACCCAATGTATTAACAAGATGTACTATGTTTTCTATCTGTGGTAAATTGGTAGGACATCTACCTGTCTGTGGATGGCTCCGATCGGCAACAGGAGTGGTGAAAAGACGAGTGACTACAGTAACAAAAGGATGGGACGATGTTGCGGATGATGATTCTCTCCAACAAATGATGGCTGAAATGTTGTCCAGAGTGCATAGGAATGACCCTGCCCGGGGTGAGTGGCAAGTGTCTGGAAACGAACTAAATGCATGGGTTGACGCAAGTTCGTTGGCTACAGGTGTCGTGTTGGAGCAACTAGGTGTTGTTGTGGAAGATGCATGCTGGCTTCGTCCGAAAAATGATGCCCAACATATAAATTTGGCAGAACTTGATGCCACGTTAAAAGGTCTTAATCTCGCATTGCAATGGCAGACTAATGTTGTGCATCTCCACACTGACTCATTGTGTGTTTACCATTGGTTAACCGACACCTTGACTGGAAAGGCTCGAGTTAAGACTAGAGCTGCAAGTGAAATGCTAGTACGAAGGAGACTAGCAATAATTAAGCGTCTAGTTGACGAATACAGCTTGCAGGTAGACATTACATTAGTCTCGTCGATGCAGAATTTGGCTGATAGCTTGACTCGAGTACCAAAGAGGTGGATCGATGCAATGAGGCAGGGATCCGATCTTCAACAACAAACATGCGCGACTGTAACGGATCAATTAACACCTGACCAGATCCGTATGATACACCAGCAGATTTGACATCCTGGAATTCAGAGGACTGCATATTTTGTCCGAAGAGTATGCCCTGCAACTACAAAAGCATCAGTGAAAGCAGCCATACGTTCGTGTGAAGAGTGTCAGAGAATTGATCCGGCACCATCCCAATGGCAAAAAGGGAAGCTCGAGGTGGAGGGCAACTGGCAGCGAGTAGGGATGGACATAACACATTATGGGGACAAACATTTTTTGACCATGACGGATTGTGGCCCGACGCGTTTCACAATATGGCGCCTGTTGACACGACAGGATGCAGCCAGCATTATACAACAGTTGAGAACCGTCTTTTTTGAACGTGGTGCCCCGATTGAAATTCTGACTGATAATGCCGCCACATTTCGATGTCAAGAATTTCAGAAATTCGTGCACGAATGGGGGATTAAAATGCATTATCGGTGTGTATATTATCCCGAGGGTAATGGTATAGCAGAACGGTGTCACCGCACCATCAAAAGAATTGCAGCCAGGACGCAGTGCTCTATTCCAGAAGCTGTGTACTGGTATAATATAACACCCAAGGACAATGCAACACCAGCAACTGCACCAGCCAATGGGATTTACCAATATGAACAGCGTGTGAAAGGAGTTGATGCCATACCATCAGTGGTGAGTGTTGTCAATACACCATATCAGGTGGGAGACCTTGTTTGGATAAAAACCCCGAATGCTGGGTGCACTACGAAATTTTTCCGGGGAAAAATTGACGAAATCATAAGTCCTCAGACCATGTTGATTGGTGGCATACCACGTCACGTAAAAGATATCCGCCCTTGTTATACCTCTTCTGATTCTGAGGACGATGAGGAGGATCACACACCGTTCAGAGATGATCCTGATCACTTACTGCCCCTTCAGGTGAGCATAGAAACACCACCAACAGAACCAAACGAGGGAATGATGGGACATCCTGATGACAATAGTGAGGAGAGCGATGGACACAAGGAAGTAATGCCTCATCGAAATACTCGACAGAGACGAATACTGCCCACCCCCGTGATTGCGAAACCCCACGAGAAGGGATGATGGAGCACACCGAGGAGATGACGCCTCCGATTCTTCGGAGAAGTACCCGACAAAGACGGATACTGCCCCCCTGCCCTGATTGTGAGACACCGCCTATGGAACCACGAGACGGGATAATGGAACAGACTGGTAGTAATGATGGTGGTAATGAAGAAAACAGCAATGAGGAAGTGCTGCCCCCGATTCTTCGAAGGTGTACCCGCCAACAACGATTGCCCGCATGTCCTGTTTGTGATCATGAGATCAGGGGGGAGTGTGGAGAAATGCGTGACTTACCTGGATAGACCACGTGCGGGTCGGTCACCGAAAATAAACAAAAAGAAAGAAAAGAAACGGTCAAGACTCTTATTTATAGAGTAGTGATCACGTGAGTTAGAAGAATATGCAAATAGAGGTGAACGATTTTGCGATATAAAAAGCCTGTGTTG
Organism: Euprymna scolopes; assembly: GCF_053919585.1. NCBI lineage: Eukaryota > Metazoa > Mollusca > Cephalopoda > Sepiida > Sepiolidae > Euprymna > Euprymna scolopes. The sequence goes on along the minus strand of NC_136503.1, from coordinate 14,302,640 downwards.
TTAAGAGGAGGGGCAGACGGTTGGCAGAAGTCAGTGCTGTCAGACGTGCTTTAGAGTTTTGTTATTATATGCTGTGCTCGATTATTGGGAGAGAGAAAAGAGAAGAGGAGGAACCAAGAAGACATTCTGCAGATACTTGACTTTGTGTTGGTTTTAATAGATGGTAATCTATGCACCCCAGATTCATTTCACGTGGAGACACTGGTCTGTTAGCTTGACCAACAAGTTAAATATACTGATCTATCAACGTTGTGTGTAACCTCTATATGTAAATCTAATCCCACCATTTCTTTTGTTTTTTTGCTTTGTATTTTCTTACATATCCAGGTACTTATTTTTCATATTCTATTCACTTTTTTTTTTAACTAAATTAATTATTAAAACAAATTGGTTTTCTCATAATACTTAATACATGATTTCTTAATGTTAGAAGGGAATCTATCTCCAATCCTACGCTTATTGATTTAGAATAGAGCTAAAAGATACTCAATATCTTCATCCATGTGGGTGAACAGAAATACCTGGTGTAGAAACCAGGTGCATAGTTAACCCATTCGGTGATTGACCCGTAGATCTTGTCAGGTCATCCATCTAGGAGGAGGAAAACTGATATTAAAACAAGGGGAACGGGGGCCTCATCTGTCATGGTTGACAACCTTCCTAGAGCTGGTGATTCAAACAATTTCTCCGGTTTGCAAACCTAAATTGCTAAAGGAGTAAATAGGCTGCCTTTCACACTCCTTTTTCTATTAGCCAGGTGCAGAGGTACAATACTAGGATCTCAATAGAACCACCCTGTGCTTGTTTCTTGACTAGGACATTGAATGCTGTTCCCCTATCCCCAATTTCTTTATTTATTTTTCTCACAACCTGAGCAAGTTGGATTTTCTTACATGCCACTTGTGCTCACTTGGCTGGTTTGGGCTGGTCTTGTCTGAAAGGTTGACAGTTTGGGTGGTTGCTGTTTCCAACTGACAGTACAGGAGCCCTTACTCTTTGGTAGTGCATATAGTGGCTGCTCTATCATCAGTTGTATAATCCTTGGATAGTTGTAGTGCCATGTCATGCATGTAAAGGGACCTTGCTGCTATCTCTTGTGGGGTTTCACGAAGCCACAACTTTCTAGGCAGGACTCAGCTAAATGAACAACGTGTGTGTATACTTGGCATCAAAACTAGCCCACTTTGCCCAACTGTCTCAACCTGAAATTAAACAAAAACGTAATGCAATAACAACCCAAACAAATATCACAATCAAATCAGACAACCACCCAAACAAAACCACTTTGCCTCCTCCCTTGAGGCTCGCGTTCACAAATACCCGTGGGGTTAGAAGTAATCTAGTAATTGTCTTACCTCCTAGTAAGCTCTCCGTATATCTTAGCATTAAGTGAAACAAACCTACACTCTTCAATCCTCTATAATTATTTTAACATGACAGGAAACTTCCCTCTCTGCTGTAAGAATTCGTATAGATATATGCATGGGCTTGGAGTCTATATTCGTAGCACTTTATCCTTAACTAGACAGCAACGTCTTAAATTGGATGACCAGGCTTTTATATGCTTTCGACTAGCCTTTCATCACTTACTTATATTTTCTCTACTTTCTGTCCCTCAAGTCAGGACTGTACCCTAGTCGATCATAATATAGATTCAGATACTCCTTAGATAGTAATGCTTAAATACATATGTTTGATTATTTTAATGCCTACCATAAAAATTGGCTTAGTTTCTCAGGTTACATAGATGCAACTGGACACCGTACTTACAGCTTCTCTCTAGCATATTCCTCACCCGCCTCCCAGATCTTAAACACCAACAGGCTTCACTTCTCAACCTATTCCTTACGACAGTACCTGAGGATTGTGTGACTAATGCCCACAGTCCACTTGAAATGCAGATCACCTAATGGTATCAGTGGACATTACACTTAAATCCCAACCCCAAGGGCCATTGTTCAAAATGACAAGGTACTACAAAAGGACAGACTGGGGAGCCACTAGAGAATAAATCCGAGATGTCCCATGGATCAAAATCTTCTCTCTTCCTGCTGAACAGTGTGTGCATGAGACAACTAAATCCTGCAAAGTGAGCATTGAAGCATATGTTCCCACATGAAAGTATTGTAACAAGCCCTTCTCGCCCGTATGGTTCACTACAAATTGTGCAGCTGCCATTGCCCAAAGACAGCATGCATTCTGCTGGTTTGTACAAATCAAATACAAATAAGCAAAACTTTATAGATGTGGGAAATCATTGGAGGAGAGAATTAACCACAGCCAAAAGAAGACATGCTGAAATAACCGGGAAATGTATAGAATTACAGAAGATAGGAACTCGTGATTTCTGGAAAATCTATAATAGTGTAGTGAATAAAGGGCATTTCCACGCTACCTAACAACTGGACGGTCACATCCATGGCAACCGAGGAAGTGGAACTGTTTGCCCAGCAATTCGCCTCCAACTCCACTTTAAAGCCAACAAACAATTCCTGCCCAAATTTTCCTATGCAAACTGAAGCCACACTTAAGGATATGAAAATCACTCATTCTCATGTCTGCGATATCATAAAAACTTAGACACCTCCAAGGCGTGTGGGCTTGGTCTCATCCCTGCTCAGAAATACTCAACTGAGCTAGCCCCTATATTTTTCAAGCTCTTCAATAACTATCCTGCTGAATCTTGCTTCCCTAATAGCTGGAATATGGCCTCTGTGGTCTCCTTCCTCCCTCTTCACTAAAATCTTTGAGACCTTAATTAATCAAGCACAAGTTCACCACCTCACAAAAGCTAATCTTCTCTTTGACAAACATTATGGATTCAGGCAATGTTGTTCTACTGCAGATATTTTAACAGTCATCTCTGAACGCATATACCATTCACTGGATAAGGCAGGCGAAATGTGGGGTTAAGATGCTACCTTATGTGTGACTCTGTCGATGTCTGTTATTATGGGTTGCATGGGGATGTTTTGTTTATGAGTTTGGGGGAGGCCTCATAATGTGGGGACAATGGGATGGTACTCGATATAAGCTGTCCATTTTTTATAGTTTTTTTTTTTTTTTTAATTTTGGGATTTGTTGAAGGTTTCAATACCTTTATATAAGTTTGTCGGGGCATATGTCTGATAATAGTTTGTGCATTTTTTCTAAATATGTATTTTTGTCTTAACTCCATTAATGGACACCATCAGCACTGCACTTGTTAAAAACTCTGGTGACCTCCTAAATAAAATTTAAAAAAATATCGACATACGTAACAAAACATAATTTCCTTGTATACCAATATCCCAATTAAAAAATGCCTTACTCCACAAACACCTAAACAAAATTAACATCCATCCTTCTCCCCGGACACATAGATACAAATAATCAAACTCATTACTGACATAACCTACTTCCAATTCAATAATTCTTTTTACAGACAAAAACCTAGACTCCTCGTGGGAAACCCCCTTCGTGGGTTACAATCCTGCTTATTGTTAGAATTTTTAGAAACCAGCTCCTTCAAATTTAGATTACCTGCAAAACAGTACATGATATCCTTATTTTTCTCCCTGTAAATGCGCAAATAGAACAACTAAAGAATAAACTAAATCCAGTTGAACCTTCTATAAAATTTACACACAAATCCGAACAAGACAGCTCTCTATCCTTTCTAGATGTACTCATGATAAGATCAGAAAACGATCTAATGTTTAAAGTACACAGAAAACTACACATAAGAACGATTACTTACACTACTACAGGCATGATCATCGGCTTTTTCTTACGTGCCTTCAGAATCTGTAGTCCCCAATATCTTGATGATGACATTCAACAAATCACAAACACACTAAAAACATTACAATATCCGACTTATTTAATTTCTAATGCAAAGAAAAAAGCCACAAAAATATATTCTAACATAAACAAACAGAAACATGACACAACAGACACATTCCTACTAAATAGATATCTCCTCATACCAACCAATACTAATAATGCAACAATTTGCAACACCCTCAACAGACGTGGTATACACACGATACAAACAGCTTCATTAACGATAAACCAAACATTATAAACCACTAGGCACTCCTCAAACCTCCATATCTAACGCTGTTATATACTCTATCCCTTGTAATAACTGTCACCAGACATATATAGGAGAAACACAATGTAAATTAGAAATAAGACTTAATGAACATAAGAGAGACATAAAGAACGGCAATCCTTTTAACGCACTTTTCTCCCACTGTGCTGAACATGGTCACTCGTTCAACTTTGCAGATGCAAAATCATCACATTCTTTCCAGACAGAGCTAACCGAAGACTTCTAAAATCAGCATTCATTTCAAATACTAGCACCATCGCACAGAGAAAAGGATTCTACAATTTAGACCCCATTATAGGAAATATATTATTCAAAGAGCAAAATATGAATGTAGATCCTGGGTAGTTATTTTATATATCCTTAATCGTTTCTCCTTATATGATTTTAACAAAATTAATAAGGTATTAACTAACTAACAAATAAATATAAATAAAAATACATTAAACAAAAAATAAATTAACGGTTCAGTAAATATGCCTGCATGTATGTATATAAGTGACGTTTGAATGTGTGGGTATATATATATATATATATATATATATATCAAATTATAGTGATTCATTGAAATTAAAAAAAACTTATTCAAATCAAGGATTTTTTATTATTCCAAGTAAGACAAAGAATACTTTAGAAATTTTATCTCCTTATCCTATAGGGTTTCGATGCCTACCATCTCTTCAGAGGAGAAAATATTAGCAAATAGATATAACGGTATTCACCCTATTTGCTAAAGTCAGTTAGACATGGAAAATCATAATCAAAAATTGATTATATAGAAGTCACATAGCAGGGGAAATTGAAGAAAAGGATATAAAGGTTTAGTTCCAAATTTCACGGTAAAATCCAAGGTAACTGTCCTTTAAAGCAGTGAGGTAATGAAATCCATATATTGTGTAATCCACATCATAGAGTAGAAATCCAAGTTGGGCATATTTCTGGAGTAATTCTTCTTTATGATGAAAAGATTTTTAAGGTCCGGTTGGAACTTTTTATTAAAGACCTTAGTATTACTGGGATCAAACGTTAGTGAGATAGGATAAGTAGAAAAGGATAGTAGAGGGGAGAGAAATTTAAAATGAAGAGATGGATGAGGGGGGGGGAGAAGACATATATATATGTATGTATAAAAATATATATATATAGCAGAGAGTGATAAGTTTAAACACGCTATAAAAAGCTATAAAATGTTGAGTAGCCATTTTGGTAGGTCAAGTTAGGCTTGGGTATAGGAAAAGGGTGGAAAAAGAAAATAAAATGAAAGAAAGGAAGAGGAAGAAGAAGCAAATGAAATTTTGCATTTTTCAAGCTGAAATCAACCTTTAAACTAATTAACCTAATTACATCTTAAATTCTTTACTCTGTTCAAATCTATTAAATCCAGTCAACTCAAACAATTAAATGATAAGGTGCTATTTTTGTTAATTTTATACTCATTGAATTTATACTTTAAATGAAGGAATTAAACTGGAGAAATCGAATAATATCAGTAAGTAAAATGTTCAACTAAAACTAAGCGTATTTGATAGAGTTTGTTATTTTAATTTTATAATACTAATGATGATCATTTACTGTTAAATCGAAGATAATACTGTCTTACTGGGAGGTATAAAAAATTCGGTAATAATAATAATAATAATAATATTTAATAATATTTAACTGGAAGAACTTTATACACTCATATATATATATATATATATATATATATATATATATATATATATATATATATATATATATACATATATATATATACATATATTTTCCCATACACATACCTATGCCTATACATATATACATGCATACTCACATACATATAAACAGTCACACACGCATACATACACAATTATATATATACATACATACACACATACACACATACATACATACTTTAAAGATTATAAATTTAAATACAAAGAAAGTTTAAAACTAGTCATACTAATAATTAAAATAATCAATGCACGTAATAAAACTAATTATAATAAAAACAAATTGACTCCTATGCTGTTAATTAACATTCAGAAAATAAGTGTTATTGGGTTATGTAACTAAGGCTGTAGAGTTGGGTCACACTAATACCAACAAAGGTGACGCATTATTGAGTATTACGCGTCCATATTTATATGTGTGGATCGGGAAATTACTTTGCAGTGTGGAATGTTTAACACTTTTTTAATGAGTAGTAAAAGGGGACGAAGAATTATAAAGCTCGTTAATTAGTTTGGAATAGTATTCTAACAAGATCCCAGAAGTGCCAATTATGTGTTAGAATTTAAAACTGTATTATGTTAATGTGTGTATGGTGAGTCTTTACTTAAAATGTAAATTAACAATAAGAAGGTATTATTATATAGGTTAGATGAGATGTTTGAGTCACAAGCGATATGCATTTAGTATTATGTTTTTACCCATTTACCTGTATATATAGAGTGTATGTTATTTTATTTTAAGTTGGCTGTATTTAAATTTTTTCTTGTGTTTACATCTAGACACTAGTTCATTCTTGGCATTTATTATGGGTTTATTGAAGGTGATAATGTTAACTGCTTCGGATATGCAAAGATTGCAAACTTTGTCTCCTGGGATATATGATCTAGATTTATTCAGTATACTCCATTTAATTGAATAGGGAATTTTCTTGTCTTCCAGCCTATTGATTAACGTTGCTATTATTATCATTGTTTTGAGATCTTTCATTTCTGAAAGTGTGCAAGTGGTTTTAAATTCTTACTTTAATTAAGTTAGAGGATGCGCCTATATAAGTGAATGTTTTCCTTGTTTTATTATTGTTTATTGGTTCATTTATCCCAATGTTGGGGAGTCTTATATTGGGAAGCTGAGTTGAGAGGGGGCCTGAAGATGTATAACGCGGGTGCTGTTTAATCCTATTCTGGTTTTCACTGGGAATTATATTATTGGATCCGTTAACCTGTTTTTTGTTGTTGTTATTGTTATTATTAGAACCCAGACCATATGTTTCCCTATATATATTTGCGTCCTGAGTACTTCGATTGTTTTCATTATTTCCCCCATTAGATTGGTTGTTTGCATGTTTTGGTAATTGCGTGACTGTGCAAGCATATACCACGTCTAACTGACCTTAGCAAAATAGGGTGAATACCGTTATATCTATTTGCTAATATTTTCTCCTCAGAAGAGATGGTAGGCATCGAAACCCTATAGGATAAGGAGATAAAATTTCTAAAGTATTCTTTGTCTTACTTGGAATAATAAAAAATCCTTGATTTGAATATTTTTTTTTTAATTTCATTGAATCACTATAATTTGCTTTATTTGCTCTATCCTGTATTTGTAACACTTCCTATTTAGATGGCATAATACATAGAATATTACGACCAGTAATATTTTGTAAATATTATAATCACAGGTTTCCATACCAGCTGATTGTGGGATAAATCCATTCGGAAGTATATATATATATATATATATATATATATATATATATATATATATATGAGAGAGAGAGAGAGAGAGAGAGAGAGAAAGAGAGAGAATAATCCAAACTCCCTACATGTACATTTATAAATTCTTTTCCAGAATAGGAAAAAACCTAAAGATCTTTCCCTTTTCATTCGTATGTGGTTTACAACCTGTTTCCTCAGCAATTTTCCTACAAAATCCTGATGATGTCCCCTGAAATAGGGATGAAACGTTGATTACCATTTATTAATTTTAGGTTTTCCTTTTCATTCGTGCATATATATATATATATATATATATATATATATATATATATATATATATATATATGATAATTATTAAATAATTATGTCAGCCCCTTTAAGAAACTTGTTTTTTATCGTTGAGCACTTTTAGTTGAATTAAAAGTCGGTCAATTTAGCTCATATGCGCAGATCGTCATATAATGATCAGATCACTCTGACTGACGTTAATAACATTTAATGAAATAACTGTTTAAAATTCAACAGCATTTCTCGCGGTTAGTGGTAGCTGAATGGATATAATCCTTGCTAATGAAGCCAGAGATGGCTTCTGTTGCCGGATTCAAATCTATCGACTGGCGTTAATCATGACACCCTGCACTGAAGATTCCCGAAAGGATGAAACACTAGTGTCTGTAGGTATTTAATAATTATTCTAGTAAATAATTATATATATATATATATATATATATATATATATATGAACAAATATATGTATATATATATATATATATATATATATATATATATATATATATATATATATATATGAACAAATCCACTGTTTAAAAACCACTGGTTATTAAGAATTTAAGATTCAACGGTCGAAAAAACTAGACAAGTTCAAAATTAATTTTATTAAACTTATCTATTTATTAAAATTTAATTGATCTTTTCTTTTCTTCATATGTTCGAGTAGTAAAATATTCTTCTTCAGGAATTAGAATTTTTTTTTTTCTTTCATGTCATGATGGAGGAGGTAGCACCTGGCACGTCTTCAGAGCTTGAAAATAGATGCTGAATGAGATTTAAATGTCCGATAACAGTGTGAACATTGGTCGAACGCATAGGTTAATAATAATAGAAAATCCATTGTTTGAAAAGCACTCGATATTTTAAATTTAACAGTTGAAAAGATCAGACACGTGCAAAATTGATTTGATTTCATGTCATGGTGGAGGAGATAACACCTGGTAAGTGGTCAGAGGTTGGAAATCCACCGTTTAAAAAGCACTTGCTATTTAAGATTTAATGGTTGAAAAAGACCAGACAAATTCAAAATTGATTTTAATAAACATATCTATTTATTAAAATGAAATTGAATTGTTTATTTTTTAATTTCAAATAATAAAATATTCGTCTTCAGGAAATACAGAGAGTTTTTTTTGTTTTTTTTTTTCATGTCATGGTGTTGGACGAAACACCTGACTCGTCCTCAGAGGATAGAAAATTGAAATTTAAATATCCGATAACAGTGTGAACGTTGGCCGAACGCATGGATCAATAATGATAGGAAATCCATTTAGGCTATGGGCCCAAAGGTCAAAATCCCTCTAGATTTTTGATTCTGTGACCTCGGTTGGGGGTGGAAGAAAAAATGGTGTCAAATGAATGCCAATAGACTCCTGAACATCATATTTTTTTTCACAAGCACAAATGTTGCGCATTAATGAAAACGGCGGCCATATTTAAAGATGGCCGACAATCATCAAATAGAACATTATGACTTGCTTAAACCTTAGTAGCACACAAACCGATAACAATACAGACATCTAGTTTAGCACATTTTATTCCCAATTTATTTCTTCATCATTTAATACATAAATATTGGACTTAATATATTTACTATGCTTCAAAATAGGGAATATTTTTCTAAAAAAGCTTTTTTCAAACATCTTATTTGAAACAACTTCAATCTTTTCTGTGGATAACTAAAGAAATAGATTTACATTTTGATATTTCTCATGTAGAGACACCTATAGTCTACCAATATTATTAGTCATACAAATCTATTGCTATATTTTGTATGTAACAAGGTCGTTTAAACCTGAGGTAGAGCTGCGATTTTGTGTCATTTTTTATACACATCAACTTGGTAAAATATACAATGTTTGTCAATTTTCATTAAAAAGTATTTTTTTGAATCTATGAATAATAACACAGATTTAAAGGACAAAAAGGCATTTTTAATGAAAGTTAAACAAACAACATGTTAGTAAATAAGATCATATATGCTTTTATTTAAAACTGATCACTGCTTATGCCACTTCATCATCATCGTCGTCGTCATCACCATCATCAGTGTCATCATCATCATGTCCAATGTTTTTACTAATTTTATAACAAGAATCTCTTGCACACTTGCACATATCTGTGCATGGGACCCTGTTTTGGAGACATGTACAAATGTTAACGTCTTTACAATGACTTTTTTTACATTTGGCAGAGCAGTTAATTAAATCCATTAAACTGTCTGGAGCAGGAAGAAGATTCATCCAATGGATTACTAAATCTCCATTTTCTATCTTCCATCCATGACAATCAGGGGATGGTATATCAGGATTTGCATGGAGGCTCCTTTTATAGACACCTGAAAAAAGAAAGAAATTAACATTAATATTGAATAATTTTCATCCTTTCTAATAAGCAAATAACAATGAAACTCCATATATTTAATTTTTACATATAATTGGAAATTAAATATTTATAAAACGTACCTGCTTGATAGTTAGCTCGCTTGATGTGTTCACTCAGGGCATCTTGATTTGGAGGCATTGTGATTTCCAATTTTCTTTGGAATCTAAACATGTTGTATCTGGCTTCATTAACACTTGTGACATTTTGTTGGCCATACAACCTGCAAACAAATATTTCCAATGATTTTGCTGTGTCTGGTTTCACATAAAATTCATTACCAAGATCACTGAATGCGTAACAAAACTCATTCTCTCTCAGTAATAAACTAAGTGCTTTCTTTTTGCCCTTTCCGTAAAATGAACTGACACTATCACATCCTGTAAAACAATGTAGACCAATCAAGGCTTGACTGACAGACTCTCCAATGTTGTCTTTTATCATCTTGATGTCTATTGTTCGCAAATTTGTTCCTCTTCCTGTGTGGAAGTATAAATGTGCGGGAATAAGATTTTGTAAAGAAACTCCAATTACAAACACATCGGTATCAGGACTCATAATGATTACATCCATACTAGTGTTGGCTGCAAAAGAAGCATGCAAATAAATCCGTGTATCAGCTTCTTCTTGTGAGCTACAAAGTTTTGTCTCTTCTAACCGGATGACAATATCACTTGCCTCTTTTCCAGGTGAGAAGGAATGACATTTCTTGTTATGCGCCAAGAATACCTTCACTCCTCTAAGCTCTGATGTTGAAACATTAGACCATGTTTCATCCAAGAATTCTATTAAGGACTTTTTATTCTCTCCATTTGAAAGAAATTTCTTCCATTGCTGAGGAAGGAGCTGACCATGGATTCTTATCTGAGAGCTAGTAGCAGCTCTTTTATCCCTCTCGATATTTTTTATAGAGATCTGCTGGTATGTATCAGTAACAAAATGAATTTCTTTAGAATGATTCGATTTTGCCCTGTTCACTAAACTTTTCAAAATAACAAGAGCAAGATTAAGAAATGTTTTCTCTCCTTGTAATTTGTTCAAATTTAATTGGTGTATCAGCGACATACCATCCACTATATATATGCCACCTACTATAGGGTTCTCAACAATAGGATTGTTAGCATGGCTTTCTAAAGCATGAAGTAAGTTTGCTTTATTAGTTTTAACCAACGATCCATGTGAATTTGCAAGGGACAATGGTAATGGACCTAAGGAATATGACAGTAATTCTTGAAGATTAATGTTCCGGATTCTACCAATCACAACCATCTGCTTCCAAAGTGATATCCTTTCCGTGGACATGATGATTTGATTTTTTAGACATACTGGAGAATGTTTTTAAATTCATTCTTTTCATCGGGGCAAAAAAATCAACTTCTCCCGTTTGTAGACGCTGCCCACAGAAATTTTCAAATTCTGATTCGCCCCTTGCCTTAGCAAATTGCAGATCATTTTGAACATCTTGTGTCGCAACTAATCCTGATGCAATATGGATCAACTCAGCTGGTTCATACTCAAATGGATTAAACATACTGTTTACTGTGTCTATTATCTTTCCAATAGCAAGCTTATCATGTTTCATCCGACTGTGTAAAAGATCTGATCGTGTTCCACTTCGTTCTCCTTTGCCAGCCATAGTTTCACATTCATGGGTAATAGACCCTCTCGCATGATGGGACCATATCCACCTGTTGACGGCTCTCTTGTTTGTGCTGAAGCCTGTCATACCACCTTTTGTTTTTGAATCACGATTAGCAGTTTGTTCGATGGTTTGGTCACAAGGAATTTTAGCAAAGGCATTTGAGCTTCTTTGAACAGCAAAATCTCCTCCAATGCATTGTGTATATATCACTGGATGAGTATTAGCGAGATTAGACATCTCCAACCAGTAAACTGGAAGGTATCTGCTATAATTTACATGGTCATATGCAAACACCCAAGGTAACATCTGTCTAACACTTGCCAAGTGAAGTTCCCAGTTTGACTCTCGAATACCTCTAAGGAAAAGTAAAAGAATTTCTACAATGTCAATATAAGAACTCCAGAATGCAAAAGTTTGCTTTTTGTTGCCAACCTGTATAAATTCTTCATAGGATGATAGAAAACTTTGAAAATGTTCTCCCTTCAGAATTTCTTCATACTGAGGTCCTGGGAATGATTGTGACAAGGATGTCATTAAATGCTTCACTTTTTCTGCCTTTTCTTCAGGAATGCTGTTTAAATAGGTTGTCAAACGCATATGCTGCATTGCTTCGGCCACTAATTTATGGGCTCTAACTGCTCTGTTATAGTGTCTACCTGTGAAAACTCCATTTATTGAGCCTACAGCAACAACTTCTGATTCTATTAGAATATCTTGAAGCCCGGCATCACGAAAACGCTTTCCCAAACACCCAAGAAAGGACATTGCTGTATGAAAAGCACCAAGTCGAATCACCAATCTCTTCATGAAATATGGATTTCTCCATCTAATTAATTGTGCCTTTGAATAGATTGCTTGATCCATTACAATAACAAGAGACTCTAACTTGAGTTGATCTGCAATGTCAATGCTTTTTTTTAGAATTGTAAGGACTGTATCCATTTCTGTGGGGCTAACATCAATTACGGGTAAATAACCTATGGTAGATTTTGATGCAATCTCCCTTTTGCACAGGAGTTGGTTAAACCCAGTCCAAGATGGTAATATAATTTCACTGCCGAATTTTGTGATATAGTACGCTATATCAAGTTTTAGAGAATTTTGCAGAAATACACGATCTGAATGAAGTGAAACATGTTCAGCAAATGGTAGTGGGCCATCTTTTCTTCCACCGGTGTATGTAGCCAAATTTACTTCTGGTGGTTCCAATGTTCTTTTCCGTGTTCTTTTGAGTCCTTCTACTGCAATCTTAGATGCACACGGTTCGACTAACATATTTTGTATTATTATCCCAGTTGTGTTGTGTGTTGTTCCATGTCCAGATAAAGTTTCCTCACCAAAATCATTATTGTCCCAGACCAAAGTTGTTGGAATACCTGCCTGGATGGTGGATGGAATAGAATTTTCTCCACGATTGATTTCAAGTTCAGCTAGTGCTGTATCATGATTTAAAACCACCGAATGAGAAACACAATGTCCCAAACCATTCAATAAACCAATCACTTGGGCAGATCCAGACAAATGGCGTACAGCCATACCAAGTGATAAATGTTTTGGCATTAATGTACGTCCGTTAGAAGACAAAAATATAATGTCTTGTGAAATAGACAAAATCTTTCTATAGACGGATGCAGATATGTCCATTATTTTTTCTGTGCACAAATCTTCAGATGCCCCAACTATCCATACAAGAAAGTTAAATAAAATATGGGGCACCATCTTTTCAGCCTCCTGCAAATTTAATGTTTCTGCTGTTGGCGGCCATAACGAAGGAGGTTTTACTTGTTGAATAATATTTCTCAGATCCATAGCTGTTATGTACAAGTTAGAAAGAGGATTTGGATCTGAGCGTACATGACTTGTTTGTTGGTTTGTGTCATTTTCTGACGACTCTGTTTCACTTGGAGTTGTGGTATGTGTTTCCTCATGGAGTACTGTTTTTTCCTCTACAAGAGAAGACACTGTAATGTCATTTACATACACGATGTCACCTTGTGATCTCATTTTAGGAGTGATGAAGCATAATTGAGGAAATTTTTTCATTAATCTTTGTTTTAAATATCCTGTTTTATATAAATGCGCATCAACTCCATGTGTTTCTTTAATCTGTTTGACAAACAAATCTTTCAATTTTTTAAGTCTCATGATTTCCTTGTTTTCGATAATCCTTGTTTGGACTAATTTCGCAAAGACCTCAAATGCTTTAGCATATGAAGTTTGCTCAGAGTGTTCGGTTTTGGTTGGTTTGGTTAAATATCGAGTGAAGTCACGGTAACATGAGTTATGATATTTCACTTCGATTGCTACACAATCTTTATTCCTTATTTGCATGAGGAGTGATTCATTTTCATTTTCTTCTGCTGCTCGTTTTAAATTAGCAGCTTCTATTGTCGAACATCTGACAAGTTTTTCCCTGTTTCTTTTGCCAGATCCTTTGCACACTATAGTTTTTACTTTTTGGCATAGTATGCAAACATCTGGTAAAATATGCTCTGATCTAGCTGGCAAAGATGGTCGATCAAAATTGGAACGAAGAACCCGTCTTTTTTTAGCTGGTGGATCATCATTTTCGGCAGTAGTCGCATCAATGTTTTCTTGAGATGGGGACCCTGTAAAAATAAATATATTTAGGAGTTTAATATGCATTTGAAATAACAAAGTATATGGAAAAGTTCAAATTAAAAATATCCAATCATTATTTCATAAATCCAAAACATTTCATTAAAAATTTAAGATTTTTTTTGTATAGTGCTGATAAAACTTCTGTGAAAAAATTGTATGTTATTAATTTACATTCTACAATTAAATCGTCTGGTGACTCCTTATTAATCGGACCAAGGGATGTTTACAAAATCATGCAATATATTTATCATTGGAATTGGTAGGTAAATTCAATATGCAATGCACTTTATTTTACTAGTGAGTTACCACTTATCAAGGCTAAAAGCCACACGAGGATAAAGGTTAATGGAATAGATTGTCAAGTGACTGATTGTGGAAGTGCTAGAATCAAGAAATGGTACCATAGACAGTTGTATCTATATTTAGAATCATAAAAGAAATGAAACATTTCCAGATTAAAACCAATAGCTAAAATTATTGAAATTATGAAAACTGTTAAATAGTAACAGCATTTGGCTAAGAGCAAAGTGTACCCTTTATTCTGATAATACAGGTTATCTTTTGTTTCAGATTTGTGAAGGAGAAATCTTTCTAAACTGAGGCAATTGTAATTTTTGTTCCAATCAGAATACATTTTTGGTGAACTAAATTTTACCCACAATAAAACCCTGTTTTGTATCTATGTTCTCGTGGGGGAGGCAAGTAAATAGAAATAAACTCTAGTTTTTTTTTTTGTTTTCTTTACAAGTGAAATTTTCTAAAACAGATGCCAACTTTTATGTACATATTCAATTGTTTGAAAAGATATTAATGTAGATTAACACCCTCATTTAAATCGCTCCCTCCCCCGAGAAGAAAAAAGATTGTACAACTTAGAAGTTTACAAAAAAAAAAAAAAAAAAAAAAAATTAAAAATCAATTAAATTGAATAAATATATTTTAGAATTTAGAGGTGTTGACCTTTTTTCTAGTGAAGATAAATTCTGTGCGTTTTTTTATTGGGAGAGGAGGGGGTAAATTACAATCTTGGCACTCAGACTTAGGGTTAATGGTAAAAAAAAATTAACAATAGTCTCCAGGAAATGGAGGATGATTTTCCATTAAATTTATATACGAAATGTTACTCTAAATCCATTTTTTCCTACCATAAAATTTTTCATGCTGTTCAGTTCACACGTACTTGCCTAAGTGAATAGAGGGAGTATAAGAAAAATTGTCTCTTTCCAAATACGTATCAATAAAAATAAAAATTATTAAAAGCTTAAACTTACCTTCGAAAACGTTATCAGTATTCTTTTCTAGTTTTTTCTGAATTCTTTCAATTTTCTGATAATCCGTGAAACGTGCATAACAAGTTTGGTGAAACCCAACACGAGGTGGTATTTCAGTTGAATCACAGCTTAAGTCAAAGTTTTTCGCAATTTCTGCTTGTGGTCCATGTAAACCTTTCCATTTTTTAACATATTCTAAAAAGCGCGTCCATGTCTTCACTGAAAAAGATCTAACATTCAATGTTTTAGTTGGAAATATGCACATAACGCACTCTTTTTTGTCTTTGTTTACAAACATTTCTTCTTCACTAGAGGCAGCCATATTGAATTTTTAACTCGCACTACGATGATTGTGATTGGTAGATTGTAAGGAGTAAATAAAAGAAGTATTCTGAATGGCTACTTTTTTGTACGAAGGCAACTTAACAGTTAGCATTTTTTTGTGCATTAAAATTAAAATTATTTATTAATGCACCATAATCTTGCTTGTGAAATTTTTTTCCATGTTTCTTATGATTTTATACATATTATATCCAAAAATCATGCCCACCCCTTTTACATCTCATTAAAATTAAGAATTTTCACTCTGGGCCGACGGCCTAATTGTTTGAAAAGCACCCGATATTTTAGATTTAACGGTTGAAAGATCAGATAAGTTCAAAATTGATTTGATTTTGTGCCATGGTGGAGGAAGTAACACCCGGTAGGTCTTCAGCGGTTAAAAATTGATACTTAATTAGATTTAAATGCCCGATAACGTAGTGTAAACGTTGGTCGAACGCAAGGATCAATAATAACAGGAAGTCCACTGTTTGAAAAGCACTTGATATTAAGAATTTAAGATTTAACGGTTAAAAAGACCAAACAAGTGCAAAATTGATTTTAATAAACTTATCTATTTATTAAAATTAAATTGAATTTTTCTTTAATTTTCAGATAATAAAATATTTTTTGCAAAATACAGACAGTTTTTTTTCTCTTTCATGTCATGATGAAGGAAGTTACACCTGGCACGTCTTTGGAGGATAGAAAATTTTAGATTTCACAGTTGAAAAGACCAGACACGTTCAAAATTGATTTTAATAAACTTATCTATTTATTCAAATTTAATTTAGTTTTTTTTTTTCTTTAAATTTTAGAATAGTAAATTATTCATCAATTTTATTTATTGCAGAGTATTATCCTCATCTTTTCTTAGTTGTTTCATGACGTTTCGGCCAACTATTCCTCTGGCCTTCGTAATTGCAGTGAATGCAGTCAGGAGCTTCAGAGTTCCTATCGTCGCGATTACCACCTGACAAAGGCCAGAGGAATAGTTGGCCAAAACATCATGAAACAACTAAGAAAAGATATGGATAATAGTCCGCAATAAAAAAAAATTAATAAATAATACTCATCTCAATAATGAATTCCAATTAAAATAATATATATACCATTCGGTACGGATCCGACCATGGAAGATCAGATAATAAATAAACATGGATTTATAAGACCAAAAAATTCAACCTTGATCGCCATTCGGGGCCCTTGGCACAGTGGATAGAGACGTTGAATCTCTATGGTTCCAGGTGAGCATTGTCTGAAGATAGCGGTTTCAATCCTACCAGAGGCTTACTTGGCCAAAAACGTGGTGAGATGAGAGCATATACAGAAGAAGTAATTACAGTGAATGCAGTCAGGAGATTCAGAGTTCCTATCTGTTGCGGTTACCACCTGACAAAGGCCAGAGGAATAGTTGGCCGAAACGTCGTGAAACAACTGAGAAAAGATGAGGATAATAGTCCGCAATAAATAAAATTAAAATTGCTAAAGCTTAGGTCTTGTGGTTGGTTGATTTTAGCAATTGAAAATTTACCACTTTTTAAAATTAAAATATATTTTATTTCTGACTTCGAACTATTAGGGTTTTATACAAAATGAATAAATGTTTATGTTTATGCTTTGCTGAGATGATGATTGATCCCAGCATTGAGATTAATAAGGGAAAAGCACCAGAACTTGATGGGATACTTGCTGTTTGGAGGTGATAACATTGCCAATGCAATCCTGACATTTATCCTTGCTGTTTGGCATGGTAATACTGTCCTTCAAGATTGGGCTGATGCAAAATAATTCCACTTTATGAAGGAAAGGGGTCAAAATCTGAGTGTGGTGATTATAGAGGCATTAGCTTACCTTCAACCTCTATCTCACAGAAGAGATGTTGTGAGTTTGTCTCTGCTGTATCGTTATTTTCATGGAAAATGTTCGACTGAGTTTCAGTCTATGGTCCTCCCTCGCCAAACTTTCACAAAAAACACACGCCTAGCTTAAAACAATATCAATAATTCCCCCCACTCTTTATCTGTGCCTAAACCTAAACGTAGATTCCATGAACAAAGCTTCTTTCTTAGAACTGCACGACTGTGGAATTGTCTTCAGTTTTCCTACTTTCTGGATGACTACAATATGGTTGTCTTCTAGTCTAACGTAAACAAGTTCTTGATGAGCCGTTCCATATAATTTAACAAATTTACCGAATTGATTACTATATTGTCCAATTTCTACTGTACATTCTTTAACCTTTATACTCGAGTGGCCTCTTGGCCTTGATAACGTGGTGATGCCTGTGTAAAAAAAAAAGTATCATTGTACAAAGTTTTTTGAGAAAAGCTTTTGAAGACATCACGTTCAATGCACTTTGAAAGATTATTGGGAAACTAGGCTGTCCTACACGTTTTGTGGAGATGATTGAAAACTTGAGTGAACTTTAACGGGTCTCTGTCTGATCCAATATTAGTTGAAAATGGTGTGAAACATGATAATAACTTGCTCCCACATTATTCTGTATATATTTCGCTGTGATGCTGATCGATGCTTTTAACAATTGCGATATTGGGATGAAGTTTCGGTTTTTGTACATCAGGTGAACTTTTTAACCTTAGACGCCTCAACGCGAAATTGAAAACTTTTCAGAACCTTGTTCTTGAACTTTTATATTCAGATGATGCAGACCTTGTTTCCCATTCAGAAGTGGACATGCAATTGATTATGGACAAGGTGCCAGGGACATGTAAAGCTTTTATATATTCCTCTCCTATTGAACCATACATCTTGGTTGATGGTGAAAGATTAAAGCTTACAGATAACTTTATATATCTTGGTAGTACGCTGAATAAGGACTGTACGCTTCATGCTAAAATAAATCACAGAATAGCCAAAGCCAGTTTTGCTTTTGACAAACTGGAGAATCGTGTGTGATCAAATCGGGGAATCACATCGAAAACAAAGCTAAGTGTTATCACTACTCTGCTATATGAGTCAGAGACTTAGACAACATAAAGAAGACATCTCAAGTTATTGGAAAGATTCCATCAAAGTTTTATTCGGATAATACATAATATTAACTGGAAGATGCTAATGCCTGACACTATAGTTCTTGAATGATCAAATAGCACTAGTATAGAAATGAAAATCATTCAAAATCAGATGTACTGGACTGGACTGGACATCTGGTTAGAATGGAGGACAAAATACTTCCTAAACAACTGTTTTATGGCAAGATAGATAGGGGTAAAAGATCACAACATAAACCAGGAATGAGGTTTAAAGATTCTCTGAGAAACAACTTGGAAATACTTGAGAAGGATTTAAATAACCGGAAAGCACAATCAAAAGATCTATCACTATGAAAAAAAAAAAAACATGAGAGAAAGATGTAAGATTTTTGACGATGAGGAATGATAATCATATGAAGAGATATAACAGCGAGTCTGGTAATGCTAAGTTGTGGTTTGATATGCAAGTGACCTGATACGACATTTTGGGATTCACAGTATTATCTTGCGAACATCCTTACAAGAAAGAAAAGTTTTGTGTCACATATATGAACGTTCTTGTAGGACCGAAGATGGCTTAAACAGTCACCCACATGCACACAGCTGCACAACAGTAAACTGAAGAGATGGCAAAAAAATGTCTCAGCTGTTTCTGAGTCCATAGAGAACTCACACACACACACACACACACACACACACACACACACACACACACACACACACACACACACACACAAACAAAGTTTCTTTCACATTATAGTGTATATATATATATATAGGGTGCATTTTTAGAAGCACCAAACTTAAAATTGACAACTCTATTTTCCTTAATTGGAGATTTGGCAACTATCGGTTATTTTAGTTCAGCTTGGTGTTGCAATCCATCATGAAGAAGCGTTTGTAAATTGCAAATGATACAATCAATTTACCGAGAGAAATATTTGATGAAAAAATAATTTCGCAAAATAAACCTGTCAACTGGCCACCTTGTTTGTGCAATGTAACCCTATTAGATTATTTTCTTTGGAGATCTGCAAAGTCCCATGTATGTGCTGATAAACCAGACACAATAGGCCACTTGGAAAACAATATTTAATGCGTTATTGCCAAAATACAGCCTAATTTTATGCATCGATTTATTTTTACATGTCTGGTATGTATTTTAAGAAAACATAGGATATGAGAAGCTGTAATACTCTGTGGCCTAATCAGTGCGGCCCAATGAGGAATTGTCTGTTGCAATTTTAATTTATTAATTAGCTTAAATTACTTAAAGCAATTTGGGATTAAGCACATGAAATATCAACAAGTGTTATTTTCAGTCAAATCTTATTTCATTTGAAAGGCAATGTTTCATATTAATGATTGTTTTGAATGCAAATGACTATAATGTCATAATATTGTATTTTCAAGTTTAAAATGACAGCTGAGAGAAATTACTCAAATTGAAATGTTTGTATTTTTAAGGTTGAAATCTACAATGAGAGAAAATCATGTTTGATTTTAACAGAATTCTCCAGATATGATTTTGAATTTTTGAATAAAGATTGATTATTCATATTATTTAGATTCTTCGGACTACTATTCTCATTTTGAGTGTTATTTTCACGTTTTGGTAGACATAACCTCTGACCTTCTCTTATGTAATGTGAGTCTGTAATATAACATGTGAGATGCAAATCTTGTATATATTTATAAAATTCCTTATCGTCTAGTGGTGAGAGTATGTGAGTGTATAAACGTGTGTATGTATGTGTATGTATGTGTATGTGTGTGTTTCTATGACTGTCTAGCTTAAGTTCATTGTGTGTGTATATTAAATAAAGTTTGTGATTATAATATACATAAATACCTTTACAACACAAAGAATGATTAACAGTTATTTGGGGTTTCAACGTCTGGCCAATCAGGGAACATATCTGGTACATCTTTTGGTTTTGTCTTGACGGAAAAGCTGCAATGGAAGTTCTTCCTAAGAACGAACTTTTCCTGGGACCACAATCCTGTGGGTGAGGACAGCTGATGATCTACTTGTATTGCATGTCTGGTATTCTGCACAACTACTTGTCCAGCACCCCCTCACTCACTCACCCTAACTGAAACTTTTAAATAAAATAAAATGAAATGACAGCTACAGCAAAAGTTACATTAAAACCAGGACCAAACTCAAACAAAACCAACCTGCCTCCTCCCTTGAGGCTTGCATTTACTAATATCCGCGGGCTTAGAACTAACTTAGATGATGTTGAGTCATTTCTCCTTGTAAACACCCCGGATATCTTAGCATTAAGTGAAACTAACCTTCACTCCTCCATTCCCTCTAACCACTTTAACATGCCTGGTTATCTCCCACTCCACCGTAAAGACTCCGACAGACATATGCATGGGCTTGGAGTCTATATTCATAACACCCTCTCCTAACTAGAGAAATAAAACTAGAATCAGAGGGGCAGGCCTTTATGTGCTTCAGACTAAATATGCAACACAATATTAGCTACTTGTATTTTCTCTACCGCTCTCCCTCAAACCAAGACTGTACCCTAATAAACAAAGTCTCAGACAGCATAGATATAGCACTCTCCCTCGATACTAGCGCACAAATACATGTATTTGGTGACTTCAATGTCCACCACAGTAACTGGCTAGGATTCTCAAATCACACAGACGTAGCTGGTAGCGCAACACATAGCTTCTCTATATCTCATTCCCTATCTCAGTTGGTTACATTTCCGACACGTTTCCCAGACCAGCAAGATCAACATGCCTCACTTCTAGATCTCTTTCTGACAACGGTTCCCAATGACTGTACAACAAATGCCCACAGCCCACTCGGGAATGCTGATCACGCTGTGATAATGGTAGAAATCAGCCTAAATTCTCGCCCTAAAACTGAAGACCCACTACTCAAAACAACGAGGTATTACAAAAAGCTGGTTGGGAAGCCATCAGGGAGCTCATCAGAGATGCCCCATGGCAAAATATCTTTACTCTTCCAGCGGAACAGTGTGCAAATGAGACAACTGAATGGTTCAAAACTGCTATTGAAGCACATGTTCCCGCACGGAAATACTATAGCAAGCCCCACTCTCCCCAATGGTTTACTTCTGCTTGTGCAGCTGCCATTTGTCAAAGGCAGCATGCGTTCTGCAGATTCAACCGACATAAGTCCAGCTCAAATAAACAGAAGTTTATAGAAGCTAGAAATAATTGTAAGAGAGTGATAGACACAGCTAAGACAGATTACTCTGAAACCACCAGAAAGCGCATCGAAGCACAGAAATTAGGAACCCGAGATTTTTGGAAAATCTACAACAGCGTAGTTAATAATGGACAGTTAATTATTCCCCCACCAACAAACAATCATGAGGTTGCTTGCACGGCAACTGACAAGGCTAATCTGCTTGCCAGTCGGTTTGCCTCAAACTCCACACTGAACTCCGTACCCCACTCACTCCCTGATTTTCCTCTGCGAACAGACGCCACATTTGACGATTTGAAAATCACCCCTTCTCAGGTACATGCTATTATAAAAAACCTAGACACCTCAAAAGCATGTGGACCAGATCTCATCCCGGCTGTGCTATTAAAAAAATGCTCTGCCGAGGTTGCTCCAGTTCTCTCCAAACTTTACAATAAATGCCTTAACGAATCTTGTTTTCCCGACTGCTGGAAAACCGCCTCTGTGGTACCAGTCTTCAAGAATTCTGGTGAAAGAACTGACCCACTAAATTATCACCCCATTAGCCTCCTCCCGCTTTTCGCCAAAATATTTGAGTCCTTAGTTAATCAAGCCCTAGTCCAGCACCTAACAGTTGCTAAACTCCTGACTGACAAACAATATGGATTCAGGCAAGCCCGTTCAACAGCAGATATCTTAACTGTAGTTTCTGAACGTATATACCGTTCATTGGATAAAACAGGGGAGGGTAGAGCGGTGGCACTTGATATATCTAAGGCTTTTGACAGGGTAAGGCACGATGGTCTTCTAAGGAAAATTAGATCATATGGAATCACTGGAAGAATTCATAATGTAATTAAATCCTTCTTAAGTAATAGAAAAATCAAAGTTGTCCTCGACGGACATACATCCAAACAATATGACATAAATGCGGGAGTACCTCAGGGGTCTATCCATGGACCTCTATTATTCCTGATATTCATAAACGACCTCCCTGATAATATGGTTTCGGAGATGGGTATATTTGCCGATGACACCACTCTCTATAACAGATATGAGGGGAAAACAAATGAACACATATCCAAGGAAATGACAGAAACACTAGAGGATGACCTCCAATCCGTAGTGGAATGGGGACAAAAATGGTTGGTCACATTCAATGCTGCTAAGACTAAGCTTGTTTCCTTCAATAACTACAAGAAACCTTCTCTACCACCAATAGTAATGGCCAAGAACACATTGCCTGAAAGTACTTCTTTTAAACTCCTCGGCCTAACATTTACAGGGAATATGGACTGGAATAGATACATTGAGAGCATTGCCACGGCTGCTGCAAGGAAGGTTGGCTCCCTCTACCGTGCTAGAAAACTACTTACGCCTGACAGTATCCTATACATCTATAAGGCAACCATTCGCGCATGTATGGAGTACTGTTGTCACATCTGGGCTGGTGCATCTGCTGCTTGTCTCTCGCTCCTGGACAGGGTTCAAAAAAGAGTCGCAAACCTGATAGGTCCTAAACTGTCATCTAGGCTTCAGCCTCTGTCCCATCGACGAGATGTTGCCTCCCTCTGCCTGTTCTACAAATACTTTAATGGTGAATGCTCTGACGAACTGCAAACACTTGTACCTCCCCGACGTAACTACCCCCGACAAACCCGACAAGCTACCAAGTCTCATCCCTTTACAGTAGAGATCCCTAGGTGCAAGAAAGCCTTTTACTCCAATAGTTTCTTCCCCAGAACTGCGGGTCTTTGGAACTCCCTTCCAGGATTCTGCTTTCCCAACTGCACTGATGTGCAGAAGTTTAAGTGTAATGTTAACAAACATCTTTCTACTCTTCTCCATTCATAATGACCCCGCTAATTAATTCCATAATAGTAGCCCCTTGCTTCAAAGTGGCACTGTGCCTTGTTTGGGGTGAAAATTGAATAAAAAAAAAAAATTAAAAAAAATTAAATAAAGTTTGTGATTATAATATACATAAATACCTTTACAACACAAAGAATGATTAACAGTTATTTGGGGTTTCAACGTCTGGCCAATCGGGAACATATCTGGTACATCTTTTGGTTTTGTCTTGACGGAAAAGCTGCAATGGAAGTTCTTCCTAAGAACGAACCTTTCCTGGGGCCACAATCATGTGGGTGAGGACAGCTGATGGTCTACTTGTATTGCATGTCTGGTATTCTGCACAACTACTTGTCCAGCACCCCGTCACTCACTCACCCTAACTGAAACTTTTAAATAAAATAAAATGAAATGACAGCTACAGCAAAAGTTACATTAAAACCAGGACCAAACTCAAACAAAACCAACCTGCCTCCTCCCTTGAGGCTTGCATTTACTAATATCCGCGGGCTTAGAACTAACTTAGATGATGTTGAGTCATTTCTCCTTGTAAACACCCCGGATATCTTAGCATTAAGTGAAACTAACCTTCACTCCTCCATTCCCTCTAACCACTTTAACATGCCTGGTTATCTCCCACTCTACCATAAGGACTCCAACAGACATATGCATGGGCTTGGAGTCTATATTCGTAACACCCTCTCCTGACTAGAGAAATAAAATTAGAATCAGAGGGGCAGGCCTTTATGTGCTTCAGACTAAATATGCAACACAATATTAGCTACTTGTATTTTCTCTACCGCTCTCCCTCAAACCAAGACTGTACCCTAATAAACAAAGTCTCAGACAGCATAGATATAGCACTCTCCCTCGATACTAGCACACAAATACATGTATGTGGTGACTTCAATGTTCACCACAGTAACTGGCTAGGATTTTCTAATCACACAGACGTAGCTGGTAGCACAACACATAGCTTCTCTATATCCCATTCCCTATCTCAGTTGGTTACATTTCCGACATGTTTCCCAGACCAGCAAGATCAACATGCCTCACTTCTAGATCTCTTTCTGACAACGGTTCCCAATGACTGTACAACAAATGCCCACAGCCCACTCGGGAATGCTGATCACGCTGTGATAATGGTGGAAATCAGCCTAAATTCTCGCCCTAAAACTGAAGACCCACTACTCAAAACAACGAGGTATTACAAAAAGGCTGGTTGGGAAGCCATCAGGGAGCTCATCAGAGATGCCCCATGGCAAAATATCTTTACTCTTCCAGTGGAACAGTGTGCAAATGAGACAACTGAATGGTTCAAAACTGCAATTGAAGCACATGTTCCTGCATGGAAATTCTATAGCAAGCCCCACTCTCCCCAATGGTTTACTTCTGCTTGTGCAGCTGCCATTTGTCAAAGGCAGCATGCGTTCCGCAGATTCAACCGACATAAGTCCAGCTCAAATAAACAGAAGTTTATAGAAGCTAGAAATAATTGTAAGAGAGTGATAGACACAGCTAAGACAGATTACTCTGAAACCACCAGAAAGCGCATCGAAGCACAGAAATTAGGAACCCGGGACTTTTGGAAAATCTACAACAGCGTAGTAAATAATGGACAGTAAACTATTCCCCCACTATCAAAAAATCATGAGGTTGCTTGCACGGAAACTGATAAGGCTAATCTGCTTGTCAGTCAGTTTGCCTCAAACTCCACACTGAACTCGGTACCCCACTCACTCCCTGATTTTCCTCTGCAAACAGACGCCACATTTGACGATTTGAAAATCACCCCTTCTCAGGTACATGCTATTATAAAAAACCTAGACACCTCAAAAGCATGTGGACCAGATCTCATCCCGGCTGTGCTATTAAAAAAATGCTCTGCCGAGGTTGCTCCAGTTCTCTCCAAACTTTACAATAAATGCCTTAACGAATCTTGTTTTCCCGACTGCTGGAAAACCGCCTCTGTGGTACCAGTCTTCAAGAATTCTGGTGAAAGAACTGATCCACTAAATTATTGCCCAATTAGCCTCCTCCCGCTTTTCGCCAAAATATTTGAGTCCTTAGCCCTAGTCCAGCACCTAACAGCTGCTAAACTCCTGACTGACAAACAATATGGATTCAGGCAAGCCCGTTCAACAGCAGATATCTTAACTGTAGTTTCTGAACGTATATACCGTTCATTGGACAAAACAGGGGAGGGTAGAGCGGTGGCCCTTGATATATCTAAGGCTTTTGACAGGGTAAGGCACGATGGTCTTCTAAGGAAAATTAGATCATATGGAATCACTTGAAGAATTCATAATGTAATTAAATCCTTCTTAAGTAATAGAAAAATCAAAGTTGTCCTTGACGGTCGTACATCTAAACAATATGACATAAATGCAGGAGTACCTCAGGGGTCTATCCTTGGACCTCTATTATTCCTGATGTTCATAAATGACCTCCCTAATAAAATTGTTTCGGACATGGGTATATTTGCCGATGACACCACTCTCTATAACAGATATGAGGGGAAAACAAATGAACACATATCCAAGGCAGAAACACTAGAGGATGACCTCCAATCTGTAGTGGAATGGTGACAAAAATGGTTGGTCACATTCAATGCTGCTAAGACTAAGCTTGTTTCCTTCAATAACTACAAGAAACCTTCTCTACCACCAATAGTAATGGCCAAGAACACATTACCTGAAAGTACTTCTTTTAAACTCCTTGGCCTAACGTTTACAGGGAATATGAACTGGAATAGATACATTGAGAGCATTGCCAAGGCTGCTGCAAGGAAGGTTGGCTCCCTCTACCGTGCTAGAAAACTACTTACGCCTGACAGTATCCTATACCTTTATAAGGCTACCATTCGCCCATGTATGGAGTACTGTTGTCACATCTGGGCTGGTGCATCTGCTGCTTGTCTCTCGCTCCTGGACAGGGTTCAAAAGAGAGTCGCCAACCTGATAGGTCCTGAACTGTCATCTAGGCTTCAGCCTCTGTCCCATCGACGAGATGTTGCATCCCTCTGCCTGTTCTACAAATACTTTAATGGTGAATGCTCTGACGAACTGCAAACACTTGTACCTCCCCGACGTAACTACCCCCGACAAACCCGACAAGCTACTAAGTCTCATCCCTTTACAGTAGAGATCCCTAAGTGCAAGAAAGCCTTTTACCCCAATTGTTTCTTCCCCAGAACTGCGGGTCTTTGGAACTCCCTTCCGGGATTCTGTTTTCCCAACTGCACTGATATGCAGAAGTTCAAGTGTAATGTTAACAAACATCTTTCTACTAATCTCCCTTCATAATGACCCCGCTAATTAAGTCCCTTGCACTGTGCCTTGTTTGGGGTGAAAATTGAATAAAAAAATTATAAATAAATAAACAAAAAACGACAGAGTTTCGAGTTTTTTTTTTGTAACTTTTTATTTCAGAGTGCTTTTCCTCTCTTCCTAGCTTCCTACATTTGAAATGGGTTGGATCCCTTTCTGCCCTGAGTGTTTTCAGCCATCACGACCGGTTAGATCCTCAACTCTAACTCCTTCAAGCTTTGAACATTATCTAAGTTCGACATATTTCAAAAAGATCATCTCCCCCTTTAAATAACGTCATTAGTACACGTTACTAAGATAATCACCTGATATTTTTACATGCCATTATTTCTAAGTTGTCAATATGTTATAACATTTTTAAGTTCACATTCCTGGTAGCTATTAAATGTAAATAAATATCTATATTTTCTAAATAAAAAAAATTGATGTAACATTAAAAAGGTCAGAAGAGTACACCTTTCATATTTGATGAAAATAATTACCTCTCAACAAATACAAAGACATGATAATTTGTAAATAAAACCTAGTTTCATATTGGGATCATAATTTAAGGCCATCATCTTTGTATGTAAAATAAAGTTGTTGTTTTATTTTAAAATTTTATCATAAATCATCCAAAAGCAGAAAATGTGGCACAAATAACGAATCAAAAGTCTCATGACAATAAAAGCTATCAATAACTGAACTGATACTGGGGAATTTGCCAAAAAGGCTGTCTGTCAGCTCAATCTGACGAACAGACTAACTGAGAGAAAACGCATTGTTCGGGGATCAAAGAAAGATATTTAAAATATTAAAAAGAATTTGTAGCAAACGGAATTGCAACAAACAAAAGTAGGAGCAAATTCTTGTGGCTGGAGATTTTGAATGCATTTCTTTCCTGGTTTGTCCAATCAGAAGCTAGCTCTAAGTCATGTGACCAAGTTTATAAAACGTAAAACCCGCAACACACTCGCTCTCTCTCTCTCTTTCTTCCTAGATGTTGGACTGACAACAACTCCACATGGAACGGACCTGTCCACCCCCAACTTCTATCTTGGGACTCAACAGAACTACACCCAGCCTTCTTTGGAATTATTAAACCAATTACAGTGCTGATATTGATGACGTTGACCTTAAACAGGAGCTATCCGTTACTCTACTAGTATATATTGGTTTGGATACATATATATATATATATATATATATATATATATATATATTTAAAATGTAATTATCCACTGACACGTGTTTCGTCGTCTACGACTCATCAGAGTGGCTGTATCTAGCGAGATTCGAAATCGGGACCCAACGGTAATGAGCCTAAACCCTTACCCCTGGACCATCTCGCCGACTGACTGGATATATCGCGATTTACTTAGATGTTGTTTTGTTTTGGTTTTAGCGATATGTTTTTGAATGAATTCAATTATTTACGAAAGTGTTGTTTACCTAAATGCGAGTTGGGAATATATATATATATATATATATATATATATATATATATATATATATATATATATATATATATATATATAGCAATATGTTTTGAATGAATTCAATTATTTACGAAAGTGCATTTTTACCTAAATGCGAGTTAGGAATAATTTTCCCTTTTAATCAATTTGGTACCCCCACATGGGGAGCGGTATATATATATATATATATATATATATATATATATATATATATATATATATATATATATATATATTATTTTTAAAATGTAATTATCCATATATATATATATATATATATATATATATATAAGATTTTAGTCATTCAATAAATTTTTTAAATTTATGATGTGAAATGGTTAAATTTCAAATCAAAAGATTTTTTTATATTATGTAAGGCAAAGAATACATTTGAAATATTATAACACCTTATCCTATAGGATTTCTATGTCTACCATCTCTTCAAAGGAGAAAATATTAGCAAATAATTATAATAGTTTACACCTTATTTGCTAAAGTCAGTGAGACATGGAAAATCACAATTAAAAGTGTTTTTAAGTATTTAAATATCATAGAGTAAGGGAAGTTAATAAAAAGGATATAAAAATTCACATCCAAATTGCATGGTAAAATCCGAAGTGAATGTCTTTGATAGCAGTGATGTATTCTTATATATATATATATATATATATATATATATATATATATATATATATATATATATATATATATATATATATATTGTTGAGAAACATGTTGGATGGGTAATTAAATGTTAAGAATAACTATTGTTTTGATTAGAACTGAGGATTTTGGACGCATTGTTTAATAAAATGTCAGTTTGGTTGAGCTAACATGCCAATTATAGCTGAATTAAAGACTGACCTCTGGTGGATCCCAAAAATTCGACAAGTCTTGAGAACCAAAATCCTTGAAGCCTAAATATGAGAAGTGTGGAATAACATTTGATTAATCACCTTCTAGTGGAGTGTTGTGTGATAGACTTTGATTGTTTTTGGAGAGGGAATAAGTCTTACTGACCCATCCATCCCTCCTCGATATGAAAAGGGTTGCACGCACGTTTTTAACAAGTTGAGTTCCAGAGAGTTTGAGATGAGTGCCAGTTCAGTCGAGTTTGAGACTAGAGTTTGAGTTCTAGTTCAGTTGCGGGCAATAGCAGAAAGCTGAGCAGACATCTCTAGGCAGAAACAGAACCAGTTGAAATGAAAATAGACAAAAGAATTCATTCGTTGTGTCTGCTGTGAAAAGAGAAACAAAAAAAGAAATTAAACTATGAAAAGCTATGATGATTTAGTTAACAAGTAGTGTGTGTGTGTGTGTGTGTGTGTGTGTGTGTGTGTGTGTGTGTGTGAGAGAGAGAGAGAGAGAGAGAGAGAGAGAGAGAATCAAGTAATTCGTCTCGTTCTCTCTCATATAACTAACAATTACTGTTGTGTGAAGGAAACAAACTGAGAGAAGGAAAGAAAAAGGACACTTTTTTTGTTTCTTTTTTTTTTTGTTTCTTCATTATTTCTTTTTGGTTGAACAGAATTTTTGTACAGATTTGTTTAACCCATTGACAATTGTTTACAATATATATAACATGAATGTATATATATATGTAGGGTTACTGCTCTGATGATTCATCGGTTAGGGACGAATTATGTATTTTGCAACTAATAAAACTTATGTTCTTATCCATCTTACTACTAAAACCCAGCCGATAACTTTACATGGTGTCAGAAAAAAAGGATACAATTTGTGGAAAACAAAAACAAAAAAACATGAAGTAAGAGATCGAATATTGTAGTAAGAAAAACAGAAAAGAGAAAGAAAATCCTACAAATATATATATATATATATATATATATATATATATATATATATATATATATATATATATATATATATATATATATAAGACAAGAGAGACGTGTAAGTACAGAAATTTGTTTTTCTGATATATAATGTACACTTTTGGAAAATGCCTCACACGGACATAAAGCGATTTTCTGCTAATGTTCCACCCCCTGAACGAATGTCTCTCGTTGGAAATGTTGTAAATAACTGGCGAAAATTTAAACGAAATTTTCTCAGTTATTCAATCGCCAATAGACTGTCTAGAAAATCAGACACTTCATATCAGACATTTTTGGCAACTATCGGGGAGGACAGTTACGATATATATGAAGGGTTGAAGTTTAATTCTGAGGAAGAAAATAATGACCTAGAGAAGGTGATGAAGAAGGTGATAAAGAAGGTGATGAAGAAGGTGATGAAGAAGGTGATGAAGATTTTTTTTGGTGTGCGAAACACACAAAGCTTATGAATCTTATACATCCCATCTCCATAAGCAAGAAATCTTGGAAAGTATTAAAACCTATGTAGTCGCTCTTCGACAACTTGCAAAGAACTGTAATTTCGGACAGCAACAAGATAGGCTTATTGGAGACTAAGACGTTGTCGGAGTTTGAAGCAATACCGTCAGAGAAAAGTTACTGTCTAATAAACAGCTTACACTAGACAAGTGCCTACAATAGGTAGAGCCTACGAAACTTCGGAACAACAGATGCAGACTATTTCCACAAATCAACCGGATTCCAAAGCGAACCTACAAGACAAACTTCAGCAAATAACCACATCCAAAATCGAAAATGCCTATCAAATGCACACATTGCAGGAAATTTCCATTCCACAATAGAAATAACTGCCCTGCAAAAGATGCATGCTGCAGAATTTGTTTGCGGAAAGGACATTATGCAAATTTATGTAAAACTGATAAGGAGAAGGTTAGAGAAATAAGAGAGGAAGAAAAAAATTATTTTTTAAGTTCTGTCACTCTCGAAAAAATCGGTGCAATTACCACTGAGAATAATACAAATTGGCAGGCTAAAATCAAGGTCACCACTAAGACCTGTACCAAAATTATAAATTTCAAGCTGAATACAGGTGCAGATGTGACCGTGATCCTGGACCAGTTCTTCAGACAAAATTCTCCACTCATCCAACCCACAACCAAAAGACTGTATGACCCGGGTCATCACGAGATAAACCACGTAGGATGTGTGAAAGCTAAACTGGCTACAGAAAATGCAAGCTCACAATTTTTTTTTTTTTTTTTTTTTTTAAGAATAAAATAAAATGTTAATGACATCAGTGACCCCCCCCCTTCCTTGTATACTGCCATTTCCTTTCTGGATCCCTGCTCCGAACTTATGCTCTTGATTCATCATCTCATCTAAAGATGAGGGGCTCTTATGCCTTACACAACAATTTATCAGTCTGTACTATTGTCTATAAACTGATATCATCAACAATTAGATAAGCTGTTTTAATTTCCTCTCTTGACAAAATTGCCAACCGAAATACAAACGGATTTTCCTTTGCGATAGAGGATAGAACTGAAGCAGTATACTTAATATGTACAATACGTGCGTACTAAACTAAATCACCTTTGCTACCTATATACAATCGCCTATACTGAATCCTCATCAGCTCAAAACTCTCTGTATCCCCAGACTCTTAATTTCTCAAATCTTATATCACCAAGACATCCTTCTTAATTGATACAAGAATCCTCCTGAGCAGTTCAACATCCAGTGATCATATATCTAATCCTCATGAAATTGCTTATATCACCCTGAATATTACCTTAAATTTTCATTCTATCCCTAAGCTAGTAGAACACCTAATAATACTCTAGTCAACTACTTTTAAAATTAGATAAACCCAGTTTCAATATTAGAAGTGCTTCGTCCCTCACCTTGACTACGGACTTGTACAATAAGCCATGAAACTATTGTACCTAAAATTCCTCTCAAAACTGCAAAATACCGCTGCTTGTATACTAAGTACCTCCTATAGATACTTTACCCCCAAGATGACTGCCTTGTCTGTTTTGCATGACAAACCTTATTATTTTTTACTTAAATTCCCTTTCTCCTGATCATTAACAAATCAAAACTGCTCTATTTCCTAAGTTGCCACTAAACCTAATCCATCTCACGTAACTTAGAGGGGTCCTTGCTCTCCGCCCTTGACCCAAACAAACTCGTAAATCGATACCCATTAACACCTAAAATTTCCTAGACATGCTCCTGATTATAACCCATAACCCATAACCAAGCTTCTAGGTAAATACTTACTAGCCATAGTCCTATACATTGACTTAAAGTAATCTATAATGAACAGTAACCATTAATATCTCTTAAGAGATAGTATTGCAATAATTATTACACAAACTAAACCGGTACTCATTGAAATAAAAACTTCCGGATATTAAGAGAACGGCGAAGTCATTCTCTTTCGTTGTAGTCTAAAGGCAACTTACTCAAATTACTCAAATTGTCTAAAATTCCATGCATTCGTATACAATACTACTTATCCATCCATCTATACTTTAACTATACTTACAGAATATGCAATAACCTATATCTATCAGGTATAACTGTACTCCATATCAAATGTTCTCTTGTATCTATACTGAGCATATCTTATCTTTCAGTCTTACTAAATGTCCGGTTTGGGCACCAAATCAGAATTTCTAATAGCAAGTAGATCATACTCTAACACTTTATCCTAATCCTAAACCTACTAAACCATATCTAACCATACATTCCTAAACCTACTAAACCATATCTAACCATACATTGCTAAACTTACAAAACTATATCTAACCATACATTAACTCATCTCTCTCGATCCAATACTGTAGCAAATTTAGCTGCTTCCACACCATGAATTTTTACCTATACCCTCTCTCAGTAAAAATGAAAATGGACAGCATAATAATGCCCTTTTTAAACCACACTTGAGGAGTGAAAATCTTCTGTAGAAGCTAACCTAAATACCCGATTTTTCCAGGAGATATTAACCTAAATAACCAATAAATATTAACTACCCATGCGGGGTCGCAGAAATACCTGGATTAGGACCCAGGCGCGGGGCGAACCCCCTCGGAGCTGATGGACCCGTAGGTCTTCCCAGGCCATCCGTCTAGGAGAAGGAAAACTCTGAAACTAAACCTAGGGGAGGGAGGTCTCTTCAGTCCTGGACGACAACCTTCCTAGAGCTGGTGACTCAAACAAATCACCGGTTGGCAAACCTAAACTGCTTAAGGAGGAGATAGCCTCTGTCTATCGCCCGGCTTTCATACTCCTTCTTTGCCTATTGGCCAGGCGTAGAGGTACTATCACAGGGACTCGTCTGAATCACCCAGTGGTTGACCTTGTTTCCTGACTAGGGCAATGAACGCTGCTTTTCCCCACTCCAAACACATCCCATCCCCCTAAACTAGACACAGTGGGGTGCTTCAGTGCCATATATGTCGGTGCAGTTGGACTGGGCTGGCTTTGCCTAATGGATTGAGGGTACTGGATTGACAGTTCCTGGCTGCTGTTTCCGACTGATAGTACAGGAGCCCTAACTCTTTGGTAGCGCTTAGAGCGGCTGCTCCATCAACAGTTGTAAAATATCGGGATGTTTGTAGTGCCATGTCGCGCATGGAAAGGGACCCTGCACTCTTCCCCGGTGGGCTTTCCTGAGGCCACAATCCTGTGGGTGAGGACAGCTGATTGTCTACTTGTATTGCATGTCTGGTATTCTGCACAACTACTTGCCCAGCACCCCCTCACTCATCCACCCTAACTGAAACTTTTAAATAAAATAAAATGAAATGACAGCTCAAACAAAACTTACGTTTAAAAAAGGACCAAACTCAAAGAAAACCAACCTGCCTCCTCCCTTGAGGCTTGCATTTACTAATATCCGCGGGCTTAGAACTAACTTAGATGATGTTGAGTCATTTCTCCTTGTAAACACCCCGGATATCTTAGCATTAAGTGAAACTAACCTTCACTCCTCCATTCCCTCTAACCACTTTAACATGCCTGGTTATCTCCCACTCTACCGTAAGGACTCCGACAGACATATGCATGGACTTGGAGTCTATATTCGAAACACCCTCCCCCTAACTAGAGAAATAAAACTAGAATCAGAGGGCCAGGCCTTTATATGCTTCAGACTAAATATGCAACACAATATTAGCTACTTGTATTTTCTCTACCGCTCTCCCTCAAACCAAGACTGTACCCTAATAAACAAAGTCTCAGACAGCATAGATATAGCACTCTCCCTCGATACTAGCGCACAAATACATGTATTTGGTGACTTCAATGTCCACCACAGTAACTGGCTAGGATTTTCTAATCACACAGATGTAGCTGGTAGCGCAACTCATAGCTTCTCTATATCTCATTCCCTATCTCAGTTGGTTATATTTCCGACACGTTTCCCAGACCAGCACGATCAACATGCCTCACTTCTAGATCTCTTTCTGACAATGGTTCCCAATGACTGTACAACAAATGCCCACAGCCCACTCGGGAATGCTGATCACGCTATGATAATGGTAGAAATCAGCCTAAATTCTTGCCCTAAAACTGAAGACCCACTTCTCAAAACAACGAGGTATTACAAAAAGGCTGATTGAGAAGCCATCAGGGAGCTCATCAGAGATTCCCCATGGCAAAATATCTTTACTCTTCCAGCGGAACAGTGTGCAAATGAGACAACTGAATGGTTCAAAACTGCTATTGAAGCACATGTTCCCGCACGGAAATACTATAGCAAGCCACACTCTCCCCAATGGTTTACTTCTGCTTGTGCAGCTGCCATTTGTCAAAGGCAGCATGTGTTCCACAGATTCAACCGACATAAGTCCAGCTCAAATAAACAGAAGTTTATAGAAGCTAGAAATAATTGTAAGAGAGTGATAGACACAGCTAAGACAGATTACTCTGAAACCACCAGAAAGCGCATCGAAGCACAGAAATTAGGTACCCGGGATTTTTGGAAAATCTACAACAGCATAGTTAATAATGGACAGTAAACTATTCCCCCACTAACAAACAATCATGAGGTTGCTTGCACGGCAACTGACAAGGCTAATCTGCTTGCCAGTCGGTTTGCCTCAAACTCCACACTGAACTCGGTACACCACTCACTCCCTGATTTTCCTCTGCGAACAGACGCCACACTAGACGATTTGAAAATCACCCCTTCTCAGGTACATGCTATTATAAAAAACCTAGACACCTCAAAAGCATGTGGACCAGATCTCATCCCGGCTGTGCTATTAAAAAAATGCTCTGCCGAGGTTGCTCCAGTTCTGTTCAAACTTTACAATAAATGCCTTAACGAATCTTGTTTTACCGACTGCTGGAAAACCGCCTCTGTGGTACCAGTCTTCAAGAATTCTGGTGAAAGAACTGACCCACTAAATTATCGCCCCATTAGCCTCCTCCCGCTTTTCGCCAAAATATTTGAGTCCTTAGTTAATCAAGCCCTAGTCCAGCACCTAACAGTTGCTAAACTCCTGACTGACAAACAATATGGATTCAGGCAAGCCCGTTCAACAGCAGATATCTTAACTGTAGTTTCTGAACGTATATACCGTTCATTGGATAAAACAAGGGAGGGTAGAGCGGTGGCCCTTGATATATCTAAGGCTTTTGACAGGGTATGGCACGATAGTCTTCTAAGGAAAATTAAATCCTTCTTAAGTAATTAAATCCTTCTTAAGTAATAGAAAAATCAAAGTTGTCCTCGACAGACATACATCCAAACAATATGACATAAATGCGGGAGTACCTCAGGGGTCTATCCTTGGACCTCTATTATTCCTGATATTCATAAACGACCTCCCTGATAATATTGTTTCGGAGATGGGTATATTTGCCGATGACACCACTCTCTATAACAGATATGAGGGGAAAACAAATGAACACATATCCAAGGAAATGGCAGAAACACTAGAGGACGACCTCCAATCCGTAGTGGAATGGGGACAAAAATGGTTGGTCACATTCAATGCTGCTAAGACTAAGCTTGTTTCCTTCAATAACTACAAGAAACCTTCTCTACCACCAATAGCAATGGCCAAGAACACATTGCCTGAAAGTACTTCTTTTAAACTCCTCAGCCTAACGTTTACAGGGAATATGAACTGGAATAGATACATTGAGAGCATTGCCACGGCTGCTGCGAGGAAGGTTGGCTCCCCTATAAGGCAACCATTCGCCCATGTATGGAGTACTGTTGTCACATCTGGGCTGGTGCATCTGCTGCTTGTCTCTCGCTCCTGGACAGGGTTCAAAAAAGAGTTGCCAACCTGATAGGTCCTGAACTGTCATCTAGGCTTCAACCCCTGTCCCATCGATGAGATGTTGCATCCCTCTGCCTGTTCTACAAATACTTTAATGGTGAATGCTCTGACGAACTGCAAACACTTGTACCTCCCCGACGTAACTACCCCCGACAAACCAGACAAGCTACTAAGTCTCATCCCTTTATAGTAGAGATCCCTAAGTGCAAGAAAGCCTTTTACTCCAATAGTTTCTTCCCCAGAACTGCGGGTCTTTGGAACTCCCTTCCGGGATTCTGCTTTCCCAACTGCAATGATATGCAGAAGTTCAAGTGTAATGTTAACAAACATCTTTCTACTCTTCTCCCTTCATAATGACCCCGCTAATTAATTCCCTAATAGTAGCCCCCTGCTTCAAAGTTGCACTGTGCCTTGTTTGGGGTGAAAATTGAATTTAAAAAAAAAAAAAAAAAAAAAGTTATAGAAAACCTGGAAGAACCTCTACTGAGTGGACCAGCAATCAAAGCCCTCAATCTGCTGAGAGCAGTTAATAGTGCGACAAGTGAAGGCCACCAGTATAAAAAAGAGTTCCAAGAACCGTTTACAGGCCTTGGGAAACTTGAACATGTGTACCAGTGTAGCAGAATTAGCAGTAACCAAAATTCTTGCTCTCGACATTAGTTCCCCCATGGTCAGGACTTTGATGTTCGGCACCTGTTGAAGAGCAATTGAGATAGCGTCAGGGAACCCAGTGACGAAAGTCAATTTTGTGAGTCTCTCTAAGCCATCTCCTGTGAATCCGGCCAATCCAACCAACTGCCTGATTTTGTTGGCGTAAACATCCACACGTTCGCCAGCCCATCTAACCATAGTTATTTTTCTGTATGTTGCAAACGCGTCGTCGGTAAATGCCTCCTTTAATCGGGCCTCAATCTGGTCTATTTCTCTTTGATCGTCCTCCTCCATTTCCATGTAGAGGGCCAGTGCATCACCTTCCAGATATAACGGTAGCAGACTCGCTACATCATCCACCTGCTGAAGTTGTGCGACAAGTCTCACTTTTTTCAGTCACGCTACAACGTCTGCCTCACCAGAGAATGGCTTGATAATATCGCTGCTTATCCGCACCTTCGCCATAGTCGTGCTGAAATAGCTTGAAACAAAAATGTAGTAGGCAAAGCAAACAAACAAAAAAATACAACTAAAAACAGACGGAACAAAAACTTGCTTCTTGCAGACACGTGGGTCGTAACAAGCACAATCTACTCACCAGAATCACCTACACACAATCTGCAGAACGCTCCCTCTCCTTTCCAGTGTCCTGCCTTTATAGCGGCCGGGAACGACATATTTGCATAATCGTGCGAGAGCAGACATGATTCAAAGATAATTACATTGGGTAAAGGCTAATAAAAGCCCATGGACGCCATCTTGGAATTCTCTCTTTCGTTCAGCCCAAAACAGACATATCCGAGGTAAGCTCTCTATTTCTCATTTTGGTTACTGCTAATTCTGCTAAAACCAGATATGCTTAAATGCAGGAGCTCAGCCCTTTTCTATCGCTACACCTAGAAGATTGCCATTAGCTATGAAACAGAAGGTGCAGGA
This sequence comes from Euprymna scolopes, assembly GCF_053919585.1. Taxonomy (NCBI): domain Eukaryota; kingdom Metazoa; phylum Mollusca; class Cephalopoda; order Sepiida; family Sepiolidae; genus Euprymna; species Euprymna scolopes. The sequence continues at coordinate 14,264,052 of NC_136503.1, read as the reverse complement.
AGAACTGAAACGTCTGGGAAAAGACGGCATAATCCGTCTAGGCAAATCAGCAACTGAATAGTGTGCCCCAATAGTTGCCGTCCAAAAAGATAACAGTAAAGTTAGGTTATGCGTTGACTTTTCCAAGCTAAACAAAAGCGTAAAACGGGAGAAATTTCCTTTACCCACCACAGACCAATTACTGGCTAAGCTTGATGGAGTCACAGTATTTAGCAAACTTGACTGCAACAATGGATTCTATCAAATTGTCCTACATGAAAAATCGCACTCCTAACCACATTCATAACACCTTATAACTTCCATTCGGGATAAGTTCTGCACCAGAAATCTTTCATAGGGAGTTGACACACATTTTGTCCGGGATACCAGGTGTCGTCTGTGATATAGATGATGTCTTAATAAGTGGAAGAAACCAACAGGAGCACGACAAGCGACCAAAAGCAGTACTGCAGAAAATGAAGGCTGCAGGAGCCACACTGAATGATAAATGTGTATTTTCTGTAAGAACCATAAAGTTTCTGGGCCACATCATATCAAACGAGGGAATCAAAATAAATCCTGAAAAAGTAGCAGCAATTATGGACTTGCTCAGATCAGAGAATGTGTCTGAATTACAATGCTTCCTGGGCATGGCAAACCAGATTGGAAAATTTGCTAGGAATCTAGCCAAAACCACAAAACCACTTCTAGAACTTCTTAGCAAAGAGTCAGAATGGATTTGGGATGAGCCTCAGAAGGCAGAATTCCAGACCCTGAAGAAGCAACTAAGTTCCACACCAGTACTGACTCATTACAATTCTAACAAGCCGACAAGAGTATCAGAAGATTCATTAATCTATGGCCTAGGTGGAGTACTACTCCAGAAACAAGAAAATGACTCAGTATTTTATGCTTCATGATCTCTGACAGAAACAGAACAGAGATATGCACAGGCCAAGAAGGAGGCACAGGCAGTCACTTGGTGTTGCAAATTTTTTGCAGATTACTTGGTTGGAATGGCAAAATTCACAATCGAAACAGACCACAAACCACGATTGGCACTGTTGAAGTCGAAGCGACTCAATGAATTGACTCTAAAAATTCAACGTCTCTGCATGAGATTAATGAGATTCGCCTATGATATCATATATGCAGATGGAAAAGACGTCACAAAAGCAGACACTTGGTGCCGAGCACCTGGAAGCACCATTATACAGAATATCTATCAGAAGACAGAGACCGATGCATTTATCTGCTCAGTCATAGGAAATATTTTGGCGAGCGATAAAAGATTAGAGGATATCAGACTAAAGCAAAGTATTGATAAAGTCTGCAGTCAGGTAATTAAATATTATGAGATGGATCACTGGTCTGAAAGAGCAAGGCAGGACCCCTAACTAAAAAAGTACTGGTTTGTCAACTAGAACTTAACTGTTTACTTGTCATTTCTAATGAGCTTCAAAAAGATATAATAGAGCGTCTACACGAGGGACACCAAGGTATTGCCAAATCCTGAGCACTAGCTTGTGAAAGTGTGTGGTGGCCTGACCTCTCTGAACAAATTGCAGAAAAAGTCGGGAATTGTGGTATCTGTGAAAAAGAAAGAAAATACCCACCAGAATCACTACAACCCACCAAATTACCTGCATATCCATGGCAGAAGATATGAGGGCGTGCAATAAGTAATGCCCCTGACCCACTTACCATAGTAGTAGAGTAACGAAACTTGGCACAGTTACTAGTCTTTCTCTACATAGGAACCACCTAGAGTTATGCATTTCTCCCATCGTTTGATGCAACTCTGGAGACCGTTTTTGTAGAACACCCCAGGTTGGTTCTCCAACGACGATGTGACTTCAGAAATCAAGGCTGCATCATCTAGAAAACGCTTTCCTTTAAAAAACACCTTCATGGCTGGGAAGAGGTGAAAGTCAGTGGGTGCAAGGTCAGGAGAGTAGGGAAGATGGGGGAGGATTTCATGACCACACGCCTGTGCTTCTGATCTGGCGACATGCGAGTTGTGGACCGGAGCATTGTCCTGCAGGAGGAGGGTACTTTTGCTGATCTTGCCCTGCTTCTTGATTTTGATAGCTTCCCTTAATTTCGTCAAAAGTGAAGCATAATAGGCTCCTGTAATTGTGGTACCCTTTGCCAGGAAATCTGTCATCACTACTCCGTCCTGGTTCCAGAAGATGTGAGCATGACCTTCCCAGCGGAGGGCTGCACCCTTGCCTTCTTTGGAGGTTTTTAGTCCAAGTGCTTCCACTGCATTGACTGGGCTTTGGTCTCTGGATCATAATGATGAACCCAGGTTTCATCCTGTGCAATCAGTCTTTTGAAAAACTTTGACTCATCTTCTTGGCACATCTCCAAATTCATCCTCGAGCACTCGACGCGTTCTCGCTTCTGGAATGGTGTGAGCAACCTGGGAATCCATCTGGCAGACACCTTATGCATATGCAAATGGTCATGAATGATAGTTTCCACAGACCCTGTACTAATTTTGACATCTTGGGCTATTCGGCGAATAGTAATGTGCTGATCTTCCAAAATGGCAGCCTCAACTTGACGGACAGATGCCTCATCAATGGCAGAAGGGGGGGAGCGACCAGGTCTGGGAGCTGTTTCCATAGACTTCCGGCCATATTTGAATTCACGATGCCAGCGTTTTACAAGGTCATATGATTGGGTATTATCACCATAAGTTTCTTTCATTTCATCAAAAGTCTCCTGTGGTGGGCGTCCTTTCAAATACAAAAACTGGATCACTGCTTAACATTCAACAGGCTCCATTTCACACCTGACTCAGTTCAAACACCTGTAAAACAGAAACCACAATTAGTTCAGAGCTGCAATTTGCCACATAACCCATAGAGATATAAATCATTGCAGATGCAAAATTTCAGCTAGATCAGACAACTGGAAGTGGGTCGGGGGCATTACTTATTGCACGCCCCTCGTACATAAACCAGTTCTTGATGAGCTGTTCTCCTAAAGTAATCCAATTTACCAATTTCATAATTTTTAATGATTACTATAATATTGTCCCATTGACTAGTGTACACTCTTTAACCCTTATCCTTGAGTAGTCTCCTATGTAAAAAAAAAAAAAAATGACTAATAACAAATAAATCTTGGGGCCTTATATCCCCAGTAACCTGTGACCTGGATCAACCTAACACAAAGTAGGCATGTCACGAAGGTCAGGTTTAGTGTCCGACTCCATATACTAAAAGACTCTTTAACCGACTGGTTCCTAACATTATAATTGGTGAGACCCTGATCTAAAGGTTAAGATTGGTGTCTGTGGACTCAGGATCTGACCTTAGGGTTTAAAAGGTTTATATCTGTTAAGCTCCTATTATAAGATATTAAAATTGGCAGGTTCACAAGTAGATATATTAGCTAGTACATATTAGAGTTTATACTAGAAGTCCTTTAGGTCAGAAGAAGTTCAGGATTGACCCTGACTGTAAAAGTTTACCGTGAGAACAGAAAGCAAATGAAGGGTGGGTGGGTGTGATGTCATATATTCAAAGGTGTTGAAATTCTGGCTGAGTTTTCAGCGAGTGTTGGAGAATGAAAGATGGGCTAAACGTATTCGAATGAAATTATATTTTATAAAGTGACAAGGTTTGCAAATTGACTCCCCCCCACACACACTTTCTGAAAATGTTGCCATTTTGAAACTAATTGAAACGTGACTGGTGATGGGCAGCTTGAATAAACTCTTCATTCATTGTCTGTTGAATTATGAAGACTATTATGAGAGGATTGAAAATAATGAGTTGAATACACAAAAATCTAATGACTTATGAGAACAGTTTATAACAAGTGTTTCTTGACATTGGATTTAAAAACGACTATGTTGTAGCCTCTAGGGAAGCATGTAATGGAGTGATTGAATGATGTTTATCACGTCAGAAAAGTAACATTTATAGATAAACAACAAATAAAGAAACAACGCTCACTAATTGCGTAACTTACAAACCGTGTGAATTTATTACGGGCAACAAGTATAAGACATGTTTACAAGAAAGTCAGGAGGAGTGTGTTTTTAACATGTCTGTTTAGCTTGGCATCCCAGGTGTAAAAGAGAGAGAGAGAGAGAGAGAGAGAGAGAGAGAGAGAGAGAGAGAGAAGGAAAGGAAATCAATATCGCCACCTTAGGGCTGAAACATGCAACTGCTGGAGAAGGAGCGATAACCATATATGTCTCAACCTTGAAAGTGTTGTGTATTGTGTCTGTGTGTTAACTGCGTGTGAACTAGGGCTGGATGGCAGTTCAACAACACGTCTCTATAAGCAAAACTTTCTACTAACTACTTAACATGACCAAACTGCCCTTTTTAACCCAACTTTCAACATATAATGCAATCAAATCTTTGCTGCTGTCAATTTCCATCCAGTAATTTTTAATTCTCCAGTTCCAGCTCCAACTTCTACAGTGCTTCCTCTGATTCTTCGCAGCAGCGACTGGTCCAACTCTTTTCCAGCTCTGTCTTGCAGCTCTTACCTTTTTGATCCAGCTCTTGGCCATATCTACATAGACCAAAACTACACAAGGCACCTTATTAGATCTCAAGAACACCTACGTCAAACTTTGTTTAATGTCATTTGATGTCCAGATTCTAGAAACTTTATTCCTATTGATCTAGCTTTTTCTGCTGTACAAGTTCCAGAGACGTCATCCATTACTTCCAGTTATTCCTTTCTTTATATTTCTGTTCGTATGTTTGGTACAATAAAAATGATTTGTGTCTTTGACACCGTTCACCTACATTTGTCCTCTCTTCTTTGCCATTGCCATGTTTGTTTGTGTCCTTTTTTTTTTTATCCAGGTGACAGACCCCTGAAACAAATAACTTTACTATAGTGTTTCTTCAGAAAATGCATTAAAAAAAAAAACATTATTACAAACTTACATGTCATGCTGAAATGAGTATGAATTCCAAAGATTACAAAAAATGGTTCAGTAGAAAACTGATTATAAATAAAAACAGAATTTTTCAAAGTTGCAATTTCACGGTAAATCAACCTTTTATATTCTCGAAATCAGGGGGAGATAACTGCTTTCAGGTCGGCCATCTTGCTTATTCTTGATGATACTACACACTTTATTTTCCGAAAATTAGCACTAGCATGTCTTCTACTGGACAGTGTTTTGTAAATTTTGGAATTTATACTAATTTCGACATGACACATAAGTATGTGATAATGTTTTTCCCTGAAATGCCTTTGTTTGAAAATAAACAATTGTGTTGGACGACATACTATAGTAAATAACTATTACCAAATAACTATTACCAAATAACTATTACCAAATAACTATTACCAAATAACAGAAAAGTTAATACTCTATCGACTTGCATAGTTTGACACTTTTGGAAACTATTCCTAAGTTTTGTTATTTCCAAATTCGTTTTGCTATTTTCACTTAATTGATTTCATCAATCATCATGACACTCGATGTTTTCCTAAATATAAATGAAAAAACAGTAAAACGAAAAATGTTAGAATACTTTCTCACTAACGTCACAATTTGCACCAACTTCTCTTAACTTAAACCGTAATTCACAACACCAACACTCAACATCTATGCTCTCTATCTGTTGTCAAAAACCCGACGGCTTGATCTTTCCAATCTGTCCTTCTAATAACTACTATTTTTCTCATATGCAAATTACTGCCACATGCATATAAAAAACCCGTATATAAAATTTTTTCTTTATAAATTTATAAAAGTTTTTCTATGATCTGTCCTACAAGGAGCAACCGAAGCAACCGTATCTTCCAACTCTGGTGTTCCGTTGAATGAGACGGGATGCCATCCAAGTCTTCAAATTTCTACATGGGGAATACAACGTGGCCTGTCTCAAGATGCTTCCTTTGAAACAAGATTGTTGGACCTGTGAGAATTCTTTGTTTGAATAAGCAGTGACATCGGAAGGGGGCAACTGGGTCTGATCGAGCACACTTCTTTTCCTTTTCTCCCAATGTATGGTGAATGTGTGGAACCAACTGCTAGAAAAAGTGGGATCTGCGGAGTCACTCAATACCTTTAAAGTCAAACTAAACAAACATTTGAAGAATCACCCGCTTCGTTTTGACTACAAATCTAAAGATGATGTGTATTGAGAGACTGTAATCTCGAGTGTATACATGGTAGAACAATAAATTTGTCGCCCTAAAAAAAAACACTTCAGCTTTATTTTAAAACTTTTATTGAAAAAAATCAATTCAGATAACTTGATTATGTAGTAGAGCTGACATTTATTCAATATAGCCAACTTCAGCCTCAATCACCACTTCGATATGGGTCCGAAACTGGGAGCATGCCTTTTCCACAAGTGTCAGTGGGTGCATGGGGAATACTCTGCAGATGACGGCGATCAGACTGGCTTTGGTGTTGTGGTAAGTCATGTTGGTGATGTTCTCGGCATATGACCAAGCAAAGTAGTTCAGCGAGTTTAAGTCGGATGAAGAAAGGGGCCAGTGAGAGAAGGGTACAAAGTTATAGTACTCCTTCTGAATCCAAGCTTGGGTCTCTTTGGACTTGTGGACTGGCGCCAAGTCCTGCTGCCACACCCAGAGTCAGCCAGCAGCCACCTGATTGCACCAGGGGATCATCATACTCTTCAGCATATCCAAGTACACTTTAGTGTTGACTTTCAAGCCAACTTCGAAAATGTGAGGTGGCATGATGTGACCCTCACTTGAAACTACACCAAAGCCCATAACCGTGGCCAGAAACTTTGTTTTCATCACCCTGAACACGTCTTCAAGCATATAACCATCCAGATTTGAATTTTGAGGGCGCTGACAATGGTCCTATGGTACGGGTACGGAACTGGGAGCATGTCTTTTCCATAAGTGCCGGTAGGTGCTCGGTGGATGGCGGCGATCAAGCTGGCTTTGGTGTTGTGGGAAGTCATGTTGGTGATGTTCTCGACGTTTGACCAAACGAAGTAGTCCAGCGGGTTCAGGTCGGAGGAGGAGGGAGGCCAGTGAGAGAAGAGTGCAAAGTCGTAGCACTCCTTCTGAAGCCAAGCCTTGTTCTCTTTGGACTTGTGGGCTGGTGCTGAGTCCTACTACCACAGTCAGGGCATGCCAGAGGCCACCTGATTGCATCCGGGGATCACAACACTCTTCAGCACATCCAAGTACACTTTAGTGTTGACTTTCAAGCCAACTTCGAAAATGTGAGGTGGCATGATGTGACCCTCACTTGAAACTACACCAAAAACCATAACCATGGCCAGAAACTTTGTTTTCATCACCCTGGTCACGTCCCTGATATCCAGCGATGCATTTTGAAAGTGTTGGCAATGGTCCTATTGGCATAACTTAGATCAGTAGAGCTGTACCACGGTGCATCTCTGATTTTGCTTGTTGTCACCTTCAAACATGATAGAATTCTCCTGTTGCTATGGGGACTTGTACACAACTTGCTTGTATTGTATTTTATTGAATTGGATTGTTTTATATTGTATTATATTGTATTGTATTATATTGCATTGTATTATATTGTATTGTCTGGTATTGCATTATAATATATTGTATTATATTATAGTGCATTGTATCATATTGTATTGTATTTTTTTATATTGTATTCTATTACAATGTATTGTATTGTATTATAGTGTATTGTATCATACTGTATTGTATTATATTATATTGTATCATTTATATTGTATTGTATTGTATTATGTTGTTTTATATTGTATTATATTGTATTGTTTTTCCCCCCTTTCCCGATCCTGTCACCTTATAGGCTAAACAAAGTTGATGCAGCTTGTATAGGTAATATCTTCTATTACCATTTTTAGGTAGTTGCTTTTTTCAGGATTAAAGCTAAAAAACAAACAAACTTACCTTAATCTGCCTGGACTTAGGGTTATTTGTACTGTAAATCTAATCTTTTTTAAATAATATATTTTATGCCGAAAATAAGCGACCACCTAAAAAAGTAAATTATCGACTGCTATTTTACTTGATGAAATCGATTAAGTGAAAGCAATGAAACAAATTTTGAAATAACAAAATTTAGAAATAATTAAAAAGTTTTTTAAACTATGCAGATCGATTAAATATTACATTCTCTATTGATTGATATTAGTTATTTGTTGTACAGTTATTTGTTGTACAGTTATTTGTTTTACAGTTATTTGTTGTATGGTTATTTGTTGCACAGTTCTTTGTTGTACAGTTATTTGTTGTACAGTTATTTGTTGTACAGTTATTCATTGTACAGTTATTCGTTGTACAGTTATTTGTTGCACAGATCTTCATTGTAGTTATTTGTTGTACAGTTATTTGTGGTACAGTTCTTTGCTGTACAGTTATTCGTTGTACAATTATTTGTTGTACAGTTCTTCGTTGTTCAGTTATTCGTTGTACAGTTATTCATTGTACAGTTATTTGTTGTACAGTTCTTCATTGTACAGTTCTTTGTTATACAGTTATTTGTTTTACAGTTCTTCATTGAACAGTTATTCGTTGTACCATTATTCGTTGTACAGTTATTTATTGTACAGTTCTTCATTGTACAGTAATTCATTGTACAGTTATTCGTTGTATAGTTATTTGTTGTACAGTTCTTCATTGTACAGTTATTTGTTGTACAGTTATTTGTGGTACAGTTCTTTGTTTTACAGTTATTTGTTGTACAGTTCGTTGTTGTACAGTTCTTCATTGAACAGTTATTCGTTGTACAATTATTTGTTGTACAGTTCTTTGTTGTTCGGTTATTCGTTGTACAGTTATTTGTTGCACAGTTATTTGTTGTACAGCTATTTGTTGTACAGTTCTTCATTGAACAGTTATTTTTCGTACAGTTATTCGGTGTTCAGTTCTTCGTTGTACAGTTATTTGTTGTACAGTTATTCGTTGTACAGTTATTCGTTGTACAGTTATTTGTTGTACAGTTATTCGTTGAACAGTTATTTGTTGTATAGTTATTTGTTGTACCGTTATTCATTGTACAGTTATTTGTTGTACAGTTATTCATTGTACAATTATTTGTTGTACAGTTATTCGTTTTACAGTTATTCGTTGTACAGTTCTTCATTGTACAGTTATTTGTTGTACAGTTATTTGTTGTACAGTTATTCGTTGTACAGTTATTTGTTGTACAGTTATTCGTTGTACAGTTCTTTGTTGTACAGTTCTTCATTGTATAATTATTTGTTGTACAGTTATTTGTTGTACAGATATTTGTTGTACAGTTCTTTGTTGTACAGTTATTTGTTTTACAGATATTTGTTGTATAGTTATATGTTTTACAGTTTTTTTTGTACAGTAATTTGTTGTACCGTTTTTCATTATACAGTTATTTGTTTTACAGTCATTTTTTGTACAGTTATTTGTTTTACAGTTATCTGTTATACAGTTATTTGTTGTACAGTTCTTTTTTGTACGGTTATTTGTTTTACAGGTATTTGTTGTACAGTTATTTGTTATACAGTTATTTGTTATACAGTTCTTTGTTGTACAGTTATTTGTTATACAGTTATTTGTTATACAGTTATTTGTTGTACAGTTATTTGTTATACAGTTATTTGTTATACAGTTATTTGTTTTACAGTTATTTGTTATACAGTTATTTGTTATACAGTTATTTGTTATACAGTTATTTGTTTTACAGTTATTTGTTATACAGTTATCTGTTATACAGTTATTTGTTGTACAGTTCTTTTTTGTACAGTTATTTGTTTTACAGTTATTTGTTTTACAGTTATCTGTTATACAGTTCTTATTTGTACAGTTATTTGTTTTACAGTTATTTGTTGTACAGTTCTTTTTTGTACGGTTATTTGTTTTACAGGTATTTGTTGTACAGTTATTTGTTATACAGTTATTTGTTATACAGTTATTTGTTGTACAGTTATTTGTTTTACAGTTATTTGTTACACAGTTATTTGTTATACAGTTATTTGTTTTACAGTTATTTGTTATACAGTTATTTGTTGTACAGTTATTTGTTTTACAGTTATTTGTTATACAGTTATTTGTTTTACAGTTATTTGTTTTACAGTTATTTGTTATACAGTTATTTGTTATATAGTTATTTGTTTTACAGTTATCTGTTATACAGTTATTTGTTGTACAGTTATTTGTTTTACAGTTATTTGTTATACAGTTATTTGTTATACAGTTATTTGTTTTACAGTTATTTGTTGTACAGTTATTTGTTATACAGTTATTTGTTGTACAGTTATTTGTTTTACAGTTCTTCATTGTACAGTTCTTCATTGTACAGTTATTTGTTGTACTGTTCTTCATTGTACAGTTATTCGTTGTACAGTTCTTCATTGTACAGTTCTTTGTTGTACAGTTTTTTTTATGCAGTTATTTGTTTTACAGTTATTTGTTGTACAGTTATTTGTTATACAGTTATTCGTTGTACAGTTATTTTTTGTACTGTTCGTCATTGTACAGTTATTCGTTGTACAGTTCTTCATTGTACAGTTATTTGTTATACAGTTATTTGTTTCTGTTTCCGTTGCTGTTGCTATTTATCTCACACTTTTCTTTTCCGTTGTTTACTCCCTAAAAAAGCATAGTACCACTTTGATGTAAGGTTTTACTATTTGGGATTAAATCTACCGGGAGACTATGTAGGGAGTTGAGCAATGAGATTTCTGTTTTCATTACACTTGAACTTCTTTATGTTAGTACAGTCAGGGAAGCAGAAACCGACAGTGAATTCCAAAGTCGAGCAGTTTGAGGGAAGAAACTATTAGAGTAGTAGTCTTTCTATCTGTAAAAAAAAGGTTTTACTTCTCTTTCTCTCATAAAATAATGGTCTTTTTGCCCAACCCTCCTAATCTAAAATAAAAGCCCTGTCTGATTGGTCAAAGTGATTCTCTTTGACCAATCAGTGGACACTCCATTTGTTGGACTGAATGCAAAAAGCCCTTATTTTTTTTTTTTTATTAAAAAATTTTGTAAATGAACACACTCTCCATAAAAAAAATCAACCATCGTCACCAATGAATAATATAACTATTTATTTATTTATGTATTTATTTTTTATCAAGTTGTGTAAATATATATTAAAAAAAATGCACTCTTGGTCACAAAAATCAGCTCGAATATGCTAAGGTGAAGGTTAAAACTGTGGTGGTTACCATAAATTTTAACGACGTTTGAAAAAGGATCACCATTTCGGTCGGTCCCCTTTTTGGGGCACCTCCGAACTTAGAGAGAGAACAAGAGTGCTGAAAAAGAACGGTTGTGGAAAAGAAAACATCGGTTATTATTAAGTGCGACGAGACTTTAGGATTGATGATGATTTATAAAGGTTTCCAAGATATAGGGGTACAAAGAGGATGGTACATTTTTTTTTATAAAAGTTTTTACCCAGGGAAACTGGTCCATCACATGTTGATGCTTCTATCGTTTCCACATGTCTGAGACAGATTTCTTCTTTGTATCTCCCTCCAGGACAGTCCTCTATTCCAATTGGTTGGGAAAAGTAGAAGAGTAGGGAGAAAGAGAGAAATAAGGGAAGCATACTGTAGCAGCATCATTAGTAGTACCTATTTACAATGCCTCCCCACGGGACAGAGAGAGCCTAGAGTTTCGCAGGGGGAATGAGATCCCGCAACTGAAGCAAGAGCTCAACAGACGGGAACTTTTTTCCCTATGCGGGAAATTGATCAGACATTACCCCGTTGCTAGCTGGCTTAGACCAACATGCAGCTACATAAAGAGGCGTGCCGAAGGAAGAGGATGGAATGATAAAGTGTGAGGAAGAACGGTCGCCATGATGGAAGAACTCCTGAAAGAAGCAGAACGGCAAGACCCAGTCCAGGGAACCTAGAACGTTGGATGGAGTCGTGTGGTGTGACGCAAGCAGCATTGCAACAGGGGTCGTTTTGGAAGTTGGAGGAGTGGTTGCAGAAGATGGTTAGTGAAGAAAAAGTATGTCAGTCACATCAATGTAGCGGAATTAGATGCGGTAATCAAAGGGATCAATCTGGCCTTGAAATGGGGTCTACGTGACATCTGCATCAAAACAGACTCTGCCATGGTGTTTGCTTGGCTAAAGTCCATCATTTCAAGTGGAAAAAGGATAAGAACGAAAGGGGCAGCAGAGATGTTAGTGAAGCGCAGGCTTGGGATGCTAGCTGAGCTGATGCAGGAGTTTTGTTTGAAGCTTCGCGTAGACATGGTGGCTTCTGAGAAGAACCGAGCAGACGCTCTCACAAGAGTGAAGAAGAGTTGGCTTTTGCCAAAGAAAGATGTTGTTGCTGCATCGAATCTAGATGATGTTGGCGTGCGAGAGCTGCACAATCCGCACCATATGGGGGTAGAGAGAATGTGGTACTTGGTGAAGAAAGTAGACCCGAGTGTCACCAAGGAAGAAGTGAGGCAAGTGGTCAGGACATGTGACAGATGTCAGTCGATTGATCCTGCTCCAAGCACGCATGAAGCTGGTCAATTGGGGGTGAGTGGGACCTGGGAGACTGGCATGCGATGTCACCCATTACAGGGGTGGACTTTACCTTACCATGGTTGACTGCGGGCCTGGGCGATTTGCCCTATGGAAGAAGCTACGTGGAGGAACAGGCAATAAAATAGCAGTAATCCTCGATGAGGTGTTTTTGGAGCGAGGTCCCGTGGAAAGTTGTTAACCGACAACGGGACTGCATTCAAGTCAGTAGCAGTGACGGAAGTAATGTGGAGGTGGAATATACAACAATTTTTCAGAGCTGCCTACTGACCCAGTGGCAAAAGGATCGTGGAGAGAAGCCACCGCACCATAAAGGCAGTTGCGGAAAGAGGAGGCACCTCACCTGAACAAGCCGCCTACTGGTATAATATGTCGCCTAGATTGGGACAAGTGCCAGAGACGGTTCCACAACTGTCAACGTTCGCATATTCCTGGAGACATCCCAGGGTTGAGCTGGCAAGCAGAGAAGCAGAGGTCACAGGGACCATTAAACTTGGTGATGAGGTATGGGTGAAGCCACCGGGGGTGCGCTGCACCACACAATGGAGTAGAGGTCACGTGACTGGAAGGAACACTAGAAACAAATATTTGTGGTGGACAGAGTACCGAGGCATATTCTCGACATCAGACCAGTGGAAGGTGAAGCAATGAAGGGGAATGTGCAGCAACAGGAGGAGGACGAGAAACCTCAGAGGTCAAGTAGAGAGAGGCAACCGTCATAGTGGATGAGAGACTACGAAATATGATCTTTGTATGAGTATCTTGTGTAGGAGACGGGGAGTCTCGTCGTGGGCGACGAAGCGTTTCACTGAAGAACCACGGCAACACACAGCAAGCCAACAAACAATGACAGCCATGGCACGAAGGTAACTAACAAAGCTCACCTACTGCACGAATAGAAACGGAACCCAACGGTCACTAACGGAACCCAACGGTCACTGTACTGATCGCCACGAACGTCAGAACCCGACTGCCTCGCACCTCCAATGGACCGATTTTTATTCCTCAAGATGGTCTAGCTAATTTGCATCCCCGCGAGATCTCGCGCAATCCTGCGAGATTCCGTCTCTAATAAAAGCAGGCAGGCGCCATCTTGAAACTCTTTCTTCCGCTGCCTCGACCACAGGATCAGCCACCACCCCACACGCCAGGCACACACGGACCCTCTTGCGCCGAGGGCTACGGTTAGTCTCACAATCTTGAGATCAAGGAGGCATGTGGTTAGAAGCTAAGAAAAAACAAGTCTTACCGTGGGTGCTCAGCGAGTGAGTTCAGGCCGAGAAAAGGAAAAACAAAGATGGCAGCCAGCATTTTATTATGTGCGTTCTCGCATAATCTCGTGTGCACGTGAAGCGGGAAACTAAAAAAAATGAGCTTCATTTCTCAGTGTTGAGTGATTCCAGATCGGGCAGGAGAGTAGGCGCAACGGGAGTGGAGATACTTTCTGAAATTATAATCCTTTTTTGTGTGTTTGAGGTGACCCCCCCCCCTCCATTACGGAGGTTCACATATATTATCCTTAATTTAGTCGTGTGTGTCTTCTGTACTCCTTTCTTTCAACTTTGTACAACTCTGGCAAATGTGAATTGAAGCACTCCCTTGCGAAATCATGCTACAGAATCTAGAGATATGGGTGGAATTTTGCTGTTTTCATCTATCTTTTCTATCATCGATCAGTTAATCCTTCTAGACTGAGGCAAGTTTTATTTTTGTCTCAAAAGTGCCAGTTTTGGGGGAGCTGTATTTCCCTATGTAAAAAACCAACCTTATGTATAAATTTTGCCTTTGTGAGGAGACAACTAAATAAGGATAATACAATATTTATACAATTATAGTAATTTCTGAATATGATTAAAGTTTATAAGCAACAGTCAAGTATTATGGTTCATATGTACTTACAAACTGCAAAGAAAACCGACGGAGCATCTTTTTGTGGGGGATTTATTTTATACGTCACCGGTTGCCATTGGCAGTGAAGGTCAGTTGTTGTCGACCTTGACAATGAAGACTTCATAAAACAACACCAGCAGCCGCCTATCACCTTAGTTTCTGAGAAAAACGCGCTTCACCATACACGATTTGTTTTTGACGCAAAAGATTGGAAATAGTACCCCATTTTTTTTTATTTTGTTTAGCCCTTAACGTTCACCATTTTTAAAAAGATGTTTTTACAATAGTTGTAATATTTCAGCTTTAATCGTATTACTATTTGATTGGTCATCGAAGGCCTCGATTTTAAAAGAAAACACCCCTTAATTGTGAAAGTAACGTGTTTGATCACTCAACGAACAAAAACAATATTCATTTAAAAAAAAAAAACATATATAATTCTCCTTACCCTTCTCTATTTTTTTTTTCTTGCAAAACTCTATCTAAAAGTGCGTTGAGTTTTTTTTTCTTTTTATATGCAAAGTCTGAAATCTTGATTCGGCTTGGTTCCGATTTTAAGAAATTGCTTTTCATGTTAATGTAAACACGAGACATGAAACCGTAATGAAAATATCTATACATAATATATGAATATAATGATGCAAAGTGGGAGAAAAAGGGGGAAACCACATTCCAGAAACTAGTTTTTTTTTATTTACACAATAATATCCTTATAAATTGTTAATCTAAGAGGCGGAAAAAGGGGGTTTTATTCCTGCGATTTACGAACTAAACCACGTTTATTTTTTTTTATTTTGCCCCACCCCTCCCCAATTGTTTTACTTAAAATTAAAACAAACTAAAAATTGAAAGTAAAAGCTAACACGTTTTCTGCGAAATTTCATTTTATTTTCTGGAACACCTTTAAGAATTTTTTTTTTTCATTCACACGACAAAAAAATTAACAAACAGATCTAAAAATCTTGTATCATTTACTAAAAATAACATAACAACAATTATATTTTGCGAATAATCTTTTATGCGAATTAATAACAGTCCATTTTAATATTTACTTTTCGAAAACGGTTTTATAAGTGTTAAAAATATTTCTTCTTCGTTCCTGAATTTTAGTTTTTTTTTGTTTTTTTTTTTAACTTTTTTTTTCTAAAAAGAGCAAAGAAACAAAAGTAAAGAAAAAAAAATTAATTTACAAAAACAAGAACAAACACTATTTTTTGTGCCCACGTGAAAATCGAAGAAGACGAAACATGTCGTTAACAGATTCCACCTCGTCTGTTTCCGAAAGAAAATGTTGTCATCAACATGAACAAAATGTTGTCATCCAACCGTTACTCACGGGTAAGTTTAAAAGTTTTCTTCATTTATTTATTTTACTTTCTACTTTGAAATGTTCTATTCAATTAGAGGTTTGTTTTACAATCCACCGAGGTACGAAAACGTGGTAAACAAAATCCAGCTCCCCCCAAAAGGGGCATTCTGGATCAATAATTTCCCACACTCTTTATCTGTGCCTAAACCTAAACGCAGATTCCACGAACAAAGCTTCTTAGAACTGCACGCCTGTGGAACTCTGTTCCGATTGCCTGCTTTCCAGCTGACTAAAATCTGATTGTCTTCAAGTCCAACATAAACAAGTTCTTGATGAACCGGCCCTCAATTTACAAAATTTCCACTACTTATGTTTACTACGCTATAGTCACATTGACTAATGTATACCCATTAACTCTTCTCCTCGAGTGGCCTCAGAGCCTTGATAAATGGTGATTCCTGTGTAAAAATAAAAAAATAAATTCTCTGTGCTGAAAGACTTCTTCTCCACAAACCGAGGACAGAAAAGGTAGTTTTTCAGAACAGATACCACACTTTGTTCCTACAAAAGGCCAAGAAGCGTTATTTAGAAAGCCATCATCAATTTTGTAATTATTCTGTACTGTCACCTAACAATTGAATAAAAACAAATATCGTAAAACTTGAATTTGGCTTGAAAATATTATTTAAGATAAATAGCACGGTAACATAAGTGCATAAGCACCAGGTGGATATATAATAAATGTTACCAAACGCAACGTAAGTTACTCTTCTACCTACTTGGATAATTTTTTGTTGTTGTTGTTAAGTTTTAAAGTGTGAAACGCAAGTAGTGCTGGCTGAGCTGCTAAGTTAAAACGAATGAGTTCCGAAAATAAGTAAATAAATATACTGAGAGAAATCCATCAAATAAATATTACTGCGACATTTATTCGGTGGATTTCTGTCAGTATTTTATTTTATTTTATTTTATTTATTTATTTTTTTGGCGCACGTATGGAAACAGTTTGGCCTTGTCAAAAAGTCTAAATTCGCGAAATTTGACTGAAAAAAAGTAGCTGTATTTTTTACGACGTGCCCCAGCGTAATATAAACGCCCATGTTAAGAACGGCTTTCGGAATAAACGCCACCCCCCAACCTCCCTATGTTAAGAACGGTTTTCGAGGTGTGGGGGGGGGTTATTCCGAAAGCCGTTCTTAACATGGGGTGGTTGAGAGTGTTTATAATGCACGTCATACAAATTTACCAACTGCTTCCAAAATGGGGGATTTGATTTATTAGAACGTTATATCAGAAATGGTGCACCTCTAAAAGAATGTTAAATATTGAATTTTTTTTTTGGTAGTCTTTTTTTTTTTTTTTTTTTTTTTTTTCCCCATCCAATTTTCACCCCAAACAAGGCACAGTGCCACTTTGAAGTAGGGTGCTATTATCGGGGACGTAAGTTGCAGAGGTATTATGAAGAGAGATGAGTAGCAAGATGTCTGTTCACATTACATTTGAACTTCTGCATGTCAGTACAGTTGGGAAAGCAGAATCCCGGAAGGGAGTTCCAAAGTCTAGCAGCAGTTCTGGGGAAGAAACTATTAGAATAGAAGGCCTTCTTACACCTAGGGATCTCTATTGTGAAGGGGTGGGATTTAGCTGCTTGTTAGGTTTGTTGGGGATATTCACGTCGAGGGGATACAAGTGCTTGTAATTCATCAGAGCATTCACCATTAAAGTACTTGTAGAACAAGCAGAGGGATGCAACATTTCGTCGATGGGACAGAGGCTGAAGCTTAGATGACAGTTCAGGACCTATTAGATTGGCGACTCTCACTCCTGGACTGACAACAGTACTTCATACATGGGCGAATGGTGACCTTATAGAGATACAGGATACTTTCAGGCGTAAGTAACTTTCTAACACGGTGAAGACAGCCCACCCTCTTCACAGCAACCTTGGCAATGCTCTCAATGTATCTATTCCAGTTCATGTTCCCTGTAAACGTTAGGCCGAGGAGTTTAAAGGTAGTACTTTCGGGTAATGTGTTCTTGGTGATTGCTATTGGTGGTAGAGAAGGTTTCTTATAATTATTGAAGGAAACAAGCTTAGTCTTGGCAGAATTAAATGTTGTTAATAAAAATCTATTTGTTTTACAAAAGGTAAGTCTTATATTATTTTTATCCATTGTAGCACCAATGCTCTTCCATAGAAATTGACCCAGACACACATGAATTGATGACGTTGCTATTAATGTGTACAATGGTGACGTTTTACACAAGGGTTTAGAGAGGCCTATTGTCCTTTGTTAATCCCTTTTTCATTTAAAGACAAACCCCTCCTTGTCCATGAAAACGGCAAGATGGCGGGATACAATCGATCTCATGAAAATGTGATTTTTCTTCTGCAAGAAAAAAAAAAAATCTACTTGATCAAATTAAGTGAAAGCTTTTTATGAGAACTTAATTCCATTGTTACATGGAAAGGCTGTTCTCTTTCCATGTAAATAAGAAGAATATTAGATAAGTGAAAATGAGATTAGGATAAGCCGAGAATCGAACCCTGTAGGCAAAGTAATCGAATGCGAGAAATTTAGTCTATTGTTAAATTCTATTAGAATAGTCAAATATTGTTTGTATCGGAAATAAGAGTTGATTGTCTATTCTTTTAAATATGTCAGTAAAAGAATGAACAATGCAAATTAAAAATATATTCTTAAAAAATAGGTGAGGAAAGGATTCTTTTGTTTGCAGAAGTGTGTTTGGACAAACAGCCACGTGAAATTAGTCACGTTTGAAAAACACACTTCTGACGTCATAGACAAAAGACAATTCTCCATATAGTTCTATGGGTTCGGATTTTAGAGTTGGTTAGTCAGTCAGAGAGTTGACATAGTCAGAGGAAAGTACCGTTAGAGGTGAAGGGGTAGAAGATTAACCAATCATAGATACAAGTGAATTCCTGATGTCATTCGACCGGTCGATCCGATAAATAAAGACGTCATCATGTTTTGGTACGTGTCGTCATTCAGTTACAACAGAAAAAGATCATGTGTTATCATCAATTTGGGTTTGACCTTTACTCCTGATCTGAAATGGAACACGTACATCAAGTCTGTTGCCAAGGTCGCTGGAAAGATGGTGGGATCCTTCTACTGCTCCAGGAGATATCTCACTACTGATGCAATTCTCTATCTATATAACGGCCAAGTACGTCCAAGGATGGAATACTGCTGCCATATCTGGGCAGGAGCTGCTAAAAACAGCCTATCCTGCCTTGACAGAGTACAAAATAGACTTCGTGGCTTAGTGGGGGATGCCCTTTTCTCTACCCTGCAACCTCTCTCCCACAGAAGAGACGTTGCGAGCCTATCCTTGTTTTATCTTTATTTCCATGGCAGGTGCTCGTCTGAACTCCAATCTCTTGTCCCCCCTCGCCAATCTTTCACGAAAAACACCCGTCTAGCCGAATCCACTGTGAAAAATTTCCCCCACTCTTTATCTGTGCCTAAATCGAAACGTAGATTCCATGAACAAAGCTTCTTTCTTAGAACTGCACGCCTGTGGAACTCTGTTCCGTTTGTCTGCTTCCCACCTGACTACAACTTGGATGTGTTCAAATCCAACGTTAACAAATTCCTAATGAACCGCCCCCTTAAGTAAACACTTCATCAAACCTCCACACTAACATACTGTACTTGCAATAACCCTTATCCCTGAGTGGCTTCCGGGCCTTGATAAGTGGTGACCACTGTGTAAAAAAAAAAAAAAAAAAAAAAAATTATAACAAACTCTTATGTAAACCCTTCCAAGTCTTATGTGTCCCCATCATCATCATAAGTAAAGTATCTCCCCCTCCTCTGGTATGTGTTAAAAGAACTATTATATATATAAATGTCTTCTCTCCCTCCCCATGGTCATATATGTCCCCGTCATCTCCTTAATATGTACCCCTATGCAACACCATAATGGGTACGTACAATATAATTTTTTTTTTTATGTTTTCATTTTTTAATGTCCTGATAAAACTAAACAAGTACCCTTTTATCTAACCATTTAATAAATGAAAGCGCATATGTCGATGTCAGATTACCCTGGCCAAATCACTGTTAAAAAAATTGTCTATGTATATGAAAATCAAAAATAGAATCGGAAACTCAAAAACAAAATGAAACAAACTTTATTTGTATTATTATCAGAAAAGATATATTCCCCCCCCCCGTTATTATTTTAGTACGAACGAATTACTGTCTTGTTATCTTTCTGACTAAAATGTTTCATTATCTTTCTTACTAAAATGCTTCGTTATCTTTCTTACGAATTTTGGAAAACTCACACTCAGAAAACTCGTACCCAGAAAATTTGTCCCTTTTTGCTAGGTGGGAAAACTGGTCCCTTATTGAAGAAATATCAAAAACCGTTCTTGAAGGAAATATTGTTTTTAAAAGAGACTATACCCCATAATATTTAAAAAAAAAAAATTTTTTTACTTGTTTACTGTTTTTAAAAAAATAAAATCGATTTTCTAAGTGTCTGTTTTCTACCTAACTAGCTGTTGATAGTGTTTTCACTTATTTTAAAGCCTTTATTCTGTTCAAAAACGAGACTACAGACCACATAATATTTTTAAAAAATATTTATACTTATTTACTGTTGTTTTTAAAAGGGCAAAATTGATTTTTCTACCTAGCTGGCTAAGTTGTTAGTGGTTTAATTTATTTTGAAACATTTATTCAGTAAAAAAAAAAAACAAAGCAAAAAAAAAAAAACAAGTAGCGTCAAGTGTTACGTGAGAATGAGAAATGATGATGTCTTGATAATTGCTAAAAAATAGAAAATTAAAGAAAATACTGAGGGAAATTAGATTTTAAAAAGAGCCTCCACCCTCCAAAAGAAAACAAATTTTAATATTTTTTAAATATAATTTAGAGAAAGAAGGGGGGGGGTTAAAAGCTATATCTCCCTCTGAAAACAAAACGATAAACAACAACCAAAAATGAAATTAAAAAGATTCTTGATAATCGATTAATAGATTAATAAATTTCATTATTGATTACTTTTTCTTTTAATGATTTTAACAATTTTGAAGTAAAAATAAAAAAAATTAAAAAGTAGTTAACGAGAGATTTTTAACACACATTATCTCTCCCACCAAAAAATGTTTTGCAACAGTTGACAAGACAATGAATGTTGATAATTAATAAAATTATTTTAAATAATGCATGGGAGCATTTGGTATGAGAGAACCCCCCCCCTCAAAACTCATAGAATGAAAAAACCAAAACAAAAAAGTAATGAAGAAGAATCGAATCTCTCCCTGTTTTTTTTAATTTTTTTTTTTTTTTAAATTTTTTTTTATTACTTCAAAAAAATATTAAAATAATAAGAAAAAGAATTGTAATTAACTAATAAATAAAAACGAAACATATTTTTGGCGGGAGAGATAACGTGTGTTAAAAATCTCTCGTTAACTCCTTTTTAAATTTTTTTATTTTTACTTCAAAATTGTTAAATTGGGTTTTTAACAGTGGTTTTGGCTGAGTGATCCGATATCGATGTATGCCAACGAAAGATATCGTAAAAATTGAATTTAACTTGAAACTCATCAGTAATGGTGCATAAAAGGAGACCATAACTTTTAAGAACACCAGAAGTTGGCACACGCATTTCCCAATTTAGGTATGAAAGCACCATTGATACAATTTTCAGTTATATTTTATGTTTATTTTTTTCAGCCCCTTATAATAAAAATATATAAAAATACGTAAACGTTTTTATCTTTTTTTTATTCTTTAATTATAAAAATAAAATATGCGATTAAAAAATGAAAAAACAATTGATAAAAAAGTTTGTTTTTTTATATATTTTTATAAATGTTTTTTTAATATATTTTTCAAACATATTTAGTTTTTTTTTTAATTTTTTCAAATATAGTTAGTTTCATTATTAAAACCTGCATAATCTATTCATACTATGTTGTTTGAATTTAGTGTTTTTATCATGTGAAATATTCACATTTTGAAATTGTTAAACTATTTTCTGTTGCACATTCACCTTTTTCAAACTACTAAAACTGTGGCAGGTATGAATAAAAAAAAACTAACATATATTTGAAAAAGAAAAAACAAAACCTAAATTTTTGAAAAATATATTAACAAAAAATTTATAAAATTTATAAAAGTACATAAATTTTTTATCAACTGTTTTATTTATTTTTTAATTGCATATGTTTTTAAATAACTATGGTTAATTAAGTTAAAAAAAATAAATATAAAATATAATTGAAAATTGTATTGATTCTGTGCTTCCATAGCAGTGTCAGAAGTCGCCATTACAGACTAGTGAATAAACATTTGATTATTTAGACTCTCTGTTTCGAAGCTTATAACAATATGAAAATGTAATTTCAAACCCTAATTTTTGTTTTCAATAAAATGAGCAAAGACCAAATTTTTAAATAATGAAAGGTTTAATAAAAATAATATAATATATTTTTTTTTTTCATCGGTTTTCTTTAAAAAAGATTTTACGAAATTCAACAAATTTTAACTTAATCCAAATCTAATAAATATATATAAATGCCAAAAAATCACTTACCAATAAAAACATACTTAGCAATGGGTTCTTCCATTCTTCATTTATAAGAATTGTCCATATTTATATTTTCTATTCCATGTATTTTTTAAATAAAAGGATGTTTTAAAGCAAGGGTCCCAGAAAACCGCATTTTTGCAACTCATCTGCCATTAGCCAAAGCAGTGTTTCTTCCATTTTTCAAGTTGTCAAATACGGAGGCCTCTAAGGGACATAAATAATTATTTCAAAACATAAAAACAACACATTAGATCAAATACATTTCAAAAGTAATCTTGATAGTAACTATATGAAGAAACAAACATTTTATTTATCTCCCCTTTGTAATTAATTAGATATTTGAAGTCAATAAAGTTGGTCGATATAGGTTACCGTACGTAAAAAATGATCATATTTCACTCATCAGTTTTCGCCGATTAAATGCAAATCACTCGACGAATTTTCAATATATATATATTTATTTTTTCTTCTATCAAAGAATTAAATGAGTTTTTGATTTAATATATTTTATTTCTTCTTTATGGAGTGAATTTTTTTTTTTTTTAAATATCTAAAAAACAAAAACATCGAATGAAACAGAAAAAAATGTCATTGTACAAAATTTTCTGGACAATATAACAAGATTATAAGGTTTCACTTAAAAAATCAACATAGTTTAAAAAAAAATGGTTTAAAATTTTGGACTTTACAGGTAAATATGCAAATTACTATTTTTTTTTTTTTTAAATTAGCTTATTTTATTTATCGATCTTTTATCTTCAATTCGCGATATATAAATCTGAGGTGCGGAGATTTTCATTTTAATAGACATTCCAAAATGGGGGAGGTGGTGAATTTAAAAAAAAAATGCTTGTCTAAAATATTATATTCAGTTTATTGGAAAGAGCATAAAATTTCACATTGAGCCTGAAAATATCTTAAAAATTGAACCAATAGAAAAATTTTGATAGATTTTTAAAGTGAAAAAATTGAAAACAACTTAACTCGTAAAATTCAATTGATTTCATTATGTAAAAAAAAATGGCTGCATGAACGCGTGCAGGCACTTTGTAAACATTCTTTTAAAAAATAAAAAATAATATTTCTATTATTTTTTAAACAACTTTAATAATTTATTTTGGAAGTATGTTCCATAAAGAAAATAAACAATCCACTTTAAAAAGAGAAACAAGCTTTTTTATATTTTATTCGCAGTTTTGTCTTAGGGCTGTCAAAATTTCCCCAAAATTCTGACACACCTAGTGCTTCCATACCTAAATTGAGACACGTGTGCCAACTTCTGGTGTCTTTAAAAGTTCCTGTCTCCTTTTATACACCCTTATCAACTCTTCTAAAAAATATTGCTATTTGTATTCTGCAGAGGTACCACCAAAGATAGTTGCTACTATTCTTAAGTCGGGTATCTGTCATAAAGCCATTTGTAATTGCTTAAAAAAGTTAATCACTCGGTAGCCGTTGAGATTAGTGTCTGGGTCAGATTGTGATGATTGTGTAGAGACGATAAAAATGGTTTCGCATTTATTTTTTAAAGATTATGACATGATGACAATTTTGAAGTAATTTAGTATTCTGTATGAAATTTAATTAAAAAACACACACTTTTTGAGTAAATATATCGCCATCTTGGAAGTCCTTTAATTAAACTAGTATGTTTAGTCATTTAAAAAGGCATTTTTCTTTAGATTTTATGTGGGCAATTCAAAATTTGAACTTTTTTTTTTTTTTTTTACATAGGCATCACCACATTATCAAGGTCAAGAGGCCACTCAAGGATAAGGGTTACAGAGTGTACAGTAGAAATTGGACAATATAGTAATCATTAGTAATGAAAATTTGGTAAATTTGATAACTTATATGGAACGGCTCATCAAGAACTTATTTAAGTTAGACTTGAACACAACCATATTATAGTCAGCCGGAAAGCAGGAAAACGGAAGACAATTCCACAGGCGTGCAGTTCTAAGAAAGAAGCTTTGTTCATGGAATCTACGTTTAGGTTTAGGCACAGATAAAGAGTGGGGGGAATTATTTATAGTGTTTACAGTTAGATGAGTGTTTCTTGTGAAAGTTTGGCGAGGGGGGACCATAGATTGAAGCTCATTCAAACACTTTCCATGAAAATAACGATACATCAGAGACAAACTCGCAACATCTCTTCTGTGAGATAGAGGTTGCAAGGAAGAGAAAAGGACATCTCCTACGAGGCTACGAAGTCTATTTTGAACTCTATCAAGGCAGGACAAGTCCTTTCTAGCAGCTCCTGCCCAGATGTGGCAACAGTATTCCATCCTTGAACGTACCTGGCTCTTATATAGATAGAGAATTGCATCATTAGTGAGATATCTTCTGGAGCGGTAGAAGGATCCCACCATCTTTCCAGCGGCCTTGGCAACAGATTTGATGTACGTGTTCCATTTAAGATCAGGAGTAATGGTCAAGCCCAGAAGCTTGTCAAAACTTGAGGCCTCCTGAAGACGAGAGCCATTCATTTCAATTGATGCCAGATGTGGATCAGAATGTTGATGATGTAAAGAGAGAAGCTTGGTTTTAGATGCATTAAAAGTAACCAGCCACTCCTTACCCCATTGTACAACGTGATCAAGATCAGAGGAGAGAGAATTGGAGAGAACTTGGTCGTTTACTGTCTTAGATGTGCTACCATAAATGGTAGTGTCGTCAGCATAAATGTCTACAAATGATGTAAGGATGTGATTTGGAAGATCATTAATGTAGATCAGGAAAAGAGTTGGGCCCAGGATGGACCCCTGAGGGACACCGGCATTAATACTGTGAGCTTCTGATTTTTGCCCATCAACTACTACTCTTATGAACCTATCAGAAAGAAATGATTTAATAATTGAGAAGACATTTCCAGCTATACCATAGCTAGAGATCTTATGAAGTAAACCTTTATGCCATACCCTATCAAAGGCCTTAGATATGTCAAGAGCAATTGCCCTAGAAAGGTTGCCTCTGTCGAGAGATTTGCTAATCCTATGAGATATAACTGTAAGCACATCTGCTGTAGATCTAGCAGAACGGAAACCATATTGAGTGTCGCTAAGAAGGTTATTTTTGTTGAGATGGTTGATTACTTCTGTATTTAACACAGATTCCAGCAACTTAGTCATGACGCACAGGAGACTTATTGGCCTGTACTGAGAGGGGGATGAGCGATCACCTGAATTCTTAAATACAGGGCATACTGATGAAATTTTCCAGGGAGATGGGAAACTATTCTCCTTAAGACAACGTTTAAACAGTTTTGTAAGTATGGGCGCTAGTTCAGGTTGAAGTTTTTTGAGTACTATAATTGGAATACCGTCAGCGCCAGTTGCTTTACTGGAATCAAGGTTTTTGATTAGCTTGGCAACATCACGTACAGATATACGTATATCACATAGCGTGTTTTCTGATACAGACGGAAATATTGGGGGTTGGCAGCCTTGATCGCAAAGGGTAGAATTAGCTGCAAAGTTCTTGACAAAGAGTTTGGCTTTTTCTGATGCTGACAAGATTACCTCAGGTCCATTGATAATAGTTGGGATGGAGCACACGCTTCTGTTCAGGATTCTGTTTGCTATTTGCCAAAACTGGTGGGAACCAAGCTGCTGCTCAGCTACTTTAGACTTAACAGATTGAGCATACAACTCTCTTGCGTTCTTTATTTTTTACAATGGTTGCTGGCAGTCCTGAAAGCGGCTTTAGTTTCCATACATCTATTACGTTGGAAACAGTGGAAAAAGTGATTTCTGTGCGCAATGGCAGCAGCACATTCTGGAGAGAACCATGGCTGGCTGTTAGGTTTTTGCTGAAACTTTTTCGAGGGTATGAAACGGTCAATACCTACAATTAACCATTCCGTCAGGTCTAATACTATAGAGGACACATCCTTTTTAAACATGGAATGCAGAGGTAGATCAGATATAAATGTACGGAAGCTATCCCAGTCAGCCTTAGTGTATCGATATACTGTACGATGGAGAGGTACGTCTGGGGACTTATTACATTTCATTTTTATCTTAATTGATACAACAGAGTGGTCGGAAGATCCAAGAGGCGACAGAACAGAAACTGAACATAATTCAGGGCAAGTTGTGAGAAAAAGGTCTAGTAGGCTCGCATACTGGCCGTCATTGTCGGGCACACGGGTGGGTTCGTGAACAATCTGAGTGAGGTCATAGGCAATGGAGAAATCATGACAGAACCTCCCCTCATCATAGGTCTTGTTTGAGTGGGTCAACCATTCGACGTTGTGAACATTGAAGTCTCCACATACGTGAATGTTAGCTGAAGGATAAGCAGATAGGACTTGGTCAATTTTCTCAGATATGCTTTTAAAGATACTAACTCCGCTGTTGTGGGGGCGATAGAGAGTAAATATAAATGCAGTAGTGTGAGCTAAAGCAACCCGGAAGCACATATAGGGTAAGTTAGGATCTTCCCTGGAGATGTCCCTACCACATGGAAAGCTATCTTTAATATAGGCACATATTCCATGCCCATGGCGATCTTGGGGGTCCTTTTTGAAGTTAAGTTAGAGTATTCTTTAATTGCGAACTCTTCTAGGGAAATAGCCTGTCCAATGCCAGTTTCACTTAAAAATAAAAGGTCTGGTTTAGTCTCCTGTAATTGGGTTTCAACCTCTGGAAGGTTAGAACGTAGACCCCTGATGTTGGAGAAGGAGACATGGTAGTAGGGGTCTACGTTGGAAGTTGGAGAACTGGGTTTAATCGTGTATTTTTTCTTGAAACTTGTCATGATGAAATTTTGGAATTTGTGGACTAAGTCGTCAGATTTACTTAGAGCAGGACAGAGAGGGGAAACTATGAGAGAAAAAGAAATGAAGAATTTTTTAAATTTTATTTGTAGCTAATGATAAGGTAAAGCCGTAACAATTACCCACTAGTATAGCATCGAGAGGCCCCACCAGAAGCTACTGCATGGTCCAGAATCCATTCACCAAATGGCAATACAGCAGCCCCAGTACTTTGCACCTGCTGATAGGACAGCCTCCTTAGTGGTTAATCCAAGGTTCGGGTCCCTGACTATCAGGCGGATAACGTCAGCCCAGACAAAACGTTTACCTCCAGCACCCTTACTAGTGACATGGCTACAAGGATAGACATAGAAACAGAAAACTTCCGCCATCTTTGCCAACTGTTCGCACAAAATACTGCCAACCTAGAAAACAGCTATTTTTTCTCCCTTTGTCAGAAAAATCACTTATTAAAAAATGAGGACTGAGGGACAAATAAGAAGAAGCGAGAGTAACTGGAGCTGCTGATAACGCATCCACAATGCGTTTTCTACTCTCCATTAAAAAAAAAAAAAAAAATTATTAAGTATTGTACTTAATAAAAGTCCGACAGACGTGTTAAAGGGAAAGTATGGTGATAGATTCCCCTCTCACGAACTAAAAATGAGTACAATTTCGTAATCTATTTTTGCAATCAACTCGGTAGATAAATAAACATTTATGGACGAGAAAAAAAAAACTAGCATTTAATAAAACAGAAATACATAAATTAAATACTGAAATAAAATGTAGTTATTAATATTTGAATCTAAAAATAAAAAGTATGATTAAAATTGAAATCACTTATCTCAACAAAACACGCCCGTCTCTAAAATGCAAACTGTAGTGAAGAGTTTAAGTTAACAGCGTTCAAAAGATTTTTTTTTTTTTAATTAACCGTTAAAAGAAAAGCGTGATTTTACTCTGAACTTTAGCTAGTCACGTTTTAAGAAACTTACGATATAAAAGAAAAGCGGATGGGGGGGGGGTCTTCCGAAAGTTGGTGACGTTATAAGTAATTGCGAGATAAGATGGAAGCCGGATTTTAAGGGGTGTGGACTGAAAAGGATAATATAATGAATTGAGTATACAATATTTAAGATCAACTCGGTAGATAAATAAACATTTATGGACGAGAAAAAAAAAAAGCTAGCATTTAATAAAACAGAAATACTGAAATTAAATGGAGTTATTAATATTTGAATCTAAAAATAAAAAGTATGATTAAAATTGAAATCACTTATCACTTCTAAGGGAGATAACTCTATTTTACTAAGAACTGTAAGAAAAATGATTTTTTTTTTTTGTCGATTATTTCATTTAATATAAAGGTACTTGTACAGTTTAATCAAGACATTAAAAATGAAAATATCGAAAAAAGTTTAAATTGTACATATCCGTTATGGAATGAAGTTCTCCGAAAAAATTTTTCACTTAATTTCATCAAGTAATTTTTGTTTTACAGCGGAAAAACAATTTATTATGATACCGAGCAAAAGGTTAAATTTTTTAGGAAGAAAAGCTAGTATTAAAGATGGGGAGGGAGTGTCAGCGCTTTAACAGGAGTTATCTCCCATGACGTTTCTAAACTCCAAACAAAAATTAAGAAAAAATCCAAGATGTCTGCCTTCAACGCGCTCTCATAAAAACCCGTTTTTCCGCTGTAAGAAAAAACTACTCGATCAAATTAAGTGAAATTTTTTTTTCTGAGACCTTCAGTTCATTTTTTGATGTGTTGATTAAACTGTACAAGTACCAATGTAACAAAGATTTATAACATTAATAACAACAACAAAAAATATAAAATGCAAAGATATTGTAATTTGGTACTTATGCATCTATCTTACCGTGATGAAATAACATTCTTTTTTAGAAAGCCATTCTTAACATGGGAGTGTTTTGTAACTAATCTGTACTTTCACTTAGCAATTTAATAAACAAAAATATCGTAATAAGTGAATTCAACCCAAAAATACTATTTAAAAAAATAGCGCAATAACAAAAATGCATAAGCACCGTAATTTTTAAAACATTAGAGTAATTTTAAATTTTTTTTTCAACCACTTTAGTAAACCTACCTTAGAACAATGAGTTGGTTGGTTGGTTTTGTTTTACGGCATAGCAACCCATTTCAGGTTATTTAATGCCGAATCCAAAGATTTTGAAAAAAAATTTTTTACTAGAATATATTTGTTTTCAAGTCGGTTTCTATTTAACCCATAGTTGGGACCCTAATAGGTACTACCAGTTTGGGTCAGAGTGGACCTGGGAGCAATGGCAATTAAAGGGTGGCTCCACACTCCTCAAAGCCCGCAAGCTGGGGCCTCACCACTGGATATAGTTTAAGGTCATATCCAACTCTGTTCCGTCTGCCTGCTTCCCACCGGACTACAACTTGGATGTGTTCAAGTCCGTTAACAAATTCCTAATGAACCGCCCCCTTAAGTAAACACTTCATCAAATCTCCACACTAACGTAATGTACTTGCAATAAGCCTTATCCCTGAGTGGCTTCCGGGCCTTAATAAGTGGTGATCACTGTGTAAAAAAAAAAAAAAAAAAAAAAAATCCAGGACCAAGAATGAGTTAAGTTTTTGAATTGTTTTAATGTGTAATATTTATTAGATTTTAACTCAAAGGTTCATGTCATAATCTTAAAAACAAAAAAAAGATAAAACAATTTTTTTTGCAACGCTAATCTCAACATTTACCGATTGAAATATGCTTACATTATGTAACCAAGTGAAATCCGACATCAGGTAAAATTCGTTCGCCATTATTGACATATTTCAAGTGTGTTTTTCTCAACTTACATGCATTATACTAAGTAGATTTTAATTTGAAATGATTCCTCTTTCATTAATACGTGCTGCCTTCAATAAGTTTGCGCACTTTTTTGATAGTACGTGCATGAAAGTCTAGTCCCCTTTGAAGTAATCTCCTCCAGCTGCAATGCACTTGTTGTATTGTTCCAATAACTTCTGGAAGACCTCATATGGAAGTCCTCTTGCATTGCAGTCACAGCCTCTTACATTGCAGTTGTCTCATAACGACAGCCTCTAAGATTTTCCTTGAGCTTAGGGAATAACCAAAAGTCACAGGGAGCAAGGTCAGAACTCTAGGGTGGGTGAGGAACTATGTTGATGCCTATCGTGGTCAAATAGTCTGTGATAAAGATGGAGAACCCTTGAGACAAACTTCGCGCAAATCTTCCGTATCTTTAGTTCGTTGTGAATAATTGTGTGTACAGTTCCCACACTGACATCAAACTGTGCACTTATTGTCTCTAAAGAAACACGACGGTCCTTATCCATAAAATTGTTTATTCCGCCAATAAACTCTAGTGTTCTGACTTCCTTACTCCTCTCAAACATCTTATCATTCCCCACAGACCCCCTGCTCTTCTTGAATCTCTTATGCCACTGAAAAATTGATGCTTGATTCATGCAAGATGGTCCAAAAGCAGTCTGAAGCATTCCATATGCTTCTGTGGCATTTTTCCAAGTTTAAAACAGAATTTTATTGCATATCATTCTTCTAAAGTGTCCTCACTTGCATTTTTGAAATTCACCAGCTGTGACAATCAGGCTTAAGTAGGGTGTATTCCAATTCCTTCATTTGAACCTGAAATCATAAAACTTGGTCAGTTAACTCCTAAGAGATATAGCAAGATGTATCATGTACTGAATTTTCAAGAGTCAATCTATGACGATTTTAAATGCAGGTACAACAAAAATATGGAAACTTATAGAAAAACAGTGTATATGTTTACACAGGTTCTTTTTCTATATCTACTCATGGAGTCCACTTTGTTAAAGATACTTGTAAAACGGTGAATTAATGGCCAGAAATAAGGTTATTTTAAAGGGAGGTAATTGTAAACTTAAAAATTTATCTTCTATCAGGTACTTCTTTTTATACTCTTTATTCACTCTAAACAAGGCATATTGTCACTTGGACGTAAGATGCTACTTTTTTTATTTTAATTACAAAGGAGTCACCACTTATTAAGGCCTGGAGGCTACTTAAGGATAAGGGTTAATGAGTGTAATGAGTCTGTGAGATAATATCGTAGTTATCATTGGTGGAAATTTAGTAAATTGGATTGCATAAGGAGACGGCTCCTCAGGAACTTATTCACGTTGGACTTGAAGACGATCATATTGTAGTCAGCTGAAAAGCAGAGAAACAAGAGTTCCACAGGCATGCAGTTCTAAGAAAGAAACTTTGTTCATGGAATCTAAGTTTAGGCATAAATAAAGAGTGGGGGAAATTATTAATAGTGGTTTCATATAGACAAGAACCATGTTTACAGGGGACTATGTAAGGAGATGAGCGAGGTGTCAGTTTACATTTAAACTTCTGCATGCCAGTACAGGCATGGAAGCAGGAAACAGTGAGGGAATTCCAAAGTGTAGCAATCCGAGGAAAGAAGCTATTAGAGTAGAAGGCCTTGCGGCATCTAGGGATCTCTAAAATCGAACAGGTGGGATTTTGTTGATAAACGGGTTTGTTGGGGTTATTGACATCGAGGGGGCACAATAGCGACAAGTTCATCAGAGCACATTCTATTAAAATACTTGTAAAGCAGGCACAGGGATGCAACATTGCGGCGATGGGACAGAAGTTGGAGGTTAGTTGACAGTGTGATACTTATTAGATTAGAGACTTTTTGGGGGGGGGGGGCTGTCTAAGAGGGAGAGACTAGTGGTGGATGTGCCAGCCCAGATGTGACAAGAATACCCCATGCATAGGCAAATGGTGGCCTTGTAGAGATACAGAATACCCTCAGGTGTGAATAATTTTCTAGCATGGTAGAGAGAGAGAATCCGCTTTCTTTGCAGCAGCCTTTGCAATGTCCTCAATGTATTCCAATTCAGTTTAGGTACTAACTGGCTTCGTTGGTCGCTATTTGAGACTGTAATTTAAGCTAAACATTTCATTTGTTGTTGCCCTCTCCCCTAAAAAAACCCTTATTTATTCATATAAACATTCACATACAAGTGTATCTTTTAAATATAACTAAAAAGAAATGGGCGCTTGTTAAGATAGTCAACAGATCAATTTTTTAAATTATGTTGTTTTAAACGAAAACATTACTTAATTGTCATCTTGAAAATGGTAATATAATAAAAAAAATTACGAGAATTCATTGAGTAGAAAATTATTTATAGTTTAAAATAATTTTTACAGAAAATTGAAGGAAATGGCATTTTCCCTAAATGCGTTGAAGATTGTGAATACAGGGGACATACTTATCTCTCTTTTCGACACTTTAATGGCTGACGTTTTGTTTTAGGTGATAATGGTAGACATTTTTTTACTAAAAACACAGTTCTATTCAATGAATTTTCATAATATTTGGATACATTACTATTTTCAACATGATAATTAAGTTCTCTTTTGGCTTAACACTACATATTTAAAAAAAAATTGATCAGTCGACTCTATCTTAACAAGCACCAAGAAATAAATCAATTTGCCTTTTCACTTACAATTTAGAAATAGATCACAACTTGTTTAAAGTCAAGTGGACCCATCTAAAGAGATGAACACTTGAACACAAATAGTAAATATTTCGTCCCAGAAATAAAATATTGTGAAACGGAACCATTTAAGTTAAAATCAACTCGTTAAAAAAATAACAAAAGCAAAAAAACAAATAGTTTATGAAATGTTAATTTTCAAAACCAATATGCAAATTAGTTAATCTTTTAACTAATATCACATATACTTAAAGACTATATAAAAATAAAACCCAGTGTGGAAGGAATCCAGCCCCAATTTTTTAGTTTGCTAACAGTATGGACTCAACTCTCTGTAATAACATATTACGATGGTCACGGTATGGGCCACTTTTGAAATGAACTGTTCCCTATTGACTAAGGTTAAAATGTCTTGTGTATTCCTAGGAGGTACACCCACCCTCCTAGACCTTTACTCCCGGGTTTGTAGGGGAGTAAGTTTATTACTGTCTGAAGCGCTCCTATAGTAGACTGTTGATGGGTCTGCCCAGGCAATTTTTAAATGGCCAGAGTGTTCCTCCTTTAGAAGTGTTGGCTTCACTTTTCCCTACCTTCCTGCCCTTGTGTCACATCTTCCTGTGGTGGGAAGGAAGCAGATAAGTTGTCAACTTATTTCTGTTTGTACTAGTCGAGGATACGTCGTTGACAATCTGTTCAACAGTGAAATTTTGTGTATGAATTAAAAATTGTTTAGCATGTGTCAACATTGTGAATAAGCGAAATCAAAACAAGGTGACTGAACTTGATGTCGAGTGATCTTTAATGTCTTTGCAAATGTTTTTTTTTTTTTCGCATTCTTATCTGTCTACAATCTTTAATGTTTACCTGATTTTATTGTGTGAATTATTGTAACGTAATTGTTACATACAAACAAGAGGAAAGAAATAAAAATCAAGGTCGGCATTTTTTTTTTTTTTTTTTTTCTTAAACAAGTTTTTATTGCCATTACTTTCTCGTCTCGATACCACTTAAGTCTCTCGCCATCATCCATCTTGCAATGCGTACACTTTTCATTTTTCCTCCGACCACATGCCAGCCACAGCTGGCCCATTCTCGTCTTCAACTTTACATGTCCATTTTCTTTGACGTCGCACTTTGCTATTCCCGACCATGTGATCCATTTATTTTCTTTATTTTCCTTTTTCTTCCCATGCACACTTCCCGATTTGTATATGCGTCTTTTTCGGCTATGGATGCTGCTGCTGCTAATATCTTCACAAGCCAGCTATCTTTCGCTGCTGCTGATATTTTCTCATGTGGACATGTTACATTATTAATAAATGTTTGAAGCCAAATTTTCCAGGGAAAAATGACCAAAAAGGGCCAAATCAAAAACTGAAAACCACACTTTTAGAAAGAGGAAAGCAAAAAAAAAAAAAAAAATTAGGCTAAATGGAAAATTTTCATTAGTAAAAGCAAGGAAAACTCTTAAAAAAACTTGTGTACATTGAAAAATATTCTAATAAAAAAAAGTATCTATTTTTTAGTACCTTTAACGTACGTCATGGTTTCTGATTATGAATTATTTGATTGGGAGATCCTATATATTAGAAAGGAGGATAGGTGATAATATAATCTGGACAGTTAATTAGTATATAGACACTAATTTAGCATTTGTAGTATGGTATCACCTATCTTCCTTTTTAATAAATAGGATCTCCTGATCACCAAAGATGGAATGTAAAAAAAAAAAAAAAAAAAAAAAAAAAAGTTGCTTTTATACTGCGCATGATACTAAAATATACCTTCTTGGTCTGTTAGTTAGGATCCAAGAGTAGTATCTGTTCTGTCTAAAGATGACTTGATATTGTGCTGTTTCCGTTGGTGCCGGGCATCCATAACAATGAAAGTATATCACAGACTCTTTTAAGGATATTAGAAATAAACCGTAAATAACCAGATATATTCTGACACTACGGTAACTAGATTACTTAAATACTTTTACAGTTTTAACAAAAGGGCTACAATAATATTGCAGGGTCTCCATTCACGCTGAACATTCACAGTATACCCAGCAGCAATATATTACATATGAAATATGCCACCGTGGAATTTCCACAGGTCCTGCTAGTTTTTATAATTACAAAAATTAAATTAAACGAAATTATTACAGTTAACGTGATTTGTACTTTTGTGAAAATAAACTGGCATTTGTGTTTACATTTTAAGTGAAGACATTCCTTGACGTAACTCGCTTTTTTTTGGTGCTGCTATTATGCAATTTTGTAGTAAAAAAGGAAGTATGTACATTTTCTTTAATTCAGTATCTAAAATTTTAATTTCATAATTATTGCTGAAATAGTTTCAGAAAACTGATAATTATTTTTCCAGAAATTTTAAAAGTTGATTAATTCAGACTTGACATTTGAATGAATTTTTTTTTTTTAATCTCCATGACATTTGTCAGTATAATTTTAATAACATGTAAATATACATTTCTTTCAAGCATGATCAGAACTTAATGTAAACATGTACAAGCAGTACCCCCCCCCCCACCATCTTTTTTATTTTCGTCCTTTTTTCAATGTTTTCAGCAGATTGTTATTGAATGGACACTAATCTACCAGATTATAAAAAAAATCAAAAAAAATCAATATTTAAATATTTGTAGGGGTGCTTAGTTTCTAATACAATGTTCTAGTAAATCAATCACCCATTTTCACTCAGCATTTTTATGTAAAATTTTGCAAATTTAGCTTTTTTTTTTTCTTTTTTTTTTTAAGCAGTTTGGCCTCTTTTTTTAAAATTTAATTTGAAATTTGCCCTTTTTGCGATTATCTTTTCTCTATCTTCTTTATATCAATAAAATAGAAACAATTATTCCCGTCTACAATAAAGCACCATAGCAAAAACACTGGAGCCAGACATTAATCTAAAATGGCCACACTACCTGCACATATTTTATGCATGTTTTTCACTAATAATCATTCTATTTAATTACAATTTATAAATTGCTACAATTTCTCCACTCCGATTCATTCTCCCACTAACGACATCCATAGAGATAGTAGGAGGACAACTTGGCCACTAATTATTTTCTACTTTCCAATTGTCACCGGCGCTAGTATTACTTCATAGTCTATGCTTATCATGCTGCACCATAATTATTTCGTTCTGCCATTACCTCCTTTGATACATTCAATATGGCTGTTGCATTCTATTTGTTCAGAAAATAAATGTCATTAGTTATCTTTCATTCTGTCATGCAGAACATGTTAGCATAAACTTAGCATTTTTATTGGTTCTTAACATGTTTTATATAATTATTTACAGTTATTTTCAAGTTTTATCACCCAACATTACTAATTTTTAAATTAACAGGAAAATTCTTAAGCGACATCTTGCTCACTAATTATTTTCTACTTTCACTACTCTAGTCATCACTGAAGCTATTATTTCATAGTCTACACTTATCGTGCTACACTATAATTATTTTGTTTTGCCATTACCTGTTTCCAACACTCGCGCAAACCTTATTACCACTCTAACTGCTGAACACTGTTAGTTTTGTTTCACTTTGGTTCAGCAAACATAATCCATCATTCTATGTTTCACATTTACTGAACACTAAAGAATGCTTGTTTGATACATTCAATATGGCCGTTGCATTCTATTTATTCAGAAAATAAATGTCATTAGTTATCTCTTTCATTCTGTTATGCAGAACGTGTTGGTATGGGCTTAACATCTTTATTTGTTTTTAGTTTAATAACATGCTTGTTTTATATAAATACTAGCTTGGGTGCCCGGCATTGCTCAGGTGTTTGGAGGTGTGTTGAGCAAAAGAAAAAAAAAGGTGGTAGTAGGTAGGCAAGCAGGCTCAAATCCGTACCGCGAACGAGGAAAATAACATGAAAAAAAATTGACGTCTTAGCTGTTGTGCCCCTCGCAAAATCTGAAGTGGCGAAGGTTTAAATTAAAGCTAGTCAATCGAAAAGAGGGGATGACTTTTGAAAATATCTGCCAAAAAAAGCGACCCCCCCCTGTAGAAAAGTGCCCAGCTGAGGGTGAAGGAATTAATGTTTTTAGCCAATTTTTTTTATATTTGTCATTCGAAGGATCGAGCTTTAAAACAATACCAATCTTGTGAAAATCTGTCGCCTCTGTCAAAAGTTTTAGGCGTATACATTTAAACAGACGGATGAGATTTATATTATAGATTTACGCTTATCTTTGAGGTTCCTCACCTGACATTTACAAAGTTTGCCCGGACGATTTTTTTTTTTTTTTTTTAAATAAGCAATCTTAAATTTTCATCACCTGACATTTATGATATTTAAATTAACAGGAAAACTCTTGGGTATACTTATGCATGCACAGTTTCTAATACAATAAATTGATTCCCCATATTAGAACCAGTCAATGAGAACACGCATCTTATATAAAGGATTTTTCATTTCTCAATCTTAGGGCAATAATTAATGGTCAATATGCGGTAGAGTACCAACTAAAGACTTACTTTTAAAAAGTTGATTTTTAGGCATATTCAAGTCTGTTTTGAAGGAATATAACATTTAAGTAGTTGGCATCATATGATCTTTATTATCCAATGTATTTGTATTGTTTTCACTGGTCTCCATGTTTGTTTTTGCAAGTGCATATTCAATATAAATGTAAATTTAAAAATAAGTATAAACCTCCTTTAAGAATAATAGTTCTGTGTTTTTTTTTGTTTATTTTTTTTCTGTGTGTGCTCATACCTAGTAAACTGCATGTAATATATGACGTTAAAAATAGATAAAAAAAAAGTTTAAAAAAGAGAAATCATTCTCATTTAAATTTAATGTCTCAACCAGATGTAATCAGTTTTTGTTAGTATTTAAATCCTGACTATTTTAATGTCTGGAAAATTATTTGTATTTGTGAAGGGCTATTTTTTTCATAGAATAAAGGAATTAGTTTCACATTTAAATTGAAAGTACCAACCATATAGCAGATTTAATGTAATCAATTTTTGTTGGTATTTAAATTTTGGCTGTTTTCTTATCTTGAAAATCATTTATTTTCTCAAGGGGCTGTTTTTTTTTTTTTCCAAAATCCCCCAATAAGGATGGAGTATTGTTGCCACATCTGGGCAGGAGCTGCTAGAAAGTCTTATTCTGCCCTGACAGAGTTCAAAATAAACTTTGTAGCCTAGTAGGGGATGTCCTTTTCTCTTCTCTGCAACCTTTTTCTCACAGAAGGGATGATGCAAGCCTGTCTCTGCTTTATCATTATTTTCATGGCAAGTGCTCGTCTGAGCTCCAATCTATGGTCCCCTCTCGCCAAACTTTCACGAGAAACACTCGTCTAGCTGAAAACACTATCAATAATTTCCCCCACTCTTTATCCATGCCTAAACCTAAACATAGATTCTATGAACAAAGCTTCTTTTTTAGAACTGCACACCTGTGGAACTGTCTTCCGTTTGCCTGCTTTCCAGCTGATTACAATATGGTCATCTTCAAGTCCAACGTAAACAAATTCTTGATGAGCCGTTCTCCTTAAGTAATCCAATTTATCAAATTTACACTACTAACGATTACTATGATATTGTCCCCCATCGACTTCTGTTCACTCTTCAACCCTTATCCTCGAGTGGCCTCTGGGCCTTGATAAGTAGTGACTCCTAGGTAAAAAAAAAAATCAAATAGGTGCATATATTATAATCATAGGGAGCATTTATTGTTTTGCTATGCCGATGTGTGTAGGTTAACATTCTTCCTTATTCAACCAATAAAAAATCGATGCAAATATTGAGTATAGATAACTTTTGTGACAACTAAAATATGCTAATGAATCAAAGAGTTTTAGAAGGTTTCAAATGAATAGAAGTTTTTTTGGCTGTAAAGAGAAATATAATAAACATGTTCATTTCGGTTATTGCCGTGTACATTTACATATCAATGTGTGTAAATGGCATAAGCATTGTGTGTTTATGTGTATGTTAGTGCACGCGTTTTCTTAGAAGAATACATGCATGAACTCTGTACAAATGTTTGATTAGTAGTGTGTATATGCTATCGCTATGTTTAGTAGTATATGTACTTTTTTTTTTTTTAAACAAAAGAAAACAAGGTGCTTTTGCATTAACTTTTGCTGAACTAAATCTAAAACTTAGGAGAAAATTAGGCTGGGTTATAGAAGTTTTGTGAAAATTATGTAAAAGTACAAAAAACCTGTCCCAATAGCCATCTTAAATCAATGCAAAAGCAGATTTGTATGTGCTAGGCTTTCGTTAAAAAAGGTAAAAATCTCATTTTTTTTACTGTTTTACTATTCAAATATTTAATGAAATCAAAAATAAAATCATCAAATTTAAACGAAATTAAAAAAGAAATTCAGAAAACATTGTAAGCATGGCTATATTTTGGCTTATTTTTTAAGTTCTTCTTCACCCGAGCAACACCAGGTTAATTTACAAATTAGACATCAAAATAAAGGTGCTTCTTCATTATTAGAACAAAGATGAAAACATTGTATTTCTATTAGAACCAATGGCATCTGCTTTTTCATATCTAATTAGTAAGATATCCAAAAATCATGAAAAATGATAAAGTAGAAAATTAAGAAAAATAATTTTTATAGTAAATTGCAAATTATACTTAAATAATAAACAGAATAAATAGGGGAGGTAACTTTTTTTATTTTTTACACAGTGGTCACCACTTATCAAGGCCCGGAAGCCACTCAGGTATAAGGGTTATTGCAAGTACAATATATTAGTTTGGAGATTTAATGAAGTGTTTACTTAAGGGGGCGGTTCATTAGGAATTTGTTTACGTTGGACTTGAACACATCCAGGTTGTAGTCAGGTGGGAACAGTTCCACAGGCATGCAGTTCTAAGAAAGAAGCTTTATTCATGGAATCTACGTTTTGATTTAGGCACAGATAAAGAGTTGGGAAAACTTTTGACCGTGGATTTAGCTAGACGGGTGTTTTTCGTAAAAGATTGGCGAGGGAGGACCAGAGATTGGAGTTCAGACGAGCACCTGCCATGGAAATAACGATAAAACAAGTATAGGCTCGCAACGTCTCTTCTGTGGGAGAGAGGTTGCAGAGAAGAGAAAAGGGCATCCCTCACTAAGCCACAAAGTCTATTTTGTACTCTGTCAAGGCAGGATAGGCTGTTTTCAGCAGCTCCTGCGCATATATGGCAGCAGTATTCCATCCTTGGGTGTATTTGGCTTTTATATAGATAGAGAATTGCATCAGTAGTGAAATATCTTCTGGAGCGGTAGAAGGATCCCACCATCTTTCCAGCGACCTTGGCAACAGACTTGATGTACGTGTTCCATTTCAGACCATGAGTAAAGGACAAACCCAGAAGCTTGTCAAAACATGGGGCTTCTCCTAGACGAGAGCTATCGATTTCAATTGATGCTAGATGGGGATCAAAGCGTTGATGATGTAAAGATAGGTGTTTGATTTTATATGCATTAAAGGTAACCAGCCACGTCTTCCCCCATTGAACCACGCGCTCAAGATCAGAGGAGAGAGAATCAGAGAACTTTGTCATTTACAGCCTTTGATGTGTTGCCGTAGATGGTCATGTCATCAGCATAGATGTCAACAAATGATTTAAATATGTGAATAGGGAGATCATTGATGTAGATCAGGAAGAGAGTTGGGCCCAGGATTGACCCTTGAGGGACTCCAGCATTAATACTGCAGGCCTCTGATTTTTGTCCATCGTTTAGCCAAACTAATTTTGAAATAGGGTATATCAAAGGAACACATAAAAATGATACCACTATAAAAAACAAATGAAATACTAGATAAAATTGAGCAAAAATAATTACCAAAATTACAGAAAAAGATAAAAAAAAAAAAACTAAACAACAATGGTGAAGTTTGTTGAGTGAAATGAATTATTGAAAGAAAATTAATTGAACTAATAGAAATGTTAAATAAAAAAAATGTCACATTTCAATATTTTTTTAATAATTAAATTCTCAGGGTTGTTGAAATTATAAATTAAGTGATTTTTTTTTTTTTTTAATTAGACTTCTTTCGAAGCTTGTTACCTTGAAAAATACATTTTAAACCCTGTTTTTTTTTTTTTTTTTTTTTTTTTTTTTTTTAAATGAATTGAAAAAAAAAAAATGTAATTAAAAAAATTTAATTGATAATTGAAACTTTAAAAACATATTAAACATTGAAAAATTACTTATCTCACAAATTAACGTCCAATAAAGTAGATCCAGTCTTCATACAGGAATTCGGTCATAATAAATATATCTTTCCCAAACTTAAAAATTAAATTTTTTTTTTTTTTTTTTTTTTTTTTTTTGAGAGAGAGTGCTTTAAAATCGCCGGGGAATGCTGCCTAAAATTTTAAAGAAGTAAATTTTAGGAGTGTAGTGCCTTTCAAAGACGGTTATCATAATTTATTATCATCATTTAATTTCCTTTTTTTCTTCCCCCACACCTTTCCACGTGGTTCAGTAGTTAACCAGTGCTCCTGTTGCTGTCAGTCAGCTATCTTTACCTAAGTTTTAATTTCTAGTTAAAAGAATTTTTCATGAATAGAATCAGCATTTTTAAAAATTCTTTTTTTAGTTGTATATATTGTATTTACTCTTTGAAGTTAAGGAGGGTTTAAAAAATTGGTGACACAAAAAAAAAAAAAAAGACACTGCGATTTCGACCCTCACTAATAAAACTGCTCTGAGTGACTAGTTGGTAATTTTGCTAAGTCGTGGACCAAAGAGTTACAAAAAGATTTCAAGAAATTCAACGAATTTTCATTTGGTCCAAATTTAAAAAAAATATATGGAAGTATAAAATGTTATAATATTTATTTCAAAAATATTTAGAAAAGAATGAAAACTTCTATAATTTTTTTTTAATCTTTAATAGTATATTTTGGGAGAATGTTCAATAAAGGAAAAAAGTTATGAGTTTTGAATTACTCTCTGGGTTTTGTGTTTGGGAGTGGGAGTAAAAAATGATCTAAAAATACTGAGACTGCATCAGGAATGCCATCCCATCCATACTGCCATGCAGATCCTTCGAATACTGTCTCTTTCAACAATACATATTTTTAATAATTTTTTTTCTTGGTTGACTTTGTTTATATATATATGTGTATATATATATATAATATATCAAGATAAGCAGTATTCTTCATGATTTTTTTTGTATGATTGCAGACAACTTATGAATAATTGAATCCTGTCATCAAATACTCTTTCCATAGTATAGTATTGGCTATTCCAGCGGGTGGTGATATCCTGTATGAATTTATGATTCGGTACATGAAATTTATTTTGATATTCCTCTTGAAACTTATTAAAGGCTGCAGGGGAATGATTAAAATAGCCAATAATTTTTTTTATCACTGCCATCATGTCTTTTACATAGCGTTGTTCAAAAATGGCATCATTTAAAACCAATTGCAGGAAACATGGCAATGAATCATATCCCACTTGTGCAACTCCTGCAGCCATATTTGCTGCATTGTCTCTGACTATAACGTGCACTTTATAGTTAGGAATATTGTATTCTTTAATCGTATCTTGCAGACAATTGGAAATATTTTCAGCCGTGTGAGTGGTTGTAAATGGGACAACACGAAGTACTGCTGTCCTTTGTTTATATTCTTTTGTAATGCAATGTCCAGTGACGCTTAAAAAAGATACATTGGATGTTGTGGCAGTCCAGCCATCTACTGTAAAAGAAATAAATTGAACATCGTTCAATTCATTTAGGATATTATTCCTAACTATGGAATAAATATTATATATAATAGATTCCTTAATATATTTCCTGGAAGGAATGTTGTAATTAGGACATATTTCTTTTAAAAGTCTTTGAAACCCAATACCTTCCACAATTGAAAAGGGCTGCAAATCAACTGCAATCATTTCCCCAATTTATGTATAGTTTCTGACTTTGCATCATTGATGTCCCAAATCTTTTTCTTTTCTAATATTTCCGTAATGCTAAGTTGTTTTGATGTTTCTGTTATGGATGTAGCCGTCTCACCTTGATCAAACTTTCTTTTCTTTGTCTGGCTAATAAATAAATCAAGCTTGCGTTTCCTCTTTTCTCCTTCAATTTTTTGTTCCTTTTCTTTTTAATTTTGCTCCTCCAATTCATTTGGATGCTTCATAGTTAAATGTTTCAACATGTTGGTTGTGGTCATGTTAGATGGTTTTGTTCCTCGCGATATTTTAATTTGACCGACTTTGCAAATGGCTTTCAACTCATCATCTTCATCAACTTTAAAAAGTTTCCATGCAAGACTACTTAAAAATACCAATGAATGATGCAGATAAG
Organism: Euprymna scolopes; assembly: GCF_053919585.1. NCBI lineage: Eukaryota > Metazoa > Mollusca > Cephalopoda > Sepiida > Sepiolidae > Euprymna > Euprymna scolopes. Next base: position 14,221,249 of record NC_136503.1, on the reverse strand, counting down.
TTGCAAAGTAACTTTTATTGACAATGTTAACATTTATTTGTTGTATATTTGCTTTTAACTACTTTTTTCCAGGATCTGTGTATTGTAAAACGTACCCTGTTTTTTTTCCTGTTTCTTAATCATGATTAAAATGTAAATGTCTCGTGTAAAATAGCTAACGAAAAATTCACTCTCCTCCATTTTCCCCAAACTCAAACGAGGCTGATATGTGCTTTCATTACAGACTGTCGACATTTTATCATGGCGAAGTTTAAAATGCCATAGAAAGAGTTAATACTTGAAATGTAGTAAAAAGCATTTAAAACTACGTAAAATACCAACTTTCTTCAAAGAAAACCAATTAAAAAAATATTACATTTTTATTTTCAATTTAAAAATCTATCAAAATTTTTCTGAAAAAAAAAATGAAGAATGGAACTGGGGGAATTCAACGTCCGCCGTAGTTTTAAATGCGTGTATTGTAAAACTTTTTTTTTTTTTTTCCTGTTTCTTAATGTTGTTTTTATTGAAAATTGGTGACTGGCTATTAAGTTAAACGTTTCTCTATAGAGAGAAAAAAAGGGCAACTTCCACATGGGTTTTTAAGGCGGGTCCAGTAAAAAGGCCAACTTCCGCATGGATTTTTAATGCGGGTGGGTCCGGTTTTGTAATAGAAAACTGAACAAGGCGTGAAAAGTCAGAAAAAATGTTTGAAATTTTTTTTTTTTTTTTAATTATCTGATACATAAGTCTCTATTGGATGATATTAACAAGAAAAAAGTTCCAAAAAATGAAAATTATAGAATTTATAAGGGCAGGCGGTGAAAGCCAACGTCCGCCTAAAAATGTTAAAACAAAAAAAAAAACAAAAAAAAACAAACTTTATTTTATTTTACAAAACCCAAAATGAGATTAGAATTTGGGACCCCATCGCTTCAGTAGGACCTTTTGGTGCCATTTTTATTAGTGGTGGGACGATTAATCGGAATCGTTAATCGTAAGAATCGTGTATTTTGGGAGGTATCGGAATCGCATCGTTAAAAAATACCTTAATTTTCCGATTCCTTCATTACGATTCTTTTAGTCTGATGTTGAAAAAAAGAAAAAAATGTCCTGATATTTCTAACCGCAAGAGAGAAATGTAGCATGTTATAAAAAGAAACCAAAGAAATTCATTACTAACAGGGCAATGCTTAGTGCCCCCTCCCTTACAAGATTCATTCATTCAGATCTATTGTAATCAAAACTACAAAAGAGTTAACTTGAAAAGAAGTATGCAGGGCTCTATATTGCGAGTAAAAATTTAAAAAAATACGCTTATCTTTTTGGTGACTGTTTTTTGTTTACTAACAAATCTTCTAATAGTGAATGAAAATGCTTTTTCAACTTATATTTTCTTAAAATAAAACGAGCAAAGTCAAATTATTTAAACAGTAAAAGGTTTAATAGAACAATATACTTTTTTTTCTTTTTTTCAAAGAAGGCTTTTGAAAGAAATATCTCTAAAATGAAATTGATCACGTATTATTTCGCAAAATTTTGAAATTTGGACCAAATGAAAATTCGTTGAATTTCTTGAAATCTTTTTTTAACTCTTTGGTCCACGACTTAGCAAAATTACCAACTAGTCACTCAGAGCAGTTTTATTAGTGAGGGTCGAAATCGCAGTGTCTTTTTTTTTTTTTGCCTAAGTCACCATCTAGGTGTCACCAATTTTCTTAACCCTCCTACACTTCAAAGAGTAAATACAATATATACAACTAAAAAAAAAAATTTTTTTAAATGCTGATTCTATTTCATGAAAAATTCTTTTAACTAGAAATTAAAAGATAGCTGACTGACAGCAACAGGAGCACTGGTTAACTACTGAACCACGTGGAAAGGTGGGGGGGGGGAGAGGAAAAAAGGAAATTAAATGATGATAATAAATTATGATAATCGTCTTTGAAAGGCACTACACTCCTAAAATTTATTTCTTTAAAATTTAAGGCGGCATTCCCCGGCGATTTTAAAGCACTCTCTCTCAAAAAAAAAAAAAAAAAAAAAAATTAATTTTTAAGGTTTGGGAAAGATATATTTATTATAACCGAATTCCTGTATGAAGACTGGATCTACTTTATTGGACGTTAATTTGTGAGATAAGTAATTTTTCAATGTTTAATATGTTTTTAAAGTTTCAATTATCAATTAAATTTTTTTAATTGCGTTTTATTTTCAATTCATTTAAAAAAACAGGGTTTAAAATGTATTTTTCAAGGTAACAAGCTTCGAAAGAAGTCTAATAAAAAAAAATCACTTAAGTTTTAATTTCGACAACCCTGAGAATTTAATTATTAAAAAAATATTGAAATGTGACATTTTTTTTAACATTTTTATTAGTTCAATTAATTTTCTTTCAATAATTCATTTCACTCAACAAACTTCACCATTTTTTGTTTTGTTTTTCTTTTATCTTTTTCTGTAATTTTGGTAATTATTTTTGCTCAATTTTATCTAGTATTTCATTTGTTTTTATAGTGGTATCGTTTTTATATGTGTTCCTTTGATATACCCTATTTCAAAATTAGTTTGGCTAAACTGATTCTTCACGTTAGAAACAACGTGTAAAAGCAATGAAAAAGTAAGAAAAAACAATAGGTGTTAACTACACTTTGTGAATTATGCACGTTCATTTATAAATTATTAAATTAAATATTTATCTTTTTTTATATTTAATTAGTATATATGAATATTTTTTTTATTTAATTCATTAAATCTGTTAATTATGAGGACAAAATAATGAATTGTGTTAATTTATTCTCTAATTTTCTTGTTTTTGTTCTGTTATATAAATTCTATTTTATTTGTTTTTGCTCTGAAGGATTAATTCTATTTTCTTTGTTTTTTTTTCTGTATTCCAATTAAGTAAAATAAATTTTCTCTAAAATAAATTTTGCTAATTTTTCCGTTTAGTTTACTATATAATAATTTTATTTAAACCAAAACACGACTGTGTAGGCATAAAATATCTCTTCCAAAGTTAGAGAAAATATTTGGGAACTACCCGACCATAAGCATAAAACTACCTGGTATATTTCAAAACAATAATTCCCTAGGAATCGGAATCGTACTTGGTATCGGAATCGTTAATCAATATTTTCCTGGAATCGGAATCGGAATCGTATAAAAATTAGGAATCGTCCCAACACTAATTTTTACCTACTTATTCACTTGTGCCATTTTTACCGAGCACCACATTTTTGATACTGCGAGAAATACGAACCATGCTGAAATAATGTTATTATTGAAAAAGCTATTCTTTAACTGTTCTGCACTTTCACCTAACAATTTAATGAAAAAACATACTATAAAAATTTAATTCAACTAGGAAATCCCATCTAAAATATAACATGGTACATACACTGCACAAGCACCAAAGTAAAATCCCAATTCTCGTCGAGTGTTCCAATATGGGATCGGTTTGCTATAACATTGTAACTAAAAACTAACATCCCTTTCAAATGTCAAAATACTTTTGCTTGTTTTTTGTGAGATAATCTGGTAAGTGTCCAATCAATAATAATCCACTGTTCTGTTCTGTTTCTTACAGTTTTTCAAAATTGCAAAAAAAACAAACAGAAAAAAATATAGACGGGGTGATGCTCGTTCGGGTATACTCCAAAAATGTATCTAATTGGGTAAAAAAGTAACTTAGTTTGTCTTTAATAACATTTGTCTTTAATAACATTTGTTTTTTTGTTTATGTATTGTTTCACCCATTTTTGTTGGCATTATTATTCTCAAAGATTATTCAAGAGAAACGTGAAGGTATTGTGCAATTATTATAAGAAACTATCTTATTTATTCAATAAATATATTTTTATATTTGAAAATTAAAAAGTTATTACAACTAGAATATAGTTGAAACCACAAAAACAATTTCTTAGTTATTTCATTTGATAATTAGCATATTCATTACAAGCACAGACTAGTTAAAATTAAATTAATTTTCAACTGTCTTTAAAATAGTTTAAAAGTATACACTTACATTTTTATCTTGGAAAATTTACACTGTCTTTTGTGTGTCTTGTCAGTAGCTGAGAAACGTGAAAACTAAATTGTCAAACGATATGAAAGATACCAATTAGCAGAAATAATTTCTATCTGTAGTTTGGGATTTATGGCTTTATATTCATTGCTTCAGACACATGATGCCAATATGTGTTTTTGCATAAAGGTGTGAAAACTTTTGAATTGACTAATCCCTTTAATGTCCACTTTACTTGTAGGCTAACACTTTGAAATTGTTAGATTTTTTTTTCACACTTTGTTACCATTGGCTTGCCAATGCTGGCTAGGTACCCCCCCCCCCCGGGAGATTTCTTTCTCATTTTTCCACAGTTAAAAAAAGGAAATGTCATCAAATGATTTCAAAAGTACAAAAGTTTTCAATAAAAATCGGCAAAAGATTTTGCAATGACTAATTTTTTTAAGAGTTTATAATATTCTAAAAAAGATTTTAAATTAAAACTTAAAAATTCCATAAATATATAATAAATAAATTCTATTTCTGACTATTTTCGCACCTAAGCTTGGCTGAAAAATTTTTTTTTGGGGGGGGGGGATTGCAACCCCTCTATGGCTGTCACCCGGAGCTGACCGCCCCCCCCCTAGCTACGCTAGTGGGTATGAACCCCTGAACCCTCAGACTATTTTCGGCCATTTTACAGCTTTCGTTAAGGTAAGCTCGAATGCACACTAAGGCTATTTGCATGTTATATGTGCACCCACACTCATATTAAAGTGACATAAGCGTAGTAATCTTTCGCGGACAATTTAAAATTAGATGGAAATTAATTTTTAAAAATTGCGGATAATTTTGGAAAGGCAATTGTTTTTTTGTTTTTTTTGTAAATGTCGATAATACACTACCACAGGACTTGCCTTTAAAATCTTAATTTTCATATAATTTCGGGTGTGTTATAAACAAATATTGCATTCAAAATTGGGGCCTGGCAAATAGTTTTTAAAATATGGAAGGAAGCATCTAACACGTGTTTTTGTTTGTTTATAAAGTTCATGGTGTTTTTTTTGGGGGGGGGGGTACAAAAAACATAGGCCCCATGTCTTTTTTAGAATAAGTTTTTTTATTTTTTCGGGATAAAAAGAAAATTCGAAATAGGTATTTTATAAAGAGTTACTCGAAAATGGGGTGGCGTTTTCAGCACACCTAAATCTACTTTAAAAAATATATTTTTCTATACGAATGTGAGACGAGCCCTAAAGTAAAATAATACCAAAAATGTTATCTAATCTAAATTAAAACCAATATTTTATTTAATTTTTTTTTGGGGGGGGGGGATCTGCAAAGAAGTTCCAAAAAATATATTGCTTCATGAGCTGAATATTTTAATAGAATGTAAATTTAAAAAAAAAAATATTTGAAAATTGACTTACCCAGTAGTAGCTTAAATGAAATATAAAGCTGTATTTAAGAGATAGCAAAATAATTGTTTTTGTTTTTTCATTTTCTGAAGACCTTAACCGCAAACCACCACTTAGCATGTGTAGTTCTAATGTTATCCCAATGATATTCTTTTGGAAACTTCAAAAGAAGCTGACTATCAAAATTTTGCGAAATGTGATCAATTTCATTTTAGAGATATTTCTTTCAAAAGCCTTCTTTTAAAAAAAGAAAAAAAAGTATATTGTTCTATTAAACCTTTTACTGTTTAAATAATTTGACTTTGCTTGTTTTATTTTAAGAAAATGTAAGTTGAAAAAGCATTTTCATTCACTATTAGAAGATTTGTCAGTAAAAAAAACAGTCGCCAAAAAGAGAAGCGTTTTTTTATTATTTTTACTTGCAATGTAGAGCCCTGCATACTTCTTTTCAAGTTAACTCTTTTGTAGTTTTCAATACAATAGATCTGAATGAATGAACCTTGTAAGGGAGGGGGCACTAAGCATTGCCCTGTTAATAATGAATTTCTTTGGTTTCTTTTTATAACATGCTACATTTCTCTCTTGCGGTTAGAAATATCAGGAAATTTTTTTCTTTTTTTCAACATCAGACTAAAAGAATCGTAATATTAAGGTATTTTTTAATGATGCGATTCCGATTCCGATACCTCCCAAAATACACGATTCTTACGATTAACGATTCCGATTCAGATTAATCGTCCCACCACTAATTCCAACAACTTACTCATAACACACAGGAGACATTGGTCTGTACTGAGAGGGAGATGACTTATCACCTGAATTCTTAAATACAGGGCATACTGATGAGGTGGTTTTCCAGGGAGTCGGAAAGCACTTCTCCTTAAGGCGATGCTTAAACAGTTTCGTAAGTATGAGAGCAAGTTCTGGTTGAAACTTTTTTAACACTATAATTGGAATGCCGTCAGGGCCAGTTGCTTTACTGGAATCAAGGTTCTTGATTAGCTTGACGACCTCACACACAGATATTTGTATGTTACCTAGCGTGTTGTATGTTATAGGAGGAAATACACGGAGTTGATGGCCTTCGTCGCATAGGGTAGAATTAGCTGCAAAGTTCTTTGCAAATAGTTTGGCCTTGTCTGATGTTGACAAAATGATCTCTGGTCCATTGATAATGGTTGGGATAGAACGCACACTTCTGTTCAGGATCCTATTTGTTATTTGCCAAAACTGGTGGGAACCAAGCCGCTGATAAGCTACTTTGGATTTAACAGACTGAGCATAGTTCTCTTGCATTTTTTATTACTCTTTTACAGTGGTTGCTGGCGTTCCTGAAAGCAGCTTAAGTCTCAGTGCATCTATTACGTTGGTAGTTATGGAAAAAGTGATTTCTGTGCGCGATGGTAGCAGCACATTTTGGGGAGGACCATGGCTGTCTGTTAGGTTTTTATTGGAATTTTTTGGATCGTATGAATCAGCCTATGCCTACAATTAACCATTCCGTCAGGTCTGATACTATAGATGACACATCCTTTTTGAACATGGAATGCAGAGATAGATCAGATATGAATGTACGGAAGCTATTCCAGTCAGCCATAGAGTATCGGTATACAGTACGGTGCAGGGGTACGTCTGGGGACTTATTACATTAATTTTGCAGGTTTTGATTTTCATTCTAATATCAAAAAAACGCTGAAAGATTAAGTACAAGAACATAGGTGTATCTCTTTTTTTTATTTACATGGGAGTCACAACTTATCAAGTCTTGGAGGCCACTTGAGGATAAGGGTTATTGCGTGTACAGTAATCCTTAGTAATGGAGATTTGATAAATTGGATTACTCAAGTAGGCGGTTTATCAGGAATTTGCTTTGGACTTGAAGACATCCAAGTTGTAGTCAGGAGGGAAACAGGCAAGCGGTAGAGTTCCACAGGTATTACAGAGATTACAGTTAGGATATCTGCCATGGAATGGGCTTGCCTAAATCCGTATTGTTAGTCGGTCAGAAGTATAGCATCTGTAAGGTGATGGACTAGAGCTTGGTTAATAATGGACTCAAATATTTTGGCGAAAAGTGGGAGGAGGCTAATGGGGCGGTAATTTACTGGGTCAGTTCTTTCGCCAGAATTCTTGAAAATTGGTATCACAGAAGCAGTTTTCCAGCAGGCAGGAAAGCAAATTCCTTAAGGCATTGTAAAGTTTGGAGAGAACCGGCGCTACTTTGGTGGAGCATTTTTTTTAATAGCACAGCCGGGATGAGATCAGGTCCACATGCTTTTGAAGTGTTAAGATTTTTTATGATGGCATGCACCTGAGATGGTGTGATTTCCAGATCGTCTAGTTTGGCATCTGTCCACAAAGGAAAGTTAGGGAGGGGGTGGTTTGCAGGATCCAGTGTGGAGTTGGAGGTGAACTGACTGGCAAGCATATTAGCCTTCTCGATTGCTGAGCAAACAACCTCATGATTGTTGGATAAGGAGAGAATTGTTGATTGCACATTATTTACTACACTAGATTTTCCAAAAGTCACAGGTTCCTAATTTCTGTGCTTCAATGCGTATTTTGGTAGTTTCAGTAAATTCTCTTTTAGCTGTCGCTATTTCTTTCTTAGTTATTTCTGGCTTCTCAGGGTTCTATTCTTGGATCTTCATTATTCCTAATATTCATAAATGACCTACCTGATAAAATTGTCTCTGAGATGGGTATATTTGCTGATGCTACCATGCTCTATAACAGGCATGAGGGGGAAAAGAAATGAACACATATCTAAGGAAATGGCAGAACCACTAGAAGACCTCCAATCTGTAGTAAAATGTGAACATAAATGGATGGTCACATTCAATGCTGCCAAGACCAAGCTTGTTTCCTTCAATAATTACAAGAAACCTTCTCAACCAGCAATGGCTAAAGATACATTACCTGAAAGTATTTAAACTCCTCAACCTAACGTTCACAGAGAATATGAGTTGGAACAGATACATTGAGAGCAGGGCTACTGCGAGGAAGGTGGGCTCTCTCTACTGTGTTAGAAAGCTACTATCACCTGAAAGTATCCTGTACCTCTATAAGTATTCAACCATGTATAGAGTATTTTTGTTGCATTTGGGCTGGTGTTTCTGCTACTAGTCTCACTCCTGGATAAGGTTCAAAAGAGTCGCCAACCTGATAGATCTTGAACTGTCATTTAAGCTTCAACCTCTGTCCCATCAACGAAATGTTGCATCCCTATGCCTGTTCTACAAGTATTTTAATGGTATATACTTCGACAAACTACAAGCACTTGTACTCCCTCAATGTAAATACCCCCGATAAAGCCGATAAGCGGCAAAATCCCACCCCTACACAGTAGAGATCCCTAGGTGTAAGAAAGCTTTCTACTCAAATAGTTTCTTCCTGAGAACTGCTAGACTTTGTAATTCCCTTCCTGGATTCTGCTCTGTCAACTGTACTGACATGCAGAAGTTAAAGTGTAATGTGAATAGATATCTTGCTGCTTATGTCCCTGATAATAGCCACCTACATCAAAGTGGCACTGTGCCTTGTTTGGGGTGAAAATGGAATAAATAAATAAATAAAAAAAAAAAAAGAAGGAAATCAACAATGGCGACAATAATAAAAACAATAATTATAATAATATAAACAATAAAATTAAAATAAATAAAAAGATTAATGAAAATGAAATATAGCGATAATAATGGTATTTATGTCATACATTCAAATTAAAATTTTGGAGTACCATTGTCGTTGATAAAATTCAAGAAAAAAGAATAAGTACTATTAAATAAGAAACAATCGCATTACTGCAAATCGAAGCAATGGTTATATAGTTGTTACCAGCAGTAATGGGAAATATAGTAGAATCCTGAGAAAAGTGTCTCTAGGATACAGTTTTTTTTTTTTTTTCAGGTGATGATTGTTTTTAGGTTATGATATGGATACAATCTTTTACTAGCTCCTGGTTACGGTATTTACTCTGCCTTATGGCGTTATCCTGTGTATAATATTTTGGACCATGTTGCTGTAGGTTTGCAACAAGAGATACCACATACAAATTATTGTCTCTAGACTATTATCCATTAGATTATGTAACTTTACAACTTCATTATAGGCAGATTTAGGCCTTATAATAAAATCCTACAATTCAGCCTAGGAAAGAAATCATTAGAGGAAGTAGTTCCTATTTTTCCCTCTAAGTCATAATTGCTCTCACTGCCCCCACTCTACACTGCATAAAATTACACACAATAGACTTGTATTGCCCCGTTACCCTTATTAACTGAATCATAAACTCATAGAAATAACGTTCACTTCCGATTCGCAGATTCAGAAAATGATTTCTCTCTACACAAAATCCACCCTTTCTCATTGGATGCCAGCTGTAATTCTCTCATTCCAGATTTTCAACTTTTAACAAAAAAACGAACGCTCATGCATTATACACAACATGGCATCTGCAAGACAAACCTTATGCCAAATTGTTACACCATATACACACGACACTAACATTATGTGTAGATTGTTTACTTCATCGCTCGCATATATTTAAACAAAACCAATATTAAAAACTTACAGAATGGCTACAATTTGCTTTGCAATTAGTTTGTCTTCTATTCTCTCTCTCTCTCTGTCTGTCTCACTCTTTTTTGTTACTACTGTCATCAACTTCGTTACAGCAAAAGAAAATATCTTTGCTGCTTTATTTTTTTAATGTTTTGATTTATTAAACAAGCCAAAGTGATGAGCCACATTTTTTTGGTGGGTAAGCTACCAGACTTATAAATGTCCGATTAAATTTTTACTTATTTTCTTTATCAAAAATATGACAAATTTCGTCCATCACAAATTACCGACTCTCCCTCTCTCTTGCTTGATCGCTCGATCCATCTCAAAAGTCAACATAACCTTATTCTTATTCATGTGAATGTGACGGCTAAATGGTTTGCTTTATTTTATTTTTTTTTACCTTCTATTCCTTCTTCACATTACAGGTTCGAGCCTACTTGCCTACTTTTTCGTATTTTATTTTATTCTTTCTTTCTTTATTTTTCACACCTCTACCCACCCTGGCTCTCTTTTTCTCCTCACTGCTATTTAAAAAAATTTTTTTTTGGCTGAGAGTTGTTCAATATCCTTACTACATCACCTCTCTCCACCCGTCTTTTCATGGGGAGGTTGGGGGTATCCATTTCGATAGCCGTTCATAACTTGAGGAGGTTGAGGGTTGGGCAACAGCAACAACTGTAATTTTATTTATTCGAAGTGTGGGGGGGGGCATGCGGGTACTGTTAATTTGTTATTTGATTATATACATGTGTATTATATACTATGCTGTATCCCGGTATTCTATGGTATTAAAAGGTGTAATTATGCTGAACAGTAATTAAAATTAATAAAATGTCATAAATTTAATAATAGTACTAATTATAATCATTATCTGTATATATACTAGAGATAATGCTTATAAAGATATAAAAAAATATATTAAAAGATTATATAGTAATGGTAAAGGTAATAAAAAATTATCTATAAATATAAAAGCGAAAATGTATGCGTGTGTGTGTGTTTGTATGTCTCGCAAAAACTTTCCACACGGGTCACAGATTTTTGCTAGATCGGTATCATTTAAAACTTCCAACCTTCGCCCGACAAATATCGAAAAATTGGCCAAAAACGTTAATTCCTTCACCCTGAAATCAGTAGTTTTCTACGGCGGGAGGGGGGAGGTCAGCAAAAACCATCCTCTCATGACGAGTTCGTTTCTACGCATACGTCATATGACGTTGTAACATGATTTACTTTAAATATTTGAAAAAGCGACACAATTTCGGCGACGTCGTCTTAGCTCAGTTGCTTAGAGCGCGGCCTCATTATCTAAACGTTTTGGGTTCGAATCGTGGTGTGAGATGTCTTTTTTTTTTCTTTTTTTTTTTTTTAAATTTTAATATTGAAGCAGGGTTATTTAAGCCATTTTTCACGTTCGTTTTTCTGTTTTTTTTGTTTTTTTTACTTTGCTTATTCGTAGGTTTTCATTAACACCCCCACCCACATCGACCCCCCCCCCAAAAAAAAACACCCAGGCAACGCCGCGTATCCCCCACTAGTTTAATTATAATTTTAATGAGAACAATTAATACAGTGATATTATAATGAAGTAAACATTCAATAAAATTAATAATAAAATACTAATAGTGAGATATACATATAATAGTACCATTGTCATTAGTACCACTATAGAAGTCCTAGTAAAAATAACAGTAATAATAGTGACAACAGTGTTGTTGATGAGATTTAAAAGTATAATATGAATGCTATGTGATTAGGAGTTTAGGGAGCAAGATTAAAATTGTAAAAGCATTTTGGAGAGTCTGGAAAGATGTATGAAGATAATAATTATATTTATATATAACCTATTTAAAGATCTATTCAAAAACCAAAAAAAGAAAAAAAAACACGATTTATTTAGGCAATTAATGTTGCAATGGAGACTAAGTGATTTCAAAATTGCTACATTTGTATTTTGCCTTGTGTTTGTATTGGAAAATCAGCTCAATATCAGTATCGATTACATTCTTGCGTTGAGAAGTTATCCTAACTGCCTCAGATAAGCACAGTTTACAAAATTTGGAGTCAGGCGTATATGACTTAGATTTACTGATAATAATAACTGAGTAAAGGATTTTCTTATAAGTTTTTTTTTTTTTTTTTTTTTTTTTTTTATAAAAGTAGTTAAAAGTTCCTGGTAATTTGTATTTATATTATTAAATCATGTGGTTAGAAATTATTTATTAAAGTAGCAGTGGATCTAATATGTGTGTATGTTTTGGGTGCAATCTGGTTACTGTTGCTGGGCTTATGGATTCTATAGTTGTTATTCTATAGTGTGAGAACTGGATGAATTATCAGGAATATTATTGTAGGTCAGGTTGCCAATGTTATTATCAGTATTCATATTGTTGGTGTTATTTAGCAAATTTATTAGTAGAGAAGGATGTTCAAGTTCATTGCTATTTGATTGTTGGGGGATTATACAGTTATTGCCGAGTGGGTATTCACTCTTTTTTAGCAATTACATTTGGTTTTATTGGCTAAAGGAAAAGAGATTACCTGGGCATCTTTAATTTTCTTTCTATTAGATGCTATAATTATCTGGACTAAGGCATTGTAGTATGCGATATTTTGATGGAGTTTTTATGAAGTAAAGTGCTGTATTTATGCAGATACTTAAATGGTTTTTCAACAATATTAAAAAAAACTCTTTGGGGATATTAGTTTTTCATTAGAACTGAAAGTGGGGTTAAATCAAATATCAACTTTCTCTTCATTCTTTTTCTAGAGATAGATTTATTTAGGTTAAATGGTTGGTTGGTGCGATTGTGGATGGAGGAGTTGAAGTTATTATTGCTATTACATTTAATCCGATTTCTTTTAGTCTGAGGCATATACATAATTAAACAGTGAGTTTCTTGGTTCTTGCGGTTGTATTTAGGATGTTGTTGTAGAACATGGAGTTTTGATCAAAAATCTTTTGTTGACTGAGAGCCTAGAGATTCTAGTAGATTAATGATATTATGAATTTAATAATTGAATGAGGGTGATTGGAAAACTTGTGAATATATAAGTGTAAGGTTTAGATTATGGTAAGGGCTGTAAGTTTCAGAATTAAGGCTAAGTGAGATATCTAAGAAGTTAGAGGTTTTCTTATTAGGTTTAATTGTTAATTAATTTAAATTATTAAAGAAATCATGAAGTTTCTTGACAGTTTTATTATACATCCTAGGTCTGGCTCTTGTAGCAAGGAAAGCATTGCCTCTTTAAAGACCTCCTTGGATCTATTTAAAGTATATCTTAAGCTCCTTTAAAAGAAAAATCACCATATCTGTCACCTGTGCAGAGTCTGAAAACCTATAAGAATATCAAAATTATTGGGGGTATCCTTCCTAGTCCAATGCTTATTGTCAAAATAGATGAGAACATCTGATCAAGAGAATCTGTTTAATTTCTAAGCCTGTTAAATCTGAGTATATTTATATTTTTTTCAAAAATGAAGGCCTTATAGGGGAAATAGATGTGTAGGAATTTGTCAAATGTAATGAAGCTTAGGCTGTTTATCTTTGAGGCAAGTAAACCAATTAATTATTGAGTGTGAATTTTGCCAAAGTGGTTAGCTTACTTTTTCCATTACAGAAGGGATAACTTTATCTCGGTTTCTTTTGCTCACTGTACCAATATCAAAATTAGGACAGATTAACCTAATAATAGGGTTATCTTGGAAATTGGATTATAACTATGTTGCATGCTTGGGTAACACCAATTCACTCTGGACTAAGGGTTGGGTGGAGTGTTTTACATGAGATCTTTTTTTTTTTTTTTTCTCTGGAATGTGTCTTTGTTACCGATATGGTCAAAATTGTGAGTGCTTGGAAAAAGTACATTTCAAATAATTAATGAAATCAGACAATTACCAGGAACTTAGATTCAAAACCAGACTTTTCTTGTCAAGTGTATAGAAAAAAACTATAAATCGAATGTCAAACCATCCGGCAAGTGAATGATAAGCCAGTTTCTTTAGAAAATGAGTTTGAAATGGAAAAAAAGGGAAAAGAAAATTGAAAATATGCTTAAGATAGAGAAAGAAAAGGAGATTCAACGGAAAAGAGAAAGGGTAATCTCTAAACAACAGAAGAAATAGTGATCCTGAAAAGATGGGAGGGGAAGAAGCTGATTTAATAAAAACTACTGTGTTTTTAAATATAGGGATTTTGCTAGCTGGCATCGAGGAGTACACATCACTTTGGGCTCCTGCCCAGGGAAGCAGAAACCCCCCATAAGAGCTAAGTTGAAAGGTTCCCGTATATCTTAAGAATATTCTATAAATAATTATTTTATTTGTTTATAAGAAAATGACCCCAGGTTTTTCTTTACTTATCAATTGCCGGCCTAAGTGAAGATGCAGTCCATTTCAGATATATGGAAGACACAGACCAGATTCAGCATGAAGTCAAAGCGACAGCGAAAGTAAACAGTGTTGCCACACGGACTTGGGGTCATGCACAAGTTGTGTGTTCAAGTAAAATGAGTTCCAGCAAGCATCTGATATAGATGTTAGGATCCTGGCCACTGGACAAAAACATGTGTTGCCACAAGGAATTAGGGTTAGCGCACATTTTCCTACCTGTGTATGCGACCTGACCCCTGCTGGGTTATTTATGTTCACATGAACCCGGATTGACGAAGATGCCCAGTGGTTATATCACAGATTTGTGGTTGTTGAGGGTAAATCTTGGGGTGCCTGGAGTTAATATTTCTGTAAATTTATGATTGTTCATTGATTGTAAAAGTTTTTTTGCATCTGCATTAATTTTATCTAAAGTGTTAGGAGGTATGACTTTGTAAGCGTTAAGCTCTTTATATAAGATTTTTTTACAAGCAGGATAGTCAACTTTATAGTAATTTTTAACAGCTGGGACAAATATATGGGGTCTGGTTTTTACTTTTTGTACAAAATTGTTAATTTTTCTAGAAGTTGGATTAAGGTGTTTTTGCTTTTTGAATTTGATCCTCTTAACCAGATCTATCCGTTTTCAAATTCAGTGTTTGAAGAGAAGAATAGCATTCTTTGACCCTCTGTGGAATAAGGATTTCTTGAAAATTGTTTTTTGGACTATTCTATCAAACAATAAATTCACTTGTAAATTTTAATTTAGTCTTGATTTCTTTTCCATATATAAATCAGAGACTAGTGTTTCATCCTTCTGGAATCATTAGTGCAGGAAGTTAAGAGTGCCGCTGGTCGTGGGATCTAACCCTTGCAACAAAATCATCTTTGTCTTTATTAGCAAGGAACAAAACCTTAGGGTCATCGACAACCACAACGATATTCAAGTGAAATTAAACATTTATAAAGGCATGAACGTCATTAAAGATTGATCTACAGTTATCGATCGTTTGGACGGTCGCAATCTTGCATATATATATATTTTGTTTACAGAAAGTTTTTAAATGAGACAAGTCTTTGGTACCGTCGGTTTCAAACCCAATAATTAGGACCATGTTAGATACCTATATCAAGCTCTCTTCAGCCAATAATTATCTCTATCAATTAATTGAGAAAAGGATCTTAGATCTAAGTTGTTTTATAAGAGTAGTTAAAAAAGTTATCTAATTACTGTTTGTAGTATTAAATCATATGTGGTTAGAAAATCTCCACTTCATTAAAGTGGAAGTGGATCCAATATATGTGTATGTTTCGGGTGCAATCTAGTTACTGTTGCTGAGCTTGTGGAATTTATAGTTGTTATGGCCAGTGTAAGAACTGGATGAATTATTAGGGATATCATTGTGGATCAGGTTGTCAATATTACTATCATAGGAGTTGTCTCGCAAAAAGCTATCACTATTCATATTGTTATTTAACAAATTTATTGGAAGAGAAGGATGTTTAAGGTCATTGCTATTTGATTGTCGGGGGATTGGCAGCTGGGAAAAAACAGTGTTATTTTAAGTTTTAAAATAAATATCTAAAATTGTTTTGTATTTGTAGATTACTATATGTATGACATTACAAAATCTTATATTGTATTTGAATTGAATAAGCATAACCCGTTTTGATGTTAATTTTTTTTTTTTTTTTTGCATGGAAGTCACCACTTATCAAGGCCTGGAGGCCACTTGAAGATTAGGGTTATTACATGTACAGTAATCAACAGAATAATATTGTAATGATTGTTGGTAATGGAGATTTGATAAATTGGATTACTTAAGGGGGTGGTTTATCAGGAATTTGTTTGTTGGACTAGGTTGAACAAAACTTCTACATTTATTCATTCAGATATAATGGTAACACTATCAAGACTGATTTGAAAAGAAAGTTATACTATTTTTCTTTTATTCTATTTTTGCATCCATAATCCAGGGCAGATAGCCATCTCTTATGTGATAAATTGTCACATGTTTTGTGAAAGAATATCGCATGCTTTCTTGACACTTGTTGTCTGTATGTTCAGTGACCCGTTGCTCTACAATTTCCCTTTCTGCATGAACTAAATAACTTGCTGTCGGGCACAGTACTTACATAAACTAATCGATATGCTTATCTTTATGTTATCATATGTGGTAACGTTTTTCCTTTTATGCATGTTTTGTTGAAAGAGGCCTTTGAGAGAGAGATCAGAAAGATTGGAGTCAAAGCCAGACGAGAATACATCAGGCTGAAAAAAAATCATTGGGGACTGACACTGCATGACAATTATCTATGGACAATGTTGAGGTTCCTATTTTTACGTTACGCGACAATATCACACACACACACACAGCTTAACTGAGTTACATACTCGTCTTGTGCTGCAATCATGACATGATAGGGCTACATCCTTGCAGAAAATCTATATATCTATAAAAGTGAGAATGTGTGTATGTGAGGACACTTCTCAACCTATATACTCCAAGAAATTTTGATCTACAGACTTAAGATTTGGTATATAGGATATTTAGACACGTGTAAAAGTTTAATCTGTTTTCATCTGGAAAGAAGGGCTGCTAAATGGAAGATGTGACTTATAATTGGTAATGAATAAATGTGCGTGTTTTTGTCTTTTTATTATTTAAAATTTTTGTTTAAAGTATTTAAACTGCCCGCCTGTGGAACTCTGTTCCGCTTGCCTGTTTCCCTCCCGACTTCAACCTGGATGTCTTCAAGTCTAACACAAACAAATTCCTGATGAACCGCCCCCTTAAGTAATGACACTTTATTCTTTTTTTTTTATTTTAGATATGACAATTCTCCAATACTATTACTACACTATCCCATTGATTACTGTACACACAATAACCCTTATCCCCGAGTGGCCATTGGGCCTTGATAAGTGGTGAACTTCATGTAAAAAAAAAAGTAGCTAATTTTGCAAAGTGATAGGGAGCTCACAACTTCAATTAGTGTGCATGTTTGCATGTATATATATATATATATACACATGCAAACATGTGTGTGTATATATGTATGTGTGTATATATATATATGTATGTGTGTGTGTATATATATATGTGTATATATATATATATATATATTATGAATACTCCCGTTCATTTCGACATGTGGTCTGACACAATAACTAAGTTGTCTGGAAATCCGCACAGATGATTTCTTTATAGTGGTCAAGACTTTGTGTAGAACCTTACACACTTTTTTGTACAACTGCTAATCTGAGTCGGTGCAATGGCTGCCACAAGATGAGGCAAACAGTAGACCTTAAGTTTTTTACATCAATTTTTTTCATCAAATGTGTTAACAAAGACTGAGGGTGCATCTCTCCCAGTTGATTGAAAGACACTAACATGGAAACTTCTATATTCCGGTGCAGTACCTGCAGCATTTAGCATTCTCAACTAGTCACCCATATGGTATTGGTCACTCATTGTTGCTTAACATTGGTGATTTGGCGAAAATCAGTGTGCTAATGTGATCAAGTGGTATGACATAGGCAGATGCTGCTATGTATAATGTGTATGGGAAATATGTTTATTCAACCTTTTATTCATACCAATCCTTTAATTTATGAAGCTCAATGTAACTACAGAGTATTTACAAATAAATGGCAGAAGTCTGCATTCAAAATTTCAAGATATTGATCATCTTACAGTTTATTTCTTTTATGTTGAAATGCTCAATTCTTGAAAACACCTGTTTTGTAGCATGAAATCATTCATGTAATTATTATTGAATTTATTCCGTCCTTGAGTCATGAGAAGATAAGGGACTTATCAACTTTAAGAGAAAATAAAGGAATATGGGCATGATTACAAAGTCTGAAAATTTTTAAAATGTTGCAATTATTTTTCATTTTTTATGGCATTTTTGAATTTTAATGTAGTCACAAATGTTAGATTCATGTATTAATAAATTGTATTCATATTGATATACATTAACAGACTTTTCGTACTAAAAACGTTCTTTTTTTTCATATTTCTCAACAAAAACTTCATATGTCTGACTATATAGTGGTTTTTCACAGTGGTCAACTCAAATATACATGTGTTAAGACCTGAAACTGCACCATTACACTGGGATTTGGCATCCCCAGAGGTTCAAGAGCTCAAAAATGCCCCAAAATGGCCAAAAATAATACTTTTTGCCCCATAGTGTTTGATCCATCCATTACATTTTCCTGAAATTTGTCCAAAATGTGGAGGCCATTGTTCTTAATATAAATCCATTCTTGTTTGCATCCCTCTGGGACTTTTAGGGCTAAGAAAAAACATGCCTTTTTGGAGCTCTTTTTCATATTACTCAAGAACTTGGTATGTATATCTAAATAGTAGTTTTCCATGGTGCTAAATTCAAATATACATGTCTTAAGGCATGAAACTACATTATTTGTCCATTTTCACTGGGATTAGGCATTTCCCAGTAGCTCAAAAGGGGTCACAAATGCCCCAAAATTGCAAAAAATTACTTTTTTTACCTCATAACTTTTGTCCCATCCATTAGATTTTTCTGAAATTTGGTGAAAATGTGAAGGCAATGTTTGGCCCTTCACACTTCTCACATTCATCATTTCTTCATTATTTTTTTTTTGGTGTCATCTCACATGCAACACCAACAATGCGCAGCTTGTTCTTTAACAGATTTCTAGAATTCTTAAAATTTTTTTTTCCTTTTTAGGATTTCTCTTCCTGACCTTTGTTTTAAGCTTGTGCCATAAAGTTTCTATTGAATTTAGATCAGATCTTTGATTTGGCGATTCCAGAACATTTATCTGGTTGTTGTTTAATCTTTTTTTTTTTTTTTTTTTTTTTTTGCTATATTAACAGTATGTTTGGAATTATTGTCCTCTTGAAGTATTCATTCTGAACACAGAGCAAACTTTTCAGCATCCTTCCTGATGTTTTCTGGATGATTTTTAGATATTGCTCTTTTCATGATGCTATTAACTTTGACCAAGCTGCCTGCACCACTAGCAGAATGAGAACCCCAATGCATGCTACTACCCCATCTCCATAGTGTTCTTCACCATCTTCCTCCAAATCCAAGAAGCATCCATATTTATATTCAATTTTTATTTCATCCGTCCACAAAATCTTGGTGAAAAACAATGGAGGTAAGTTAAACATGCATTAAGATGGTTTTTTTTTTTTTTTTTTTTTACTAAGGTTTCGTGGGTCATCATCCTCTGAGTTCATTTTCATGCAAAGTCCTTCGCAATGTTTGTCTAGATATTACAGTACCAGATACTTTCAAATTTTCCGAAACTTCCTTAAAGTGATTTTTGGGTTTTGATTCTCTAATCCTGAGATATTTCTAGCGCATTTAATATTTCTTCCACCAAATAAGTGTCACTGTAAAGCTTCCTGACACCTGTTGGGTGAATTTCGATCAGTATTTTGTCTATTTTTAAAAATTTTTAACCGTTTTTGACATTTCGAATGCAGTATTTTTTTGTCAGCCATCTTGGTTGCCTGTTTACCTTAGCTGCTTGACACTAGTTGTTTTTTTCAAACTCAATAAAAGCTTTAGATTCAGTTATAACACAAAACTTATCCAGGTAGGTAGAAGAGTAATTTATCTTGAGTTTGGTAACATTCATTTGGTATCTATTTGAATTTTTGACCCTTTTTTTTTGTTTGGTGGTTTCTCTGCTAAATTCACGAACATCTTTCATTTTTTTTTGTTTTTCATTAGACATTATCTACTTCTGGTTGTTTCTTGGGACCCATGACCAGATTCAATAGACCAGATTCAATAGACCAGATTCAATGGCATCAACAGGTTACATGACCTTAACATATTACGAAAGCCGCAGTTTTTCTTACTTTTATCTGACTTACCTCAGTTGTATTTGTCTGACACTGTCTGGGGTAAAGTTAAATCATTTTAGTTTTTAATTTGTATTTGTTTGCACATTTTTTAAACTTATACTGAAAATGAAATAAAATTTTAGTTGTAAAGGAGATTATTCTTATATTTTTCAGTTATAAATATGAGTTATTCGTCCTTACAGATTTTCATTTTTCAGTAATAATTGTAACAATGTCCCCATATTACAAGTTGTCGATAGGGGGTAACAATTAAAAAAAAAAAAAAAAATAGTGAATTATGTTATTACATCAATAACGTGGTACAACAATAACAAATAAAATGGTATAGTAAAAATAAAATGTTCATATGTCAGCTTTAATACTATTTAGGTCTAACTTTTAAAACTTCACAAGATTAATATAAATATTTATGGTAACTTCCTTCAGTCTTGACAAACTATGGATATCCATTGTAAGTGCGTCTGCGCATGGAATTTTTGTGGCAAGAGTTGCGCAATCTCCAACCGTATCTCTCCTGAGTTGGTGTTGTTAAATACCAATGGCAAGTGGAGGTTCAGGATGACTAAAAACAATGCTGAGATAAGCAGAGAGCACATACAGCGCCTAGAATTCCCAAATGGTCACCCATCTGGTATTAGCCAGGCTCAACATTGCTTAATTTCAGTGATCTTACATGCCGTATAATGTTGTGTGTGAGTGAATAAATACACACACACACACACACACAATATCTTTATATACAAATTTCTCAGTTAAGTAATGTTTAAATTTACTGCATATACACCTAAAAAAAAAAAAAAAAAAAAAAAAAAAAAAAAAAAAGGGGGGGGTACACATTGACTTACCATGTCCTTGCAACAGATTAACTAGACTTATTTTCAATTCAACAATCATTGCAACATTTCGGACTCTCTATAAGCAATCTTCTTAGTGGAGTACTAACCTGCTTATTTTTAGAATTGCTAAAATCTGGCCCATTCAAATTTAGATTATTCTCAACCACTGAATACGTTAGATATATTGATGGCATTTTTATTTCTCTTCCTGAAAAGGTGCAAATACAAAAAACCCAAAAAACTTAAAAAACAAATTAAACTTAAACACAGTCGAAACCTCCATAAAGTTTACCTATAAAACAGTGAAAAATAACTCGATACAATGATCAAAAATCAAACAGGAAGTTGAGGGCTAACGTTTCATGAAAAAAAAAAAAACATTACAATAAAAGAAAATACTATTTCCGGAAAGCCTTTCTCTCCCTGTTCCACCATTCAATCTCCATACTGTTCCTGTACAGGTTGGCTATTTCTGGAGTTATTTCCAGACACCTCCAGCCAGAATCGCTATTTCAGAACTGCCCTCATACAAAGTTGCTATTTATAAACCATTCACATCCAGGATCACTATTTCCGGACCACCCGCATTCAGTGTCAAAATTTTAGCCAATCAGCCTAGTAGTTTGCGAGAAAACTTTTAAAGTAAACATAATATTGTGGTGACTAATCCTTGTAAATCCCTAACTGTGCATCGGACGGATACCATGATGCTTTTCTGAGAAAAAGTAGAAGAGACAAAGAGAAATACAGTACACAAACGCTGGAATACTTTTCCGACAAAACAGCAGAAGACCTCTTATATATATAAAAAAGAAAAACTTGATTAGTTTCAAAGAATAACACTTGTGTGTTGCTTTTAAGAAAGGAACAGATTTAAGGGCACTTTTTCTTGCAAGTAAATTTCGGCTGACGCAGAAATAGTGCTAGGCATGCATGACTAAATTGAAAGCAAAGCCCGTACTTATTTGCATATGTACAAGCCTCCGGGGGAGGGAGGCACAAAAGGCTGAATTTTCTTGTGGCCAGTATTTGCCTAGTGCTATTTGTGCGTCGGCCGAAATTTACTTTCAACAAAAAGTGCCCTAAATTCTTGTCTTTTTCTCTCTCAAAAGCAACACACAACTGTTATTCTTTGAGAGTAATCAAGTTTTTTTTTTTTTTTTTTTTTTTTTTTTTTCTTATAAGGCCTTCTGCTGTTTTGTCGGAAAAATATTCCAGTGTTTGTGTACTGTATTTCTCTTTTACTTTTTTTTTTTTTTTTTTCCCCACATTTTCTCAGAAATGTATTATGGTATCTGTTCAATGCACAGTTAGGGATTTACAGGAATTAGTCACCACAATACTATGTTTACTTTAAAAGTTTTCTCGAAAACTACTGAGCCAATTTGGCTAAAATTTTGTATAGACCTTTCTTGCAAGATCCGAAAATAGCAACACTGGATGTGAGTGGTCCGGAATTAGTGATCCTTGATGTGGGTGGTTTAAAAATAGCAACTTTGTATGGAAGTTCTGAAATAGCGATTCTGGCTGGAGGTGTCTAGAAATAACTCTAGAAATAGTTAATTTGTACACATCTGTAGAAATAGTTAATCTGTACAGGAACAGTCTGGAAATAGCAACTGAATGGTGGAATGGGTGGGAGGCTGTCCAGAAATAACACCTTCTTTTGTGATTTTAATGAAACGTTAGCCTTCAACTTCCTTTGTTTGATTTTTGATCATGTTTTGAAAACTTTTTGGTCAAGATCAAAAATTGTACATAGTTAAATTTTACATTGAACGCTGGGGTTATTAGTTAGATTAGGATCCACAGAGTGATTGAGGTATTTTGGTAAATGTTGCCAGTCAAGAGTAAGACTTCAAAGTCTCATCTGTTACATAGTCAAAAAGACCCTGTACCCTCCCCCTCCCAATTTCTTGTAGGGCCTTGTGCCTAATTTTGTTGAATTGAATTTTTTGTACGTTTTTTATGTTCAAATTTTTCTTTCTCAATAAAATATATAAACAAGATCAAAGTGTAGTATCTGTTCTTCAGATGCTGCACTTCCATTTCTTGTTCTCTTTCGGTGGAGGAGAAATCCTTCACGACTGAGACAATTTTTTATTTTTGTACCTTTTCTCCACGTTAAAAAAACGACCCTGGTGTCTAACTCTGTCCCGTGGGGAGGCATAGTAAATAGGTACAACATCTCTCGCCAGTAAACTTTTCTGATGCCCTTCCTATTTGATTGTAGATCAAAAGTAAGATATGATTTACCACCCTTTTCTTTTCTTGAGCTACTAAAATAAGATAAATAAAACATAAAAGTAAAAAAAAAATAAATAAATGAAAAATACAAAAACCATAAAAATGTTGCATCTCATCAAGGATAAAATGGATCATGTGTAAACCACATGGTTTTCATTTCATTACTGACATTCTAGGACAAGTACTTGTCTTTCTACACATTTGGGGGGGGGGTGAGGGGGGATGACGTGTCTGTCTGTCAGTCTCTATTTCTATGTGTCAATCTTTCTTCAGTATGGAACGAACGGATATATAGATACATTCTGTCTATATCTGTTAGTTCAATCCACAAAAAAGACTGTATGTTCTCAAATTTAATCAATCACCATTCTAACTCTTGACAAAAATATTTTTTAAAAGATATTATTCATTCCATACAATTCCATTGCCACTGATGCATAAGGAACTATTGTGATAAGGGCCAGATTTATAGGGGACAACTTTGATGGGGAGTTGGAAGTTGTTCACATTACATTTAAATTAAAAAATTTTTTTATTCACATTCACCCCTAACAAGGCATATCGCCACTTGGACATAAGGGGCTACTATTTGGAACCATGCCTAGGAAAGATTTACAAGATGTTGATTTACATTACATTTAAACTGCTTCATATCAGTACAATCAGGGAAGCAGATAGCAGGAAGGGAATTCCAAAGTTTAGCAGTTCAAGGGAAGAAACTATTAGAGTAGAAAGCTTTCTGGCATTTAGGGACCTCAACGATGAAGGGGTGTGATTTTGTTGCTAAATGGGTTTTTTCAGGGATATGTATGTTGAGGAGGCACAAGTGCAATGAGTTCATCATAGCGCATTCCGTTAAAATGATTGTAAAATGGGCACAGATGCATTTCTGCATGTTGCTACATTCAGGGAAACGGGTAGCAGGAAGGGAATTCTAAAGGCCAATAGTTCAAGGAAAGAATCTATCAAAGTAAAAAATAGTTCAAGGAAAGAATCTATCAAAGTAAAAAAAATCTTCCAGTATTTAAATTTTAAATGGATCCCTTTTAAAATGGTGACTCTTTTACTCTAAAACACTTGGAGGGAGGGAGAGGGCTAAAGTATTTAAATAAAGCGTTTTTGGTCATTTGGCAGTGCATGGCGGAAGAAAAACTAGAGAGAGAGAGAGATCTATAAGGGAGCAGGAGTTATAGGTCTTCCTTATCGGATACGATGGACAGTTCCAATAATGATATAAAGCAATTGAATTTATTGGCATTTAAGGATATTTTCTGGATTCAAAACTGTTCTTTTCTAATATTTAAATTTCTTTATCTATCATATTTCTCTTTGTCTGCCTGTCCGTCCATTCCACTTTTTCTGGGAAACTACTGGGCCGATCTGGCTAAAATTTTATTTGAACCTTTATGACAAGGTGCAGCGAACTAAGTATTATGGTATCCCCTCAATGCTTTTATTATAAAAACCTGACCCTTAGTTGATTTTTGCTAGATCTTTTAAACACGTGTGTACTCATGCTTTCAAAATGATCACTACATAGGAACATTGTTTTAAGGCGTCGATAATGTAAACACAATTTTAATTTCACATTTTCATTATTTTTGTATACTGAAAAATACTTTTCAAAATATTAGTAGTTTATTTAAAATTTCTTTGGTACTTGTGCATTTAACGAACCAGACGTAACTCAGCATTTGCTCGGCTTTGTCCGTTTGACGTCAACAGCCGGATAAAACCAAGCGTTGGCGATAAAATAAAAACAACGCTACAACAAAATAACTGTACAATGAAATTGTAAAATGTAGAAACATAAAAAAAAAATAAGTAAAAAGCAAAAACCTATCGTTCATTTCTTTTTTTTATTATTATTGTTTGAAATTGTCTTCTGTTTTCAAAATAAATACATATAAAACAAGTTTTTTTTTTTTTGTTAAATAATAGGAAACTTTTTTTTTTTGTCTGGACTGTTTTTTTTTTTTTTTTTTTTTTTTCAATTTTTAACATAAAAAAACATTGTCTATGTCTTAAACACGTAAAAGTTAATATATATATTTTTTTTTTTTTTTTTTGCAACTCTATGTCAAATAAATGGAAAAAGTCTAAAAAAAAAAAAAAAAAGGGCAATAAAAAGCATTGAGGGGGGGGGGAGGAACAAGGGCTATTTATACATTTTTTTTTCACCAGAAACAAGGATTTCTTTTTATTTATTAGTGAAAGGAGGGTTTCGGCGTTCCTATTTGGTACAGTGACCAAGAAACCCTCCTTTTCGGCGGGGTCGTATCCAGACCGGTGTCAGAAGTCTGCCGACGTTGTGTTTTCTGCGGTTAAAAACGGACTAGTCGATTTCTACCGTATGGCCTGGGCCTCCAATCTGCCGGGGATTCCTAAGAAAATAGTCCCTGCATATATCACGCAGGAAATTTTTCCAATCCACAATTGTGTGGCGAGAACGTAACCCACATTCGCGATGGAGATTTTTTGTAGATGACATCTCGAACGCCCATAAGTATATTATTTTTATTATACATGCGATGGTTAGTCGGGATTTTGAGAAGAAGGTCCCAATCCTAATGGAGGTCCATCGACGACATGTTACACTTCTACACCTGCAACCGTAAACGTCAGAAAGGCTTGTTCTCTTTGCAAGTACACAATCCTGGCCAAAATGTAAACACCTTTTTTCTTCTGCCAACAATTTCCGTTGCTGGCAAAAGTTTAGTGCAGCCTCTGGGGTCTGGAGCTGGTCCGCAAGGTTTGTAATATTTCGTCAGTTATCTTTTTAAAACAAAATTTTTTTTAACTCTTCAAATAAGCGTTTCTTGAGTTGTGACACTCTTCCAATTGTAAGCGAAATTCTCGTCTGCTTAATCGGCAACGCTCATTTTTATCCGGCTGTTGACGTCATGCGTCGGACAAAGCCGAGCAAATGCTGAGTTACGTCTGGTTCGTTAAATGCACAAGTACCATTTCTTTTACTAGTACAAAAGTTATGATTATAATATCAAGTTAGATTACAGTTCCATTATTGGACACAAATATAAATACATAACTGAACTTGTTAAATACAATAGATCTATTTTCAGAAGGTTTCAGTAAGAAATTCTAATTTATATATATATATATATATATATATATATATATATATATATATATATATATAATCATACTAGATCGGTGCTGGGTCGTAAAGTATGCTTAAATATTATATTTTAATTTGTCCAGATTTTGTATAAATTATTATAGTCGCGACTTCAAAAGTACAACAAAAAAAAAAATATTTGGGTGCCATCAGCTAGAATCGAAACCAAAAGAAAATCTGTAGCATTCAATGCTGGTGACGTTACCACTGTATCAACGTGACATGCATATGAACTGATTAAAAATAAGAGAAATCTACAAAATGTTTAACGATTTTTTTTCAATTTTGACCCCTTTTTAACCCCATAAAAACAATTTTAACCGGCTGAAGACCCATAAAAGAATCTTCCATAAAAGATCCAATCATTTGAGGCCCTCAGCACTTCTCTGCAATTTTTAGTTTCAGAAGAAAACGTTTGAAAGTATATAGAGAGATACAGACAGACATATCACATTTTATATATTCTCTCTCTCTCATATATATATATATATATATATATATATATAGAGAGAGAGAGAGAGAGAATGTATAAAATGTGATATGTCTGTCTCTCTCTCTCTCTATACTTTCAAACTATTTCTTCTGAAACTAAAAATTGCAGAGCAGTGCTGAGGGCCTCAAATGATTGGATCTTTTATGGACGATTCTTTTATGGGTCTTATATATATATATATATATATATATATATATATATATATAACCTTGTCTGTCTGAGGAAGAATCTCCAACAAACTCCTGTCAGTTTTGATCTACAGACTTAAAACTTGATATATAGGTAGTTTAGGCCTGTGAAACATTTGATTTGGTCTTCAGCTGGTAAAAATAGCTGTTAAGGGGGTAAAAAATGAACCAAATTGGAACTTAACAGACGTAAGTCAACTTAAAGTCCTCTTGTATGCATGTACAAATATAGATTTATACATTTGTGTATTCATTCTTTTGCGGACTGTTATCCGCATCTTCATAGTTGTTTTATCACCTTTCCTCCAACTTATTCTCTGGCCTTCTTCAGGTGATTAACCTTCGGGGCCCATGGTGCAGTGGATAAAGGCATTGAGTCTCTATCATTCTAGGTGAGCATTGTCTGAAGATAATGCTTTCGATCCTACTCAAGCAGGCCAGAGGATTAGTTGGCCAAAAAGTGGTCAGGCAATAACAACTATGGAAGGCAGTAATTACTGGGGATCCAGTTACAAGTCTTGTCGTCCCTATCCAATCATGATTAATGACCTGAAGAATGCCAGAGAATGAGTTGGCGAATGTGGTGAAACAACTATAAAGATGAGGATAACAGTCCGCAAAAGAAGGAATGCACAAATTATGTAACCTCATCTCAAAACGATTCCCCGTCCAAATACATTTGTACATTTTACAACATTAGTTTTTAGGATTTTCTATATGTAAGGATATAGTACAGATGGTTACGAATAGAATTGGGGAGTTGTGATTTGATTTCAATTCTAGATGATTAGGTACAATATAATAATCTATAGAGAATTGACTCTATAATAATAAATACAAGATCTGAATAAATTAAAATATTATATTTAATCGTATTCTACGACCGAGCAATGCCGGGTGGCCTGCTTGTCAATAATAAATAAAAAAAGATTTGTGTTGTTTGTTTTCTACCACTGCATGAGTAACGATAATTTATGGAGCTTCTTAAACATACGTATAGATTGTGTGCATGTAGGTGACTGTTTAGTCCAGCAATATGTTAAATGAATGGTGGCTAACCTATGGTGCATTTACACATATCAGGTTGACTTTACTTTGTTTAATGACAATTTGGAATTTGCACAAATTAACAATTCTGCTCTGCATTTTTCCAGCGTTTGAATTCATTGTTTTTTTTTTTCTACTCCAAACAAAGCATATTGTAACTTGGAATGTAAGCAGATACTATTTAGGATCATGTCAAACAGGGGAGTTGAGCAGTGAGATGTCTGCTCACATTACATTTAAACTGCAGGTTAATACAGTCAGGGTTAAAGAAAACAAGGAGGGAATTCCAAAATCTAGCAGTCCAAGGGAAGAAGCTATTAGAGTAGAAGGTATCTAGGGATCTTAACAGTAAAGGAGTGAGATTTTGCTGCTTGTTAGGTAAGTACTTATTTATTATTTTATTTTTGGATTTCAATTTCTGGGAGTTTGATTAGCCAATGAGAAAGCGCTATCTAAATGGAAGCAGACGACATTCGAATTGGAAGAAAACGACTAAACCAAAAAAAAAAAAAAAAAAAATATGTGACAAATATATTTTCAAACTCGCCAAACAGAAAAATGACAGGCAAGGAAATAAATCTATGCATGTTAGAAAAAGAAATGAAAACATCAATGCAGACAATCTCATATTGTCAAGAGAAGAAATTGCTGTCCCAAAAAATGAGGTGTAACAATTGTAAACACAAATATTTGCTTAAAAAAACATTGTGTTAAGGATGGTTTCTCCTGAAGATGTATAAATGGACGGTGCAGTCAATGGATATCCTTGCGCACAGGATAGCTTTGTGCGCAGTCCAAGTTGGAAATTCCAACAATAGTAAAAATCATTTATGGGCGTTCGAAATGACACCCTTAAAAATATTTCCTCTACCCCATCTCCCCCATCTTTGCCGTCGATGGCCGTGCAATAGTCGACCAAA
Organism: Euprymna scolopes; assembly: GCF_053919585.1. Classification (NCBI taxonomy): domain Eukaryota; kingdom Metazoa; phylum Mollusca; class Cephalopoda; order Sepiida; family Sepiolidae; genus Euprymna; species Euprymna scolopes. The sequence goes on along the minus strand of NC_136503.1, from coordinate 14,192,165 downwards.
GTAAAAGATTCCTAAGGAAATATCCTCATCTCAAAGTTCTTCTGCCGGCAATTAACAACTGAAAAATTTTTTTTTTTTTTTTTTTTTTGAAAAAAAAACATTTTTTTAAAAAATTTCTGTTGATCCCCCCCCCTCCACCCCAAATACAAAAAAGAAAAAAAAACAAAAACTTGTACTTACACCTAACAATTATATGGTTAAAAAATCTTTTCTTGAAGAAAAAAAACAAAAAACTTTCTGTTGATAAATATTTTGCAAACAAAAAAAAAAAAATTAAATATTAAAATAAACTAAACATATTTTCATTTTTCAAGGTAGTTTTCTTTATTTTTGATTATTTGCATCTTTTTTTTTCCCCCCGGTTTGTTTTTTTTGTTTTTTTTTCATTAGTCTGTATCTGTTACGATGCTCAGCTGACACCGATTATTGCCGGTCTCGCCCAATCCATGCTTGACAGGAATTCACGAGAATTCGGGTCAAATTATGCAAGAGTACCATAATTATTATTGATAGTTATTACTATTAAAAAACTTGAGTTATATACACAAAATCTGACTCTATATTCCAGACTCTACTTCAAGATATTATAGAAATAGTTCTGTGTTTTAATGTAAAAGGAAAATTTTATTAATTGTGTTCAAGATTTAAACTTTTAAAAATTTATCAGCACTCTACCTGTTTATATGTCAGTAACATTCCCCCTAGGCAGGTTGAACCAACTTTCCCCAGAGGAAGAAAGTTTCATGGGAATATTAAGTTCACAAGTTGTTCCTATTTGCATGTATATCGTGATCAGGGGAAAATGATGACGTTAGGTTTTTGCAGTTTTTTAGAGAGGTGTTGACATCTTCTTACATACAGCACCTGGTATTCTTAATTGGTCATCCATTTGGCACTGACCAAGCTCAACGTTGCTTAACCTTGGTGATGATGTATGTTCATGATTGATAAATAGATGATCTTAAATTTTAGAGAATTAAGTATAGTCAGGCGAAAACTAGAAATTATTTGCTGATGGGTATCTATATAATACTAAAATCAATACTTTGTGCATTGAATTTAGTTTGTGGGAGAAAGAGTGAATTGGATGAGAAATTGTGGGGGCATAGGAATAGACATAGTAGTAGTAGTAGTAGTAGCAACTCCTTGTAAGGGAGGTAAAGTGGATGGTGTATATAAATAAATGATGTAAATGAAGAAAGAGTAGTAGTTTGGTGGGAAAGTGTAAAGGAGATAAAATGTATTTATTTTCATATTTGCTTAATGGCACTAAATGCATACACTAATGTGCTGTGTATCAATGGTCACTCAATGAGTTATATTAATTAATAAAAAAATCAATAGTTGTGTGATATACGTACAGTAGTGATAACGAGTAGGGTTCTCTGGGGGCATGAATAACAAAATAGAAGAGTCAAAGTATGTGTAACCTCTTATTTTGAAAAACTTATCTCATTCTCTACGTCTCTCCGACTGACCCTATAGTGAACCCCCCCCCCAAAAAAAAAGTTTATTTGTAGTAGTAAAAGATGAAAAAAAAAAAACACTCTGTGGAACTCTGTTCCGTTTTCCTGCTTTCCAACTAACTACAATATGGTTGTCTTCAAGTCCAACGTAAACAAATTCTGACAAGCCATCCTCTTATGTAATTCAATTTACCAAATTTCCACTAGTAATGATTGTTACGATATGTTCCTCTTGACCACTGTACACTCGATAACCCTTATCCTCAAGTGGCTTCCAGGCTTTGATAAGTGGAGACTCCTTTGTAACAAAAAAAAAACACACACACACATACACACAAAGGAAACATAAAAAATTCGATCTTTTGAATTATATTTACAGTTCTCCAAAATGCACAAATCTTATCAATGGAATTTAGGCAAGCAATCAAGAGTGAGCATTTTGAAAGAATTGGTTCAGCTAATGAACAGTTTCTCTGCTGTTTATTGTTGTTTTTGCTAGCACTCTTTATCAGGCAAATAGTTCAATATAAAACCTAGATAGTAAAAAGTGAATTATTGCTTGACCTAATTTCAAGGTTTTTATAACACTGATTTTCTAAAGGGAATTTGATTTTTTTTTTTTTTTTAATATCAAATTTGGTTCCACACCTAATCTGATGACGGCTTTACATTGCTTGAAAAACAATTACATTTGCAAGTGATTTTTCCAAGTGTCCACTAAAAATAATAAAACGCTTATCTTTTGGCGATTGTTTTTTTTTTTTTCAATGACCATTTTCCAAAACTGAATGAAAAATGTCTTCAACTTGAAATGTTTTTAATGAAACTAGCAAATTAAAGTTATTTAAACAATAAGTTTATTAGACCAATATACCCCCCTTTTTTTTAACGAAGGCTGTTTTTAAAAAAACACCTAAAAAAAATTGGAATGTTTTTTTACCTTCAATTCTCAACATAAAATTCGGTGTATATTTAGAATTACACTAATTTAAAAATATGCAGGAAAATATTTACAATGTAAATACTCATCACAGAACGAACATGTCATATTCCAAAAACCATGTGGGTTTGGCTAGTAAACGAAAATATTTAGTTGTCAAAGGTCAACTAAAGATAAATTTCTCTGTAGAGCCCTGATGATGTAAACTTTGCAAGTTGTTGGTATTCATCATCATCTTAACCTGCATTTAACATGTTGAAGAAATTGACTTCCAAAGTAACGTATCTCTGGCCAGGTCTTCATTTATCCTTCTTTTCTCAAGTCCATTTTATCACTTCCTGTCATGTTTTCCTTGGTTTTCCTTTATGAACTGGACTTGATACTTTAACTTTTCTACTTCTACTAACCCAAAACTCTCATCATTTAGCATGACTATATCATCAAAGTTTCCTGCTCTGCACACCCCCTTCTACTGTTCAGATCTAATATTCTTCGGAGTTAATTAAATCTAAGCCTGTCTTTAAAATCCATATTATACCTCTCATATCATTTCTCTTCATGCAACGCATGTCCTCAAAACCAATTTCTGTCTGTAATCACACTACATACACATGCCTCTTCTCTCCATTAACAATGCTAATGCTCTGCTTGTTAGTAAAGGTAGACATTTCCCTGAACTTACTCCATCCTCTTTGAAATCTTGCAGTCAGACTAGCACCTGCTCTATCCTGTGCTCCACAGTAACAAAACTTCTTGACAACCTCAAAAGCTTTGCCATCCAAATATACTTTTTATACATGGGAGTTAATCTTGGATATTTATCGCAATATCTTTTTCCTGCCTCAAACAATCTCCTAATGAATCAATAAACTAATTTTTTTTTTCTTACATTTTATTATTTTGATTCACACGATCTAGATAATTACCAATAGAAATCTGCAATCAGCTTTTGACTACATTTCATTGCTTGCGTTTAATAGTTGCTTTTTCTTGGAATGATATTATCTCTATAATAGGAAAATTGAGCATTTCTTGTGTGGATATTTTATCTCACGGCTATAAGAATCAAATAATTTTATTGTTTTGCTCTTAATCATATATTGAAATAAAAATACAATAGCATAAAGTAAAACGAAATTTTAAATCTTATGTAACAAAATAATTTAATAATGAAATTGAATCCACCAATATGCATTTTGGTTTTTCTTTTTTTCTTTTTTTTCCTTTTTCCCCTTTTCTTTTTCCTTTTTTCCTTTTCTTTTATTTTTTTCCTTTTCTGTTTTCCTTTACCATTTTTTTGGTTTCCTTTCTTTATTTTTCTTTTTTTCTTACTTCCTTGTTTTCTCATTTCCTGTTTTGTTTTTTCTCATCTTTTTTGTTGTTTTGTCTTTTTTGTTTTTATTTCCTGTCTTTTTTGTTTTTATTTCCTGTTTTGTCTTTTTGTAGTTTCATTTTTTTTATTTTCCTTTTAAAAACTAATTAATTTTTTTTCATTATATTTCAGATCTGTATCAAATCACAATGGCTTATTCATATTGGCTGAGTGGAAAGAAAAATGATTTTGCCACTTTTGATCTTTATTTTCGAAAGAATCCCTTTCAAGGAGAGTTTACTGTTTTTGCTGGCCTGGAAGAGTGTGTCAAATATTTAAATAAATTCCGCTTCACCGACAGTGGTAAGTCTTAAAATATTGCCTCCTGAACTAGTCAAGTGTTTTTTTACTGTATTGCCATTTGGTGAATGGATTCTGGACCATGCAGTAGCTTCTGGTGGGGCCTCTCGATGCCATATTAGTGGGTGATTGTTACAGCTTTACCTTATGTCCTACAAAAAAAAAAAAAATTCTTTGTTTCTTTTTCTCTCTTAGTTTCCCCTCTCTGTCCTGCTCTAAGCAAATCTGACGACCTAGTCGACATATTACAAAATTCCATCATTACAAGTTTCAAGAAAAAATACACGATTAAACCCGGTTCTCCAACTTCCAACATAGACCCCCCACTACCATGTCTCCTTCTCCAACATCAGGGGTCTACGTTCTAACCTTCCAGAGGTTGAAACCCAATTACAGGAGACTAAACCAGACCTTTTTATTTTTATGTGAAACTGGATTTTGACAAGCTATTTCCCTAGAAGAGTTCGCAATTAAAGGATACTCTAACTTCTAAATCTGACCCCCAAGATCGCCATGGGCATGGACTACGTGTCTATATTAAAGATGGCTTTGCATGTGGTAGGGACATCTCCAGAGAAGATTCTAACTTACCCTATATGGTCTTCCGGGTTGCATTAGCTCACACTACTGCATTTATATTTACTCTCTATCACCCCCACAACAGCGGAGTTAGTATCTTTAAAAGCATATCTGAGAAAATTGACCAAGTCCTATCTGCTTATCCTTCAGCTAACATTCACGTATGTGGAGACTTCGATGTTTACAACATGGAATGGTTTACCCACTCAAACAAGACTAATGATGAGGGGAGGTTCTGTCATGATTTCTCCATTGCTTATGACCTCACTCAGATTGTTCACGAACCCACCCATGTGCCCGACAATGACGGCCAGTATGCGAGTCTCCTAGACCTTTTTCTCACAACTTGCCCTGAACTATGTTTAGTTTCTGTTTTGTCTCCTCTTGGATCTTCCGACCACTCTGTTGTATCAATTACGATAAAAATGAAATGTAATAAGTCCCCAGACATACCTCTCCATCGTACAGTATATCGATACACTAAAGCTGACTGGGATAGCTTCCGTACATTTATATCTGATCTACCTCTGCGTTCCATGTTTAAAAAGGATGTATCCTCTATAGTATCAGACCTGACGGAATGGTTAATTGTAGGTATAGACCGATTCATACCATCCAAAAAATTCCAACAAAAACCTAACGGCCAGCCATGGTTCTCTCCAGAATGCGCTGCTGCCATTGCGCACAGAAATCACTTTTTCCACTGCTTCCAACGTAATAGATGTATGGAAACTAAAGCCGCTTTCAGGACTGCTAGCAACCATTGTAAGAAAGTAATAAAGAACGCAAGAGAGTTGTATGCTCAGTCCGTCAAGTCCAAAGTAGCTTAGCAGTGGCTTGGTTCCCACCAGTTTTGGCAAATAGCAAAAAGAATCCTGAACAGAAGCGTGTGCTCTATCCCAACTATCATCAATGGACCTGAGGTAATCTCGTCAGCATCAAAGAAATCCAAACTCTTTGCCAAGAACTTTGCAGCTAATTCTACCCTTTGTGACCAAGGCCGCCAACCCCCAATATTTCCTCCTGTATCAGAAAACATGCTATGTGATATACATATATCTGTACGTGATGTTGCCAAGCTAATCAAAAACCTTGATTCCAGTAAAGCAACAGGCCCTGACGGTATTCCAATTATAGTACTCAAAAAACTTCAACCTCAACTAGCGCCCATACTTACAAAACTGTATCACCCTGGAAAATCTCATCAGTATACCCTGTATGTAAGAATTCAGGTGATCGCTCATCCCCTTCTCAGTACAGGCCAATAAGTCTCCTGTGCGTCATGAGTAAGTTGCTGGAATCTGTGTTAAATACAGAAGTAATAAACTATCTAAACAAAAATAACCTTCTTAGTGACACTCAATATGGTTTCTGTTCTGCTAGATCTACAGCAGATGTGCTTACAGTTATATCTCATAGGATTAGCAAATCTCTCGATGGGGGAAACCTTTCTAGGGCTCTTGACATATCTAAGGCCTTTGATAGGGTATGGCATAAAGGTTTACTTCACAAGATCTCTAGCTATGGTATAACTGGAAATGTCTTCTCAATTATTAAATCATTTCTTTCTGATAGGTTCATAAGAGTAGTAGTTAAGGGGCAAAAATCAGAAGCTCACAGTATTAATGCTGGAGTCCCGCAGGGGTCCATCCTGGGCCCAACTCTCTTCCTGATCTACATTAATGATCTTCCAAATCACATCCTTACATCATTTGAAGACATTAATGCTGATGACACTACCATTTATGGTAGCACATCTAAGACAGTAAACGACCAAGTTCTCTCCAATTCTCTCTCCTCTGATCTTGAGCACGTGGTACAATGTGGAAAGGAGTGGTTGGTTACTTTTAATGCATCTAAAACCAAGCTTCTCTCTTTACATCATCGACACTCTGATCCACATCTGACATCAATTGAAATGAATGGCTCTTGTCTTCAGGAGGCCTCAAGTTTTGACAGGCTTCTGGGCTTGACCTTTACTCCTGATCTTAAATGGAACACGTACATCAAATCTGTTGCCAAGGCCACTGGAAAAATGGTGAGATCTTTCTATCGATCCAGTAGATATCTCACTACTGATGCAATTCTCTATCTATATAAAAGCCAGGTACGTCCAAGAATGGAATACTGTTGCCACATCTGGGTAGGAGCTGCTAGAAAGGACCTGTTCTGCCTTGATAGTTCAAAATAGACTTCGTAGCCTCGTAGGAGATATCCTTTTCTCTTCCCTGCAACCTCTATCTCACAGAAGAGATGTTGCGAGTTTGTCTCTGATGTATCGTTATTTTCATGGAAAGTGTTCGACTGAGCTTCAGTCTATGGTCTCCCCTCGCCAAACTTTCACAAGAAACACTCGTCTAGCTGAAAACACTATCAATAATCCCCCCCACACTTTATCTGTGCCTAAACCTAAACGTAGATTCCATGAACAAAGCTTCTTTCTTAGAACTGCATGCCTGTGGAATTGTCTTCTGTTTTCTTGCTTTCCGGCTGACTATAATATGGTTGTGTTCAAGTCTAACGTAAACAAGTTCTTGATGAGCTGTTTCATATAAGTTAACAAATTTACCGAATTGGTTACTATATTGTCCAATTTCTACTGTACACTCTTTAACCCTTATCCTCGAGTGGCCTCTTGGCCTTGATAATGTGGTGATGCCTGTGTAAAAAAAAAAAAAATCAACAGAAAAGAAAGCCTTAGGAATGTTTTTATTGGAATCAGTCTGTAAAACATGTTTTGTGATAACGTGCTTCTTGAGAAACAATGTCGGCCACATAACCTTTTCTACTTTTAACAGTGGATGCCCAGCCATCATTTTTTCGGACTTCTCAAACTTTTAACACTGTCCTACATTGGAAACGTCAACGGATCTTTTTATCAGATTTTGCTCCAGAACCACAAAAAAGACAATATTCCTTAAAGTTAAACACACACAAAAAGTGGATTGCACAGAATGGCATTTCATCATGGATGCACCTGTTTTTATAGTCAATTTCTATGTATTTGGGGTTTGTCCAACGTTGGCTACATTTCTTGTGAAGATGTTGACCAATCTGAATTATGATCTTCTCTCTACGTTGTTCAGAAGCTTTGTTAATGGAATCGATTCCCTTCTGACTGACGATGAATGTTTCTTCATTACTGGATAGTTCATTGTTGCAAATAGCACACTTGTCAGCATCCATAATTATCGCTACTTCAATTTGGTCAGCCTAAAATTAGAATATAAAAAATATTAGCCTCTTGTAGTAACACATCAAGAGACAAAAATAAGGCATAAGAAGTTATATTTAACTTTATGAAAACTGTGGGTTTTATCCAATTGCACATTGCCACATTTATTTTTGAAGATGAATTTACAGTAATTGAGAGAGGGGAATCTAGAATCAACGGCAATCTTTAAAAATGGCAGCTATCGACCCTTTTCAGTTCAGTTTCAGGTTAGTTGTGGTAAACTTTTATCTGAAAAAGAGGTAATTCATGCCTAATATCCAAGTTTGTTAGCAATTTGTTTGAGGTTCAGACAAAAAATCTGCTAGATTGATTGGACTACTTCTGGTGTTTAATTTATTTTTGTTAAACATCGCGCCTTGCTGTAACATCCTGTGAAAACAAATCTCAGTAACAATTTACTCTTTTACAAACATTATTGCGACTTGATCAGCAAGGATTGGCCTGATGTTAGCAAGTTACAGCTTGTGTATCCACTTCTCGCAGCATAGACTTTTTTCTACAATTGTAAAGTAATTTTGAAGTTGACGGTAGCATTTCTATATCTGCCTTCTGTAGCAAAAGTATTAAATCTATTCAACATCATCTCTTTTAAGTATTGTTTCCTCTTGTGTAATGTAAAGAATACCAAAATGTATCAATAATGCACGAGTATTGATTTTTGAACTGGCCATAAAAACGGCAGGTGGAAATCCAGAGCCTTAATTTCTTCCGCCTTACTGCGATTTTTAAGCTTTCCATCCTCCCCAACCCACCTCACATACTGTGTTTCTCCTTGCTGGAATTTTCTTCAAAGAAGATAATTTAATAAAATAAAACCTTTCTTTCTCTAGCTTTCACTATTCTCCTCTTCTGTCTCTTGTCCCATCCTTTCCCCTTCTCTTTCTCTCTTTTCTCTTTTCTCTCCCTCGTCCTCTTCTCACTTTTAAACTTAAAATACATTAACAAGTGTCACCATCTTAGTTTAGTGAGAATGTTAAGTGTGACCTATTTTAAAGTTTTGAATAGTATGTCTTCATTGTCCAATTAGTAATGCACTGGTCTGTCTATAAATAATTATATAATCGTTGGTTCCTAGTTGTATCCGAGTATTGAGTTCTGTTTGTGGAGTAAAGAAAAACAACATAATGCCAGTCACTGGGATGGGGATGGAGGTGTATAGTTTTGGGTGGATGTGGTTGTGCGACGGTTGGCCCATATCGTTTTCACTGCGGCTCAATAGCATGAGACAGGCAGTCTCTGTAATGTTGGTTGCATCCGGTTGCTGGATTGAACATTCTGAAATACAATTTAATAGTACTGCTTAAAAAACAGTGTTTACATTTAACATTTGCACAGATGGTTGTTTGGGCATACCATACACCTACTTGGTCGGTTTATAAACTGAAGATCCAAGGTTCGAATCATGTGCTCAGCAGATCAGTTGTATAGCCCCTCTGATGAGCCTTTAAAAAGGTGAAATAAGCTTGTTTGGAGATATAAAAATAATTATTATATCTATAAAAGTGAGAATGTGTGTGTGTGAGGACGTTTCTCAACCTATACACTCAACAAATTTTTTATCTACAGACTTGAAATTTAGTATATATAGTATTCAGAAATATGGAAAACTTTTTCATCCGAAAAAAAGAGACTTCTATGGGTAAAACTTGAAAAATTGGTACTTATGGATCATCGGATTTTTATCTGTCAACTATTTTACAATGTTTAAAAACACTTCTTAAAGAACGTGTCCAGCTGGCCTAATGGTTATCGTACTTTATTATTAAGTTTTTTGTTTTTTTTACTTGCAAGAAGTGAACTGTTTAGAAAAACATAATACTAGCTTCCACATGTCTCGGTTTCTTTCCATTACTTAAGGAATTTTACATTATGTTTTATATCGGGCAACATCAGGCACATCTTCTAGTGTGTGTATATATATATATATATATATATATATATATATATATAAAAGTGATCATATCTGTTTGTCTGAAAAACGGTCTCTACCAAGCTCTTGTCAATGTTTGGCCTACACACTTGAAACTTGAGATTTGGACCTGTGAAACAAATTTGATTTAGTCTTTAACCAATAAAAGTAGCTGCTAAGATGTCAAAATTGAAAAAAAAAATTGGAACTTGGCAGACCTAAGTTAACTTTTTTTTTTTTTGTTTTAAATGGGGGTCACCACTTATCAAAGCCCGAAGACCACTCAGGGATAAGGGTTATTGCGTGTACAGTAATCAATGAGATAGTATTGTAGTAATCATTAGTATTGAGGGTCTTACTTAAGAGGGCGGTTTGTCAGGAGTTTGTTTATGTTGGACTTGAAGATGTCCAAATTGTAGTCAGATGGGAAACAGGCAAGCGGCAGAGTTCCACTGGCGTGCGGTTCTAAGAAAGAAGCTTTGCTCATGGAATCTACGTTTGGATTTAGGCACAGATAAAGAGTGGGGAAAATTATTTACAGTAGTTTCAGCCAGACGAGTGTTTCTTGTGAAAGATTGGCGAGGGGGGACGAGGGATTGGAGCTCAGACGAGCACCTGCCATGGAAATAATGATAAAACAAAGACAGGCTCGCAACGTCTCTTCTGTGGGAGAGAGGTTGCAGGGAAGAGAAAAGGGCATCACCCACTAAACCACAAAGTCTATGTTGTACTGTGTCAAGGCAGAATAGGCTGTTTTTAGCAGCTCCTGCCCAGATGTGGCAGCAGTACTCCATCCTTGGATGTACTTGGCTTTTATACAGATAAAGAATAGCATCAGTAGTGAGATATCTTCTGGAGCGGTAGAAGGATCCCACCATTTTCCAAGCATCCCTGGCAACAGATTTGATGTACGTGTTCCATTTCAGATCAGTAGTAAATGTCAAACCCAGAAGCTTGTCAAAACATGGAGCCTCCCCAAGCTGAGAGCCATCCATTTCAATTGATGTCAGATGGGTATCAGAGCGTTGATGATGTAAAGATAGAAGCTTGGTTTTGGATGAATTAAAAGTGACCAGCCACCTCTTCCCCCATTGTACCACACGCTCAAGATCAGAGGAGAGAGAATTAGAGGGAACTTTGTCATTTACGGCATTTAATGTGTTGCCATAGATGGTCGTGTCATCAGCATAGATGTCAACAAATGATTTAAGTATGTGTTTTGGGAGATCATTGATGTAGATCAGGAAGAGAGTTGGGCACAGGATGGACCCCTGGGGGACTCCAGCATTAATACTGTGGGCCTCTGATTTCTGCCCATCAACCACTACTCTTATGAACCTATCAGAGAGCAATGATTTGATGATTGAGAAAACATTTCCAGTAATACCGTAGCTGGAAATCTTGTGAAGTAGGCCCTTATGCCATACCTTATCGAAGGCCTTCGATATGTCAAGAGCAATTGCCCTAGAAAGGAAACCTTTGTCAAGAGATTCACTAATACTATGTGATATAACCGTTAGCACATTTGCTGTAGATCTTGCAGAGCGGAAACCATATTGCATGTAACTAAGAAGATTGTTTCTGTTGAGGTGGTTGACTACTTCTTTATTTAATATGGATTCCAACAACTTACTCATGACACACAGGAGACTTATTGGTCTGTACTGAGAGGGAGATGACTTTTCACCTGAAATCTTAAATACAGAGCATACTGATGAGGTTTTCTAGGGTGTTGGAAAGCACTTCTCCTTAAGGCAACGCTTAAACAGTTTTATAAGTATGGGGGCAAGATCTGGTTGGAGCTTTTTCAGCACTATAACTGAAATGCCGTCAGGGCCAGTTGCTTTACTGGAATCAAGGTTCTTGATTAGCTTGGCGATCTCACGCAGAGATATTTGTATATTTGCATAGCATGTTGTGTGTTATAGGAGGAAATACAGGGAGTTGATGGTCATTGTCACATAGGGTAGAATTAGCTGCAAAGTTCTTGGTAAATAGTCTGGCCTTGTCTGATGCTGACGAGATGACCTCAGGTCCATTGATGATAGTTGGGATAGAACGCACGCTTCTGTTCAAGATCCTGTTTGCTATTTGCCAGAACTGGTGGGAACCAAGCCGCTGCTCAGCTACTTTGGATTTAACAGACTGAGCATATAGCTCTCTTGCATTTTTTATTACTCTTTTACAGTGGTTGCTGGCAGTCCTGAAAGCATCTCAGTACATCTATTACGTTGGTAGCTATGGAAAAAGTGATTTCTGTGTGCGATGGCAGCAGCACATTCAGGGGAGAACCATGGCTGGCTGTTAGGGTTTTGTTGGAAAGTGCTCTTCTATGCATGCGCAAATATACATTTATATCTGTACTTTGATAAGTAGCAATTTGCATATCAATGAGGCTACACGTCAAAATGACACAAAAAATGTCTGGAAACCCTTTTTCTTTTCTCTTTGTTTGCTTTCTTTTTCTGGTTCCTTTGTTTTTCTAGTTCCCTTTTTTTACTGGTTCCTAGTTTTTTTTCTTGTTCCTATTTTTTTCCTGATTCTTTTTTTTTCTTTCTGGTTCCTTTTTTTTCTGTTTTTTTCTATTTTTTTTCTGGTTTTGTCTTTTTTTCTGTTTTTTTTAGTTTCTGTCTTTTTCTGTCTTGTTTTTTTTGTCTTACTTTTTTTCTGTCTTACTTTTTTTCCAGTCTTGTTTTCTTCCATTTTGTTTTCTTCTGTTATATCGTGTATCCCTCTATATTTCCATAAAATAAACACAAAATCAGCAGGAGCAGTGATAGCAACAAAAATGACCACACCAAAACGAACCCCGTTCGTCGACACAAACTACACGGGCACACCAAACACACACAAGAATGTAAAAGCCTACCTTTTTCTGTGTCTACGTCAAGTCATATCAACAAAGAAAACCACTAGAGGGAGACATTCACCCCCCCCCCAAATCGAAATTGCAGTATGAACATCACAGCCCGCAACCCTCCTGCACGTACATAGACTCTAATAATTAACGCATGGAACACTATAAGAGTACAATTGTTACTCAAATGCATCCATGATTTTATCAGCTTTAATCTGATACGGATAAATGAACATACCCCTCAAACAGATGTCTCTCTGCTTTACGTTAAGCCGTGAAAACTAGCACAAATCTAAAGTGAAAATGACACATTAATGCTGGGAACCAATTATGTCTTCAACTACGTCCGCAGGCCAAGTATAAATATAGTAGGTTTTGCAAAACCAGGCAGGACAGGCTACATCGTCAAGCAGTGAGGTTTATCCTGATAGGAGCCTAAGCCACAGCAGCAGCCAGTCATTGCTGATATCACCTAAGACAACAACAGCAGCAGCCCTGACGATAGCAGCAAACAGACACCGCCGACATCACCACTATATCAGCAACAGCCCTAGCTACAGTAGCAGCCAGCCATCGTCAACCTCACCTAACACCAGCGGCATCGCATCAACAGTAGCCAACCATCATTAACCTCACCTTAGATAACACACGCAACAGCTATTCAGACTATGTCTTTGCTACCGACTCCCAAAGCCTGTCCACAGACTGCCATCCTTGTTCCAAGCAGCCAATCAACGTCCCTGTCTTCACCGCTGCCATCACTGGCATATCCTGACAATGTCAACAGCTTCTACTACGATCATATTGACCCTCAATAAAAATTTGAGCTAAACTTCATTTGTCCTTTTTGCTTCCATATACTCATTTTTGTAATATAACACCGTTTTCTCATTTTCTTTTTTCAGCATTTTCTTTTTTCCCCCGTTTTCTTTTGTCATTTTTTTAACGTCGTTTTTTTTTAAATGTAGCTTTTTTTTCATTGTTTTCTTTTTTTCTTTTTATTTTTCCTTTTTATTTTTCATTTTCTTTTTCTTTATCTTATTTCTTTATTCTTTTATTTTTTCTGTATTTTATCTTTTTTCTTTTTTTCTTTTTCTTTTTTTCTTTTCTGTTTCTTTTTTCTTTTCTTTCTTTTGTTTATTCTTTATTTTCTTTATTATTTTCTTTATTATTTTTCTTTTTCTTTTCTTTTTCTTTTTTTATTTTTTCTTTTACTTTTTTCTTTTTCTTTTATTTTTTCTTTTTACTTAGAAGTTGTCAAACTAGATAATTTTAAATATCGTTTTTTTTTTTACTTGAATAGAATTGCTTTGCTTTTGAACTGTGTTACTCATAATCTTATTAACAGATGAAAAGAAGATCATAGATAAAATGACAAATACATTAATTAAATAAATCTGAATTTGTTTTTTGTTTTCATTACAGCCTTATATTTTCTGTTTACACACAAAAGTTGTTTTAGCTATTGAAACAAATTAATTTAGTTGTTTAACGCGTGCCCATTGTTTTCTTTGCTATGCTTTAATGAAAAGTGAAACAACTATTTTGTTGTTTGTTTTAATATTTTTATTGATATTAATACAAGTGCAGGTGACAACTTAGATTTGCCTCCAGCCGGTGTGCTGCTTCTGTTTTCCCAAAGCAATCTTTCTAAGTCTAAGCAATCTTTGCCCTGGTTCTGTGCAATTCTAGGGAGCTTGCTCTCTCAGGCTTTGCCATCTCTCTTAGAGAAGGGGTTAGTTTATCGCTAATCGCTGGAGGTGCTCCTACTGGGGAATGCCGATTGAATTATGCAGCTATTTTTATTTCTATTTATTTATTTATTTATTTTTTTTTTGCAGATCAGTGCTCTTCCTCTGGGGCACTGGCTCTTCAAGCCCGCTTTTCAACCCTTGTGTTGCATCTTCCTGCAGTCAGGGGAAATAAATATTGCCTCCAAAGAATTGATATACTACCCTGCCCCTGTCTTTCAAATTAGCAAAAAAAAAAAACCAAACATAACAAAAAACAAAACAAAACAAAAACTCATCTTTTCACAATTACCTAGAACTAGCATGAAACCCCTGCATTGTTAGAGATTGAATGAGGATAAACAAATGTTCCAGACTTCCAATACTTTTATTGTCATAAAAATTGGTGAAATTGTTTATTTGTCAATCAAATTGATTGCCTGTTCTAGTCAGGAACCCACCGCTGTGCATCAGGAGGAAGCGCCATGTACCCTCTTACAGTGCCTTAGTCCACAATATATTGTAGTGTACATTGTGCTATAGGGAACATACTGTTGATTTTATAAAATTATTTTTATATATAATGGCTTGAGTTAAAGTTTAAAATGCATAAGTCAAGTATCATGGTTCAATTGTGCCATAAACAGAAGCATTCATTTTGAATACATTCCTATCTTATCAAAGAACATACTGTTGATTTTATGTACCAGGCTGTTCTGCTTGTGCATGCAATGATAAAACTCCTCAAATGCACTTATGTTAGGCTGTATAAAGGTGTTATTTTTGTGAAAATCGAACTGGTCCTTTTTTAATCAGATTTTTTGGATTATAGAATTTTTATACTTATCACACGCATTCTGATACAAGACCTATCTAAGAACACTCCCAGACACACAAAGTACATTTATGTGAAATTAAAAAAAAAAGATTTGCCTAGCCATTTCAGTGTCCATAGGAATAAACTCGCACACACATACACACACAAAGTGCCTTTCATACACAAGTAGTGATTATTCTTATTTATTTTTCCCTCTAAATTTATCAAAAGTTGTAAATGATAGTTCTCTAAATGGTTCAGTTACTGGAAATTCTAAAAAAACATATTCTCACTTTTTTCTGTTTCCTAATTTAGCAGACATTTTGCAAAGATTTATGTGCCCATTCAAAGACTTTTAGATAAGGAACCTGAACCTTTTTCATTGAGGCCTAATGGCTGACCCTTGTGCCACTTTCAGAGATCCCTCTTTATGTTATGTAAAAGTTTCCAAATTTCCACTGCTTTATAATGTGTCTGCTAAATATTTAAAAAATCCTCCATATTCATATCTTATTGTATATATTTATCCCAGACCAAAATTATATTTCTGTTATATCGAAAGACTTTACATCTGAACACGTAGATCTTTTTCAAACATAAACAATGGTACCAAATTTATTTTGGTAACTTTATTAGCCACTGAATTATAACCATTCCAAATTTCAAAAACAAATACTTTCTGTTAATCCAGAAAGCGATTTTCACAGTATAAAAATGCTGACATTGAACTACTGAAAACTCCTTGCAAATGTAATGCTATATATATATATATATATATATATATATGTGTGTGTGTAGCATAATCATGTCGACACCTCGGTTTCCATCAGATCACCTAAGTTAAGCACCATTTGAGCCTGGTCACTACTAAAATGAGTTTCCAGTCAGTTTTCGCGATCTCCTTCCCATTAAACCCAAGCAGTGCCGATTCAGGGCAAGTATGGTTGGGGATTGTAGATCCCTTGTCACACAATTACATGCGCAGATACCCTTGGTAGTGTCCATTGTTTCTTGAGACTGAATGGAAGCATAGATTAAGATATATTGTGTGGTAAATTAAAATTAATGGAGACAATAATTATTCGATCCGACCACTATATATTATGTCCCACCTATTTTTGGTTAAGATGGGACTATTTTTATAGAAACACACAGTCTTATGCACACCAAATTTGAAAAGTAACAACATTGCTTTCACATAATCCTTATCCTAATATAGGATGTCTGAATTGTTGTCTCACCACGTTTCGGTCAACAAATTCTCTGGCCGGCTTTGGATAGGATTGAAACCGCTATCTTTAAACAAAGCTTATCTGGAACCGTAGAGATTCAATGCCTCTATCCACTGTGCCACGGGCTTTAGAGGGCGATCAAGGTTGGATTTTTACGTCTTACAAATCCAAGTTTGTGTTCTTATCTGGCTTTCAATTGTAGTGATCTCCCCTTTGTCTTGACCTGATTTTTGGCTGTGACAACAGAATTGACCTCTGTCCTGCTTACTGATTGTTCTTTCTCTTGTTTAAAGCTCTGTTCATCTGCATCATGTCTTGTGATTTGTCAGTCTTTTTTTTCTGTAGTCTTTATCACCTTATATGTTCAAATTGTGCAAAACAAAAGAACATTGTGCAAACTCATGCCATGAAAGTTTCAAGAAAACGACAGTTGTGTTTGTAAATGACTACAGGTTTATTAAAGCCACTGACAAACATGTTCACTAGAGTTGAGTATAACAATCAAACTTGTTGTTTATCTGTGAAGATAGTTTTCCCCTTTCATGAAATTGATGATTGTGAACCAAGTTTATTCTATCTTCAGTTTTTGTTTTTTTTGATGTAATAGAACTCAACTATACAAAATTTAGTCATTATGATGCTGGAATTTTAACTGACTTTTTCCAGGCCTACTTTGCTTATATGAAATTTAATTTCTGACCAGTTGCTTGGATCAGGAAAACCTAACTGATCTTCTAGTTTTTTTGTTTTTCCGTCTATTGAAATCCAGTCACCTCTGCCTCTTGACTCACAAAAAATCCCTTTTTTTGGTAAAATCCACTTATTTACCCTCTTGACTCTATCTCTAAGCATTACCTGCTGCCACACTTTTTTTTTTTTAAATTGGATCTGATGTCACTGTTAAGCAATACTTAGAATTAAAATACAATATTTCAGCTTTCGGACTCTGATCAATATGTAGCCATTTAAAAAAAATTTTTTTATTGTGCTTGTGCTTAATTTTGTTTTGTCAGATTTGTCTTCAAAATTAATCAAAGTGTAGTATCGGTTCTGTCCTCAGTTGGGGTAGTGGAAATCCTCTTCAACTGAATTGTACTGATATTTGATCTAGGAATTTTGATTTTAATCGAAGATTTTGGTTCAGTGAACTATATCAATTAGTTCAAGAAAATTGAACAGTTAATTCAAATTCAAAATCTACTCACATCTATGCAACATTTCTTAGGAATATTTGCTTTTATTTTCTTTATTTTTAAATAAAAAGTCCAAAATTAAATTGACGGTATTGTAGCATAATGATAAAGAGCCTTTTTAGTGAAGCTCCAGTTTCCCACATTTGTGGGGGGTCTTATACCTGACTTGTCTTGTACTTGAATAGAGACAAGTATATTTCAATATATGCTGGTCCACTTGATTTGCACATGTGGGTAACCATTTTCTTTTCCCTTTTTTTTTTTTTGCAGAGGAGTAATTTTTATTTATTTATATTGAGAATGTGATTAGATTTTCTTTTTCTTTTTTTTTTTATTAGATAGTAATACTTTACTTTCCTGACATATGCTATGCCGTATTCCCCTATATTTTTAGAATCATTTCTCACGCTTATATTCCTTTGGCAATCCTCTACAAGTTTCTGTAGAGTGAGATTGGATTTGCTTTCGAGTTTTGTTAGTACTCTTCATCTAATTTCATTTGCCTACTCTAGTCCTTGCATGAAAATGAGACATTTAAAATCATCTACCAACAATTCTGCTAGTTTAAAATCGTTGCAGTGCTTTTTTATGATTGACGCTAACACTAAATAATCTTCGTCATCCCGTTTAGCCAATTTAAAACATTTTCACTTTTTATAGAACAATAACGTTAAGACTGAAAAGTTCTGATAGTAATTTCACGGTTTTAGCGAACTCCAGATTAACTTTTTTTATTTTATTTTAGGTAGCACGTTTCTGTGTCCTGCAGTTCCTAACTTTTGTAAAAGTAGTCGAACATTTTTGCATAAGGCCAGTCTTTGCAATCAACGTTGAAAAAGTCTTCATTTATAAGATAAATCTCACCTGTCTGTTTAAATGTATGTATGTATGTCTCGCAAAAACCGTCAACAGAGGCGACGGATCCTGACAAGATGAGTATCATTTTGAAGCTCGACATCTCAGATGACAAATATTGAAAAATTGGTCAAAAACATTAATTCCTTCACCCTAAACTCTGACGTTTTGTACAAGGAGGGGTCGATTTTTTAATTTTTTTAATTTATTTTATTTTTTTTTTTTTAATCTTTTTGCCAACATTTAAGCAAGTCATCGTCGCCATTAGATTGATTTTGGTTAAATTCAATGCTTTTGACTTCCAGTCGCGTCATGGAGACATTGGCTAAGACGTCAGATTTTCTTTCACTTTCTTTTCTGCCTTCGTGTCACGGGTTCGAGCTTGCCTGTCTACTACCACTTTTTTTTTTTTTTCTCAACACACACCTCCAAACACCCGGGCAATGCCAGTACCTTCTAAAGATTGTGTTGAACGTTGTCTTCATCAGGAATGTAGATAAATGTTTCCATGCTGTTCCATATCGTTTTTTGTGAAAACGCTGTGTTGTCAGTGTGTGGTTTATTAACCAAACTTTTAGAAGTTATTCTTCCATTTTTTTTTTTTTTTCTTGTTACATCAACTTTTACTCTATTTCCCGTGGTCTTTCTTTTGCTTTTTGTAGTAGCATGTTTTTCTAGTTCTTGTTCTTATTGCAACATATGAACCATAATTTCCTTGAAGTCATCCATCTCATAGACTTTTCCCACAACAACAGAATTTACATGTTCGAGAAAAGAATATTACTAGTTACAGTTTAATACTTTATGTTGAACAAAGTTTTTTTTTTTTTCTCTGACAAGAAAAATAAATGGTATTCGAGAAAATCTTGCTTCTCGAGTTATTCTCTTAATTTTAAATGGATATATTCTTCAAGTACAGTTTTGAGAACGTTTTCCTTTTATGGAATATTCTTGTTTGTTGGGGATGCTACTCCATTTCAATGTGTAATTACTGGTATATGTTTATCCTTTTCCTTTTTGTTTGAAAAACATTTTGCTGTTGGTTCTTTTCTGAATTCGAGTTCTTTGTTGCCAGATTTGTTGCGTTGTAAGTATCCCCTTTATGAATTAGAGTTCCTCATTACCAAGTTGTTGTGACCCGAGAAGGAAACTAAGAATGACTCGAACATGGATATGGGTTAGGAAAAGCTATTTTTATTGACTGACCAAAGATAACACCTTACACAGCCTAACATCACAAGAGCATTTGAGAAGTTTTATTACCACACAAGCTGAAAGACCTGACATATAAAATCAGCAGTAAGTTATTTGATATGATGGGTGCATCTGAAATTAATATTTCTGCGTAGAGCACAATTGAAGCATCATACTTTTACATTTTAAACTTTAATTCAAGCCATTAAATATAAAAAAATTATGGTGTAATATCAACAGTAGGTTTTCTACAGTGCAGTATAGACTATAATGTATCGTAGACGCACACTGCAGGGAGGCATGTGAAGCTTCTTCCCGGTGCACTGCGATGGGTCCCCAACTAGAACCGGTAATCAATTGATTTGATTGAAAAATGGGCAATTTCACCAATTTCGATGACAATAAAATATGGAAGTTTGAAACGTTCGTTGATCATCATTCAATCCCTGACAACACCGGGTCTCCCTGCTAATATGGAATAAGTTCAGGGTACTTTTGCTTTTAATAATCATCAGTGTTTCTACTAACGAAGAGAAGAGTCTATAGGGCATGTGTATGCAATGTGATAATTTATGGAAATGAAACATGGCCAGTAAAAGTTGAGGACATGTTGCATGAAGGAGAGAAATACAAGAATAATACGATGGAGGAAGAACATTGGTCTTAAAGGCAATCTTGTATATATTGATCTCGAAGGAAGGTCAAATCGGGACAGTATAACGAGATGTGTGCAGAACAGGGGACTTTGATTGTATGGCCATGTTGAAAGGATGGAGAAGAGTTCTTGAGTTAGTTGTAAAACAACAGAGATAGTAGATTTGTTGGAAAAGGCCAAGAAAAATATAGGAAGGAGGTGAGAAAAATAAGCTAAGTTGCGCGTCGTCATAGGCTAAGTTGCACGTCGTCATAGGCTAAGTTGCGCGTCGTCATAGGCTAAGTTGCGCGTCGTCATAGGCTAAGTTGCGCGTCGTCATAGGCTAAGTTGCGCGTCAAGTCATAGGCTAAGTTGCGCGTCAAGTCATAGGCTAAGTTGCGCGTCAAGTCATAGGCTAAGTTGCGCGTCAAGTCATAGGCTAAGTTGCGCGTCAAGTCATAGGCTAAGTTGCGCGTCAAGTCATAGGCTAAGTTGCGCGTCAAGTCATAGGCTAAGTTGCGCGTCAAGTCATAGGCTAAGTTGCGCGTCAAGTCATAGGCTAAGTTGCGCGTCAAGTCATAGGCTAAGTTGCGCGTCAAGTCATAGGCTAAGTTGCGCGTCAAGTCATAGGCTAAGTTGCGCGTCAAGTCATAGGCTAAGTTGCGCGTCAAGTCATAGGCTAAGTTGCGCGTCAAGTCATAGGCTAAGTTGCGCGTCAAGTCATAGGCTAAGTTGCGCGTCAAGTCATAGGCTAAGTTGCGCGTCAAGTCATAGGCTAAGTTGCGCGTCAAGTCATAGGCTAAGTTGCGCGTCAAGTCATAGGCTAAGTTGCGCGTCAAGTCATAGGCTAAGTTGCGCGTCAAGTCATAGGCTAAGTTGCGCGTCAAGTCATAGGCTAAGTTGCGCGTCAAGTCATAGGCTAAGTTGCGCGTCAAGTCATAGGCTAAGTTGCGCGTCAAGTCATAGGCTAAGTTGCGCGTCAAGTCATAGGCTAAGTTGCGCGTCAAGTCATAGGCTAAGTTGCGCGTCAAGTCATAGGCTAAGTTGCGCGTCAAGTCATAGGCTAAGTTGCGCGTCAAGTCATAGGCTAAGTTGCGCGTCAAGTCATAGGCTAAGTTGCGCGTCAAGTCATAGGCTAAGTTGCGCGTCAAGTCATAGGCTAAGTTGCGCGTCAAGTCATAGGCTAAGTTGCGCGTCAAGTCATAGGCTAAGTTGCGCGTCAAGTCATAGGCTAAGTTGCGCGTCAAGTCACATAGAAGTCAGAATCACTTATACATATGAAAAATGATCAATTTTATTGATACAATTTTTTAGTGTCTGATCTAAATTAATGAACCAATTTACCACAGACAGCAGTTCTGTATTAGTCTGCTTCAAACAAGGGACACATATTCATTAAGAATGGTGAAAATGTGTTTACTCATATTGACTGCAGAGCATTAATCAATTCGTTTACATTGAAATTAAAAACAAGCTGCAATTCTACAAAGATAAGTTCTGATGACTAATAATCAATGATTTCCCAGCCTGGACTGATTGTTGCAGAAATGGTAGTTCTGTACGCTTTCTTGTGGAGTTGTTATGCTTCATGTTAAATTGTTGAATCTCTGCTCTCACAAAAAATTACCATAGAAATGAAAAAAAACAAAACAAAAAAAAAAACAGTTAATAATAAACAGTGTGTATCTAAATATTTTACTTAATATAAATCTTTATTTGTAAAACCATTTTGACTACACATTTGCACACATATTTCATTTTTATTGAATATATGACCGATGACTTCATCGAACAGCACCCGATATGACAGGTACTTTTTTCGATCATATGTTGTCCCGTCACAAGGTGGCCTATGATCGTCTTTGCCTCTTGATCCAATCGTCTCCTGTCCTTTGTAGTCTCCGGGTTCATTAATCCTTCTGCTGGTTCAGTCAGCTTGCTGCAAATTAAGAGTCCGCACCACAAACAAACAGAACACTGGTTTATAAACTATAACACTATTTATTTTTTTCATCAGTTCACAACCGATACAGTTTAATTTAAGGTGACTGACTACAAGCAGAGAAAGATGCCTGGCCAGACCAAGTAAAAGTCACAAACCTCCTTAACACAATCTAGTTAATATCATAACATCAGGCCCTGAGGGCCCCCAGCCGGGAGTGCTTGGCTAGTACTAGCTACAACTCAAATCTCTATAAAATATTTTTTCCTGAATCCAACTCCTTTTCCTCGCCTCTCCTTCGGAGAGTAGTTAAACCATCCTTTCTCTCTTACTCTCAGGGCCTCCCCGTCTCAAGCACTCAACACCTGTCCCTCTTTCCTAGGAGGAGGATGGTTGCTCACATTGATATCTGTCAGTTTTTCTGGATTTCTTCAGTTAACGCTGTGTGTGTCTTTATCAGCAACGCCCTTCCAAATACAAACATCTTCGACATTTCAAGAAGATAATCTTAATTCTGTCTCCATTTTTGATATAATATGCCATCTGGGTTATAAGAAACCAAGAATGACAACTTGGCGATTGGTTCCTTATCGCTAGCCACGTTTTTGCATTTTTCTGCACTCCTGACCCTATCTCATCTGCCCCCCCCCCCCCTCCACTGCAGTATGTACCTCGCTGCATGCACTTATGACACTCTTATGTCACAAATATTTATTAACTTACATCGTATAAATCTTTATTTGTAAAATCATTTTGACTACATATTTGCACACATGTTGCATTTCAAACTGGAAATCTGCTGAAACTCTTCAGACCAGTTTCCTAGTATTAAAAACAAACATTACTTTTGCAAGATTACAAGTAGAAAGGTGATAGCCTTTTGGCTAAGAGCAAAGTGTAGTATCTGCTCTGATACAACACGTCATCTTTTGTCTTCAGCTACTAAAGAAGCATCCTTCTTGATTGAAGAATTCTTATTTTCAATCCAAAGAACTCTAACCCCATTTTTTTTTTTTTTTTTTTTTTTTTAACTTGAATCTTCCCACATTAAAAAAAGTGACCTTACGTCTAAGTCTGCCCTTAACCATTGATATATTTTAAAAAAATTATTTACATATTTTGATTTGATGTTTTGAATTAATTCTGGTGCACAAGAAGTGAGAAATATTTATTTCAATCATCATGATTGTTGAATGAAGGGGGGGGGGCAGAGGCAATATGTCACCACCAACGAATTGAGAACTTGAGCAAATTTTGACACTTAACATTTTGACTAGCCCCCTTCCCAAGTCTCCTACAAACAAAACATACAATACTAATCAGTCAATAACCATGTAGATATGGATGTTTATTTCTATACACGCATTTAATTTTTATATCCAACACTGATGTCAGCAATTTCTGATGCCATATTTTATGATTTTATTTTTTAATTAAATTTTTATTTTTCTTGAGACTTTCCACTTATTAAGACTCGAAGGCCATTGAGGATGAGGGTTAATGAACGTAAGGTGGTAAACTGTTAGTGGTGTAAATTGGAATTTGATTATTTATAGGGGACAGCTCAACAAGAACTTGTTTACATTTGAAGGCTACCATGTTGTATTCAATTGGGAACCAGAACAGCGAAACATTATTCCACCGGCGGGCAGTTCTGGGAAAGAAGTTTTTTTTTATGGAATCTGTGTTTAGATTCAGGTACAGATAATGGGGGGGGGGGGGAAATCGTTTATAGTGGTTGTAGCTAGTCGAGTATTTTTTTGTGAAAGTTTGGCAAGGAGGAACCATAAAGTTCAGTCGAGCACTTTCCATGAACGATAACAGACAGGATCGCAATGTCTCTTCTGTGGGAAAGAAGTTGCAGGGAAGAGAAAAGAGCATCACCTCCTAGATTTCGAAGCTGGTTTTGAACTCTATCAAGACAGGATAGGGTGCGCCGAGTAGTTCCTTCCTAGATGTGGCAACAGTACTCCATTTTAGGGCATACCTGTCTCTTAAGCAGATAGAGGATTACATCAGCAGTGAAATGCATACTGGAGTGGTAGAGTGATCCGACCATTTTTTTTTTTTTTTCAAATCATAACAATACATTTTTCCTTTCAATTCATTTTTTATTTTAACCTACTTCATTTGTACCCACCTCAATGTACCCCCCCCCCTGTTCAACTTGAATAGCAGCAAATTTCCACCCCTTTAATTGTAACCATCCCCAAATAGCGGAAAACTTTTTACTCTACTAGCTTCTTTCCTTGAATGCTTGTGTTTGGAATTCTCTCCCTGTTTCCATGACTGTATCAAAATGGAGAAATTTAAATGTAATGTGAACAAACATCTTGCTAAAAACAACTCTCCACTTAGGATGCTGCCTATAAATCTGTTCCTTTTGCGTCTCTGTGGCAATATGCCTCATTTTGGGATGAACAACAAAAAAAAAGAAACATTTTTTTTCTGTCTATTTACTTTTTATGTAATAAATAGCAGAGAGACCCGACGTTACCTGCGATTGAATAATGATCAACAAATGTTCAACACTTCGAATACTTTTGTCATCGAAATCTGTTAAATTTCCCATTTTTCAATCAAATCAATTGATTGCCTGCTTGAGTTGGGGACCCACTGCGCAATGACTTAGTCCACAATCCATTTTAGTCTACATTGCACTGTAGAGAACCTATTGTTAATTTTATGGAATTTTTTATATGATGGCTTGAATTAAAATGCAAAAGTTGGTACTCTTGCAGAATTTGACCTGGATCCTCAGGATTTTATGTCAATTATAGCTAGGGCTCAACTGGCTATCACCAGATTAAGCCAAGCATTGTTCAAATGTTAAAACACTAAATCGGCATTTTTTCTTTATTTTTGTATAAAAAATGTAATTTAATTATATTTTGGATGACGAAGGTGGGGGACATTTTTTCTATTTTTTTTAAACATTTGTTGACAAAAATAATTTAATTTTCTTAAAAAATTTTTTTTCTGTATTTTCACTTAACAATTTACATTTTTCATAAAATAATTCATCTTTTCTTATAAAAATATAATCCAAAATGTAAGGTTTTTGAAAAAAAAAAACCCCCAAAAAACGTACTTTCACCTAACAATTTATAGTTAAAAGAAAGATTAGTCTTTTCTTGAAAAGAAAAAAAAAACTTTTGATAAAAAATTTCAAAAAAATTCAATAAAAATAATTAAACAACACAGAATGCAACTTTTCTTGAAAAAAAATATGTATATATATATATATATATATATATATATATATTTAGTAAATTTACAGTAGGTTTTTGTTATTTTTTTATCTATTGCATTTCTATTTTTCCCAGTTTTTTTTTTTTGAAATTCGCCTGCATCTGTTACTTTGTTCTGCTTTAATCCAGTGACTGCTGGTCAAGCCCAAACTGTAATTCACAGAAAATCCCAAGGATTTGAGTCAAATTCTGCAAGAGTACTCGAAGGTCGAGTGTCATAATTCAGTTGTATTCTAAGCAGAAACATTCATTTTGAACAAACCCCTGTCTTTTCAAAGAATTTGCTGTTTTTATAAGACGGTCCCTTTGCTTGTGTAGTGATAAAACTTCTGAAATGTATTTATGATAGTTTGTATAGAACTGTTAACTTTGACCAAAATTGGACTGTTCGTTCAATCAGATTTTTTTTCGATTATCAATTTTCAATACTTATCGGAGGCATTCCAATACAAAATCTAAGAACACTCCCGGAAACGTAAAGTACATTTGTGTGAATCTTTTTAAAAATCGGCCTAGTTATTTTGTTCGTCTATTAGGAACGAACACACACACACACAAAGTGGCTATTATATATTTAACTTTTTTCTTTTTTTTTATCATTTAGCGAATATGCCAACATAGTTATGAGAAGTTTGTGAATGTCAAGTAGCAATAAACAATAATTTCGATGAGCATTATCTAAAGATAAGATGTTTTTCAATCGACTTGAAGCGATTGATAAATGCAGCAAAACATTAACAATCTGATAATGCTGACATGTGATAGCGGATAAAGTCTCAAGATAAAAATGTTTCAACATGTCCTAATTACACCCATCTATAACAATCAGATGTTGGTTAATTAGATTACATTAACATAACATCCAGTCTGAATGCATTTGAAGATGGTCGGAGGTTACATCGGCTGGATGGAGTACTGCTGCCACATCTGGGCAGGAGCTGCTAAAAACAGCCTATCCTGCCTTGACACAGTACAAATTAGACTTCGTGGCTTAGTGGGGGATGCCCTTTTCTCTTCCCTGCAACCTCTCTCCCACAGAAGAGACGTTGCGAGCCTGTCTTTGTTTTATCTTTATTTCCATGGCAGGTGCTCGTCTGAGCTCCAATCCCTCGTCCTCCCCTCGCCAATCTTTCACGAGAAACACCCGTCTGGCTGAAACTACTGTCAATAATTTTCCCCACTCTTTGTCTGTGCCTAAATCCAAATGTAGATTCTATGAGCAAAACTTCTTTCTTAGAACTGCACGCCAGTGGAACTCTCTGCCGCTTGCCTGTTTCCCACCTGACTACAACTTGGACGTCTTCAAGTCCAACATAAACAAACTCCTGACAAATCGCCCCCTTAAGTAAGACACTCTAACTAAACACCCAATACTAATGATTACTACAATACTATCTCATTGATTACTGTACACGCAATAACCCTTATCCCTGAGTGGCCTTCGGGCCTTGATAAGTGGTGAACCCCATGTAAAAAAAAACAAAAAAAAACGTTGTGAGAGAAACAACCAAGATTTGAACAATAGGCCAAACAATCCAAGTAATACAATGGTCCTGGATATGACCTCGAACTATATCCAGTGGTGAGGCCTCAGCTTGCGGACTTCGGGGAGTGTGGAGCCACCCTTTAATCACCATTGCTCCCAGGTCCACTCTCACCAGGAGTGGTAGTACCTGTTAGGGTCCCAACTATGGGTTAAATAGAAACCGACTTGAAAACAACAAATATATTCAATAAAAAAATTTTCTTCAAAATCTTTGGATTCGGCATTAAATAACCTGAAAAGGGTTGATATGCCGTAAAAGGTTTCCTTCAATAATTACAAGAAACCTTCTCTGCCACCTATAGCAATGGCCAGTGACTCCCTGTCTGAGAGTACATCTTTCAAACTGCTTGGCCTAACGTTCACAGGAAACATGAGTTGGAACAATTATTTGAAAACATTGCCAGGGCCGCTGCGAAGAAGGTAGGCTCTCTCTACCGTGCAAGAAAACTACTGACACCTGAAAGTATCCTGTACCTCTAAGGTCACCATTCGCCCATATATGGAGTATTGCTGTCACATTTGGGCTGGTGCATCTGCTACTAGTCTCTCGCTCCTAGACAAGGTTCAAAAGAGAGTCGCCAATCTGATAGGCCCTGAACTGGCATCTAAGCTTCAGCCTCTGTCCCATCGACGAAACGTTGCATCCCTCTGCCTGTTCTACAAGTATTTTAATGGTGAATGCTCTGATGAACTGCATACACTTGTGCCCCCACGACGTAGACACCTTCGACAAACCCGACAGGCAGCTAAATCCCACCCCCACACATTAGAGATCCCTAGATGTAAAAGATCTTTCTACTCCAGTAGTTTCTTCCCCAGAACTGCTAGACTCTGGAATTCCATTCCAGGTTCCTGCTTCCCCAACTTTACTGACATGCAGAAGTTCAAGTGTAACGTGAACCGACATCTTGCTGCCCAAATCCCAACATAGTGCCCCAGTAGCTGCTGCCCCAGTTCTTATCTTTATTGTAATTCTCACAACATTTTGGTCGATGTAAACACTGATCTTCCTTGGGTGTGTCTTGTCGAATTTTGAAATCTGTACAAAATTTAAAACGGACTTCTCCATTTACTCCAGAGGTGTAGCTTGTTCTTGTTCTGTCAGTTGAAGATTCAATTCTTCCTAAGATTGATACTAATGAGATGCATGAGACTTTGAGTCTGCTATAGCTGACCCTGTTAAAAAAAAAAGTTCAATTCTAAATTGCATAAAGATTTCAGAGTTTGACAAAATGCCCCTAAAGGTCCGTCGGGTTACATGATCTGAAATAGTATGAGAATAACATTTAGCATAAAATAATTTTTAATCAGAAATTGTTTTGTTTTTTTTGTTTTTTTAATTTAATTTTTTTCGGTTTGGTTTTACAATAGACCAAGATACAAAAAAGTGGTTAATAAACAAATATAGGCAAGATAAGTGACTCTATTTTTTTTTTCTGTTTTAACTTATTTTAAAGTGTGTTTTAAGTGTGAGATGCAAGTTGTGCAGGGCACTTAAGTTAGAACAAAAATGAATATGGTGCCATGATGCTTTTGCATTTGGAGTCCTGAGAATCTGTCAAAAACTCTGAAGAAAAAAAATGCAAATAGAAATCCACTGATGATAGTAATATCTATTTGATGAATTTCTGTTAGTATTTTGTATTTTTTTTTTTTTTGCTTCTAGGTGGATTTGTGGGACTCCAAAGACAAAAGCATCATGACGCCATGTTTACTTTCGTTTTAACATTGAAGGGGGGGAGCAGTAAATCTGTTGGAGCACATTCTATGAAAGTACTTGTAACAAGTTACCACTTTACTTTAGCAAGAGTCAACTACCTGCTCATCATGGATGACCTCAAACATAAATCGACTTCCGCAGATCATACAGAATTTCTTCAGAGATATTCTAATGAAGTTTGGTTTGGACAAATGTGCCAAGTACTCCATCAGAGTGGGGAAGACTGTCCAAACAAAAAACCTACCGCTTGATTAAGGTACTGACATCATAGAATTAGAAGAGCAGGAAAAAAATAAAAATATTTTGGCATAGAAGAGAACGATTCAATTCAGCATGCCAAGATGAGAAAAAAAATTGGCAGAGGAATATACGTTGTGTAAGGAAAATCTGTAAAACAGAACAAACAAAAACAAGGTAACTGCCATTAACCAACTTGCCATGCCTGCTTTGGCATTGTTGACTGGCCACAAAAGGATATAAACAGACTGAACACTAAAATGAGAAAAATATTGACAATGTATAGAATAACATACAGAAACCAGTGTCTGCCTAGGCTATATCTGCCCAGAGGAGCAGGAGAAATGGCTCTCTCAGAAAGTGACCATGCCACGATTGTGAGCACCAGGCAATATCTGATGAGCTCCCCAAATCCAAATCTTAAAATGGTTTATCAACATCATGAAACAAGAGCCAGCAGAACAATCTCCATCACAAAATTGGCCAAACATTTTGGACAAGTCTGTCTGATAAATGAGACAGAATTACAAAATAAGTAAGTGATGGAAATAGCCCAAAAGATTTGCCAAAAATACACCAAGAATTTCCATTGCAAAAAATTGGATAAGATGTTTTTTTCTGGGTGGATTCTGGTTAAAAAGAGGATCACTCCTTTATCAGAAGAGGATTATTATGGCTGCTCAAGATCAAGGCTTGATGACCAATGCTTTTAAGAAGTCCACATGTTGTATAGGTGTCAAAAGGTGGACATAAGAGATGCTCGTTATGGTTTTAATCATTCCACCCCCTCGATTAACTTTAACCTTTCTATAATCTTGAGTAAAAGATTATATAAATTGTGTAATTCCTTCATGCATTTGTAGCAATTAAAACCTTTAATAAGGAATGCGAGATTCTACTTTTTTATTTCGCAACAATTTTAATTGCTACAAAAAAATGTACAGAATACTGCAACCTGAGAAATTCAATGTAGAAATTTCAACTCCTAATTCAAAAATCTGTACAAGCATTGGATACTCACATTCGAGAATTATTTGAGTATGATTAATAATCACAGTGAAGTCAAGCATAACAAATAACTTCAAAAGCTTTTTAATATTAATCAATATTTAGTCGTTGGAAAGGTTGCATTCCTTTACAGGTATTTAAATTTTAGATACTGGCAAGATATACATGAATCGGTTACACTTTTTATTTGGCCCAAAAATTTTGTAGTTCAACCATATCAACTTTCAAGCAAATGACATCATGGTTGTGGGATAGCGGTGGAATTGGTAATTACCTATAATCCACCATACTAATATTGATTTTCTAGAAATTTCTGTGACTTTGTGTTTTCTAGTCATTTTAGCATACCTATTTTTAGTCAAGACTATTACCAATGACCATGTTGTAGTCTGCAAGGAAGCAGTCTTATTGTAATGTCTTCCACAGCTTTTGGAAAGAAACGCTGTTCAAGGAAATTCCACCTGCAGTTAAGAACACAGATGAAGAAAGGAATGGTCTTTGTAATTGTGGTAGAAAGCCTGTTTTTACTGTGAATAACTTGCAGGGAGAAACCAAAGATCAAAGCCCAGTCGAGCACTTTTCATGAAAATTCTAATGGAGTAGGAAAAGAGTAGTAGCATCTGTTTTGTAAGATGCTGTAAGAAAGAGAAAAATCATCTTCTACTGAATATCAAAGTTGATTTTATGCTTTCTCACAGCAAGAAAGAGTTCTGAGCGGCACATCCCCAGGTGTGACATCTTGGGAAATATCTGACTCTTATCTTGGTAGAGGATTGCATCAGGAGTCAAGTACTTTCTGGATTTCTAGAATGATGCAATCATTTTTCAAAAGTACATTTTCTGACTGCTCAGTAAGAATTATATTGGTTTAGCTAGCTTGTAATAGCTTCGCAAAGTCCCGTGCTTGAAAAATGTGAAACATTAATAAAAAAAAACATTTTATTAATAACTTTGCAAACACAAAATTTTTTTTTTTTTATGTAGATGGATAAAAATGAACTTTTTGTAAAATGTGTTTAAAATATAACTAAAGACAAGAAAGAAAAAAATCAATTGCAATTTAGAGATAAGCCAAATAGAAGGCATCTCACTCCTAATGAAATCCTGTACCTTGTATAAAAGCCAAATACGTTCCAAGAGAGGCTCTATGTTTTGACAAGCTTCTGGGCTTGACCTTTACTCTTAATCTGAAATGAAACACGTACATCAAATCTGTTGCCAAGGGCACTGAAAAAATGGTAGGATCTTTCTATCGCTCCAGTATCTCACTCCTGATGCAATTCTCTACCTATATAAAAGCTAGGTTTTTTTTAATTTCTTTTTTTTTTTTTATTACATTTTCACCCCAAACAAGGCACATTGCCACTTTGATGTAGGGGGCTACTATCAGGGACATAAGCTACAGGGATACTATGTGGGGAGTTAGGCAGCAAGATGTCAGTTCACGTTACACTTGAACTTCTGCATGTCAGTACAGTTGGGGAAGCAGGAACCTGGAAAGGAATTCCAAAGTCTAGCTGTTCTGGGAAGAAACTACTGGAGTAGAAGGCTCTCTTACATCTAGGGATCTCTACTGTGTGGGGGTGGGATTTTGCTGCTTGTCGGGTTTGTCGGGGGGTATTTACGTTGAGGGGGTACAAGTACTTGCAGTTCGTCAGAGTATTCACCATTAAAATACTTGTAGAACAGGCAGAGGGATGCTACATTTCGTCGAGGGGACAGAGGCTGAAGCCTAGATGACAGTTCAGGACCTATCAGGTTGGCGACTCTCTTTTGAACCTTGTCTAGGAGTGAGAGACTAGTAGGAGATGTATCAGCCCAAATGTGACAACAATACTCCATATATAGGCAAATGGTGGCCTTATAGAGGTACAGGATACTTTCGGGCGTTACTATGTATGGTCCCCCCTCGCCAAACTTTCACGAAAAATACTCATCTTGCCAAAACCACTATTAATAATTTCCCCCACTCTTTATCTGTACATAAATGTAATGTAGATACTATGAACAAAGCTTCTTTTTTAGAACTGCACACCTCTGGAACTCTGTTCTGCTTGCCTGCTCTCCAGCTGACTACAATCTGATTGTCTTCAAGTCCAACATAAACAAGTTCTTGATGAACCATCCCCCTAAATAATACAATTTACAAAATTTCCCCTACTTACGATTACTACACTATAATCCCATTGATTACTGTACACCCATTAACCTTTATCCTCGAGTGGCCTCCAGGCCTTTATAAGTGTTGACTGCTATGTAAAAATTAAAAAAAAAAAGATGGAATACTGTTGCAACATCTGAGGAAGAAATGCTTAGAGTACCTCGACAAGTTAAAAAACCGACTTAAAATTTTGATGAGTGATGTTCTTTTCTTCTCCCTGCTACCTCTCTCAGTGTGAGTAAAAAAAAAAATAAAAATTATTGAATTAAAAAAAATAAAACAATAGTTCATTAATAGAATGCCATCTTTCAAAACCAATATGCAAATTAGTTAATCTTGTGCCTGATAGCACATATGCATAAGTAGTATATATAATATATTGAATTGGAAGCCATGTTTAATTTCAGAAGCGTTTTCGATGGGTAGCTATTCTATACAAGTTCTGGATATGAAGAATTTTTAGTGGATTGCTGTCCTGGACTTTATAATTTTGCAAGCAAAGAGCAAAAGATCCCTCTCGTGTTGACACGAGAAAATTATGTGCTGGAATGCTAAAAGATTCAATTTTTATCGAGCAATTCTGGTTTCTGATTGGTTGATAACAGAACATGGCTCAGTTTGATTCATCAGTTCCTATTGGCAGCATTTATAAATAGGATCTTCCAACTTTCAGGGAGAATACCCCGTTAATTATAAAAAAATATCGCAACAAAAAGATTGTATCTATTGTGTAAAGTTGAATTGATTTGAAATTTAGATTGAATCCCAAAAAGAATCGTATTCAACTCCGTTCAAAAAGCACATGAATGGCATTATAGTGTGTGTGTGTGTGTGTGTGTATATAATATATATATATATATACACACACACACACGGGGGCCATTCCAAAAGAAATGCTTCCTATTTTTTATTCTGCCTGAGCGGATTCAGAGGGGATTGCAAAATGCATTGTTATGATGACTAAACTTATGCATTCATGACATGAAAGTTTCATATCTCTGTTGCAGGGTCATTGAATTCCTACCAAGAATGCATTAAGAATGGTGGTGACTCTGTAGAAAAATACCTTCTGGGGCACAAAAGGTCACTCGTTTTAATGGTACCACTCTAGTCTTCATGTCTCTTTAACTTTTTGAGTTAAAAAAAATAAGAGGGTTTATTTTTGAAATTACACATTATAATTGTAAATCCTAACTTATATACTCATCAGAAACCTGAAATGTTAATTTTTTTTCTTCTCAAGCAAATTAACCTTGAACCTCTTAAATCCAATCTTGCATGCAGAGTAGAAAGTGGACCTTTCAGTAACTCTTGCCCCACCTCCCTATTTTGTCTCTATGGAAATCAGGGCATGAAGTCATTTGATATAAGAATCTAACAACAATGAAAGTTGGTTATTGCAAAGACAGGTGATGCCTATTGACCTTAATCTTGAAAAAAAAAAAACATAGGTAAAGGGACAACAGTGAGCAGGAAAAAAAGTTCCAAACCTTGCAATCCTTGGTAAGAAGCTTTATTATTATGTGGTATTAAAACAATAAATTGATGTTGACCTCTGGACCAACGAGTCAAACAAATTGGAACAAAGGAAACAAAGAATAGATCAGACAGTTCTGAGAAACGCATGCCATAATAGTATTTGTGTAGAAAAGACTGAGACTAGCAACACCACGTCTGTGAGAAGGTTGCAGTGAATAAAAAAATGTGGAGCCAATCAAATTATAGATACGTTTCTGCAATTTGTCAAAATCATTTAGATGGGACAAGGATTCACCAATCCAAATATGGCAACAATATTTCATACATGGTTTGATAGTAGATTTGTAGGGATAGAGAATAGCCTCGGGCGTGAGAAAGTTCAGTCTTTACATTCCATGACTAGCTTTTAATAAAGGGGGAAGAATTGGATGATGGCTGCTACATGAGCTGCCCTTAATGTCTGTTTTTTTTCTTTTCTTTATTGTTAATCTTATTCTATCTTGCATCATCAAATGTATTTATGTTTATGGAATAAAATTATAATCC
Source organism: Euprymna scolopes (assembly GCF_053919585.1). Taxonomy (NCBI): domain Eukaryota; kingdom Metazoa; phylum Mollusca; class Cephalopoda; order Sepiida; family Sepiolidae; genus Euprymna; species Euprymna scolopes. Next base: position 14,157,962 of record NC_136503.1, on the reverse strand, counting down.
CTTTTTTTTTTTTTTAAGTGAACTTTTACGTCCAAGGATGGAATACTGTTGCCATATCTGGGCAGGAGCTGCCAAAAACAGCCTATCATGCCTTGACAGAGTACAAAATAGACTTCGTGGTTTAGTGGGGGATGCCCTTTTCTCTACCCTGCAACCTCTCTCCCACAGAAGAGACGTTGCGAGCCTATCCTTGTTTTATCGTTATTTTCATGGCAGGTGCTCGTCTGAGCTCCAATCTCTAGTCCCTCCTCGCCAATCTTTCACGAAAAACACCCATCTAGCTGAATTCACTGTGAAAAATTTCCCCCACTCTTTATCTGTGCCTAAATCAAAACGCAGATTCCATGAACAAAGCTTCTTTCTTAGAACTGCACGGCTGTTGAACTCTGTTCCGTCTGCCTGCTTCCCTCCGGACTACAACTTGGATGTCTTCAAGTCCAATGTTAACAAATTCCTAATGAACCGCCCCCTTAAGTAAGCACTTCATCAAATCTCCACACTAACGTAATGTACTTGCAATAACCCTTATCCATGAGTGGCTTCCGGGCCTTGATAAGTGGTGATCTCTGTGTAAAAAAAAAAAAAAAAAAAAAAAAAAAAAAAAAAAACTTATTGACCTTTGGTTTTTAATCCTTTTTATTTTTTTCATTATTCTAGTTCTTTGATTCAAGTTTTTTTTTTTACAAGGTGATCACCACTTATCAAGGCCCGGAAGCCACTCAGGGATAAGGGTTATTGCATGTACAGTACGTTAGTGTGGGGGTTTAATAAAAAAGTCTACATAAGGGGGCGGTTCATCAGGAATTTGTTTACATTGGACTTGAAGACATCCAGGTTGTAGTCAGGTGGGAAGCAAGCAGACGGAACAGAGTTCCACAGGCGTGCAGTTCTAAGAAAGAAGCTTTGTTCATGGAATCTACGTTTTGATTTAGGCACAGATAAAGAGTGGGGAAAATGTTTGACAGTGGTTTCAGCTAGACCGGTGTTTTTCGTAAAAGATTTGTGAGCGGGGAACTAGAGATTGGAGCTCAGACGAGCACCTGCCATGGAAATAACGATAAAACAAAGATAGGCTCGCAACGTCTCTTCTATGGGAGAGAGATTGCAGGGAAGAGAAAAGGGCATCCCCCACTAAGCCACGAAGTCTATTTTGTACTGTGTCAAGGCATGATAGGCTGTTTTTAGCAGTTCCTGCCCAGATATGGAAGCAGTATTCCATCCTTGGGCGTACTTGGCTTTTATATAAATAGTTTTATTTTATTTAACCTATACAAATGTGAAATATCCTCAGCCACCAGAGTCATAACAAATATCAAATGTTGCCTGTAGATATTTGATTAATTATGGTTGAATAATCTGTATTTTTTATTATCCTATATTTTTAATGAGATTGTATGTTTGTATGTGGCTATGTATTTTTACAAAGTAAAAACTATTCCTCAGAGACTCTACATCTGTCAAAGAGGGGGAACAGGATGCTTGTAAATGTCAATGGTCTGTTCGCTTCTTGTGTGTATGTGTGTGTGCACATATATATATATATATATATATATATCATCTACATACAGTACTGTTTAGTTGTATCGATTAGACTAGCACGTTTCCCAAGCCAAGGTTTGAAGCTACAAACATTGTGTTGATAGTCGGCAGTTCTACCCACTGGCCCATTAGAGCGGCGCTCGCAAATGACCTCAACAAATGTCACTTTAAATAAACACTTGTCCACAGCTTTTACAGTGCTTGAACTGCTTGTTTATTTACAAACAAACAAACAATGAGCCTCACCTTATAGCCATTTAAGTAGCAGGTGAGATACATTTACGACAATGCTCAACCCAAACATACATAAATGCAAACACACGCAAACACAACCAATATAATTATATTATAAATTGGTTGTGTTTGTGTGCGTTTATATTTGTATTCTGAAGAATACACACACACACACTATATAATTTCTCTTAGTCTGTTTGTTTGTCTGTCTCTCCATTTCACTTCTTTCAGAAACTCCTAGGTCAATCTGGCTGAAATTTTGTTGGCCGTTTGTTTTGACACTGGCAACGAACTAAGTATTATGGTATCTGTTCAGTGCACAGTTAGGAATTGATAGGGATTAATCACCAAAATACCATATTTACTCTAGAACGTTTCTCAGAAACTACTAGTCTGATCTGTCTGAAATTTTGTATAGACTTGTGCTATGATAAGAAGCAACAAATTAAGTGTTGTGGTATCTATTCAATGCACAGTTAAGAATTAATAACAATTAGTATTAATGCAAAAATGCACACAAATTTAACTGCATTAATTTGGCATAAAGCATTCATTCTAAGTCTATAACTTTTGCCATTAAAAATGGACAAAAAGTCTTGTATCGTATAAAACAAATTCAGACCAACAAGCACAACATCAACGTTGAACATGAACAGAAAGAATTGGTTTTATCACAAGTGATTTGAACAATTCGTATGGTTTGAAATTTGTCGATGCATCTCTTTTATCAGATCCTCATCTTGAAAATCACCCTCTTGTGTAAGGAAACAATAAGCTGAAAAAGGTTAAAAATGAAACAAATCAAAAATCAAAGTATAGTATCTGCTCTAATACTACTCTTCATCTTTTCTATCCTTGGTTTGTGAAGAAAAACTCATTCTAGACTGAGGTAATTTTTATTTTTGTTCCAATTCAGAATTTCCCTTTTTGGGAGCTGGATTTTCACATTAACAACCAACCTTGTTTCCAATTCCCCTCAGTTTGAAGAGTTATTTCCCTTGATTTTGTTATTATAATAATAATAATAATAATAATAATAATAAAAAATTTTTTTAAAAAAGTTGTATTCTTTTCTATTTGTTCACAATTTGGTTAATATACAAAAGGTATTGTTTCACAAATAGATTCCTGGAATCAACTTTCAACAGGTTATCTCATTTGCATATGGCATTAAAGAAAATCTGTTTTAATAATTAGCTTTAAATTTTTAAAGGAAATTAGTAATAGAATTGTTTTAAGTATTCTATTTAGAAATATTATATGAAGTTGATTTATTTAATTTTATTTTATATTTAATTTAATTTATTTTTATCATTATTATAACCAAAACCAGCTGTGTTTAAAAACGAAGTAAGTTTTTATTTAACATACGAATTATTTCCCTTTAAACTATAAGATTTTATTTCCTTATTAAAATTTCATAGATGAAGATGACTGTTTTACTCTTCAGAAATCCTAAATATGATCAACGTTCAACAACTTATAATATTTGGTGTATTTTCAATAGTATGTGATTAAACCCTCTACCGAGCAATGCCGGGTATGTACAGCTAGTATTAATAATAATAATAGAATAAAAACTATTTTCTGCCAAAATCAGACTGACAGTCTTAGGTATACTGTGGCTGGCATGGCCTTGTTCTCTTCTGGTCTAAGTTGTAGTCGTATGCAGTTCTCGGAGGTCTACCCTCCCAAAGCTTAATTGACAGGGCTACCCAGACAATTTTTGTTTAGCCAGAATGTTGTTCCTCTAGAGTGCTGCTTTTTTTAAATCTCACTTTCTTGACCTTGTGTCTAATCTTCCACTATGATTCTGTATGATCCTGTGCAGCTCTAGGTGGTCCACTTTCCCAAGCTTTACCTCCTTCCTCTTTAAGAAGATATTAATTCATTACTACTCACTCAGGAGATAAAGAAAAGCACTATAGAATCATTTTTTTTTTTTTTTTTTTTTTCAATTTTATTCATTTTTTTCTCTCTCTCTTTTGTAGATATTGATTACTTACGAAGAGTCCTTCCCAAAGACACACACCCAGGTTTTTTTGAATACCTCAAAGAAATGAACGTGAACAGTGTTACAATGTGGGCCATCGACGAAGGTACTGTCGTATTCCCAAAAGTCCCTCTTATCATGGTTGAAGGCCCGCTACCAATTGTGCAACTGCTGGAGACCTGTTTTTTGAACCTTGTCAATTATGCCAGGTAAGAATTTCCGGCATTTTATTTCTGTTATAAGATAAGCTGACTTACCTATTTCAGAAATAATGGACTTATCCAGAGACTTATCCAGATATGTTTACATCTAACAGGTTATTGAGTAGCGATTCATGGCAGTTATGGTCCCATAATCATGTTGTGTACTTCTGTTACATACTTTTGCTAATACACTTTTAATTATACTTTCATGCATGTCTTTTTTTTTTTTTTTTTTTTTTTTTTTTTTTTTTTTTTGTTCTAGTTGGGGATGGGGCATTCTACTAAATGCCAGAAATTCACCCGCTATCTAATACATTCCAACTGAGAGGTCTTTTTTAAGATTCTTACCATCCCTTTAAGTGTAAGTTTGACTCTCTTGCACTTGGTTCACTGGGTATATTTGCCAGGCAGATTTTAAAATTCTTTTCAATGACTCCAGTTGTTCCTATAATTACTGGAACAATGGAGATCTTCCTAAGATTCCATTTTCTTTTCATGTCGTACATAAGACCTTAGTATTTCGTTATCTTTTCCCACTTGGCTCTGTTTAACTTAGCATAATTGGTGACACTAACCTCTAAGCTTGTTACTTTCTTCTTGTCCCATATAACTGTCAGGTTTAATAACTTCGTTTTTTTAGGTAGTTTTAGGAATTGCATAGTCATAATGGATGGTGTATGACTTATTTCCAACTGTTCCTTCTGGTAAACATGTTAACAAGACTTACTGCTGCATTTGATATTCAACTTTTTACAGATTATCCAGTGGAGATATTTGCACACTCCATTGTGTCGCATTGTTTAGTAGACATCCTCCAGCAGAAGGTTACAGCTAGCTGTAAGGTGACTCACGGTCTCTACTTCTGTGTGGCAGAACCTGCATTTGTTGTTATTGCTGAGACAACTCCTCTTAAAATCATTGGTCATCAAACAAATATAAAGAGGAATCATGTTTGTGTGTGAAAGAAACAAACTTGACTTTAGCCTGACTTAATTTGAAGGAGTTTATAAGTCAGTCGTATTTCAAGATGATGTCTTTCAACCGTCAAATATTCACTCTATGTAATATCCTGCTTGTTCCTTCCTTAGTGAGTCTGTACGTTATGCTTTGTAAAAAAAAAAAAAAAGCCAAATACAATTTTTGAAGGCCAAACTGCTTCAAAAAAGGCCAAATTTGTAAATTTTGGCCTTAGTTTTAAAGAGGGCAATTGTGCAACCCTTAACAAGAATATGAGAATGATTTTTTTTTTTTTTTGAAGTAGCCTTGTTTTCGAATATCATAATATATGATTATTATTGTAATGGGGTGAGAAAGGAACTCATAATTTTGACGTGCAACAGTTCTTCACTAAAGAAGTCGGCGAAACCTTACCTAAAAAGGGATCATTTGAAAGAAATGGCTAAAAGAAAAAACCTTGTCTGCCAAGAGGTGCTGGACTGAAGGAGTAAATTAAAGATCATCTATTACAATGTGATTTTATTATTTGTATTGAACTATGTAGCACAACATTACTCCCTGAGTTTTTATTAGTACTTATTAAATTATCTCATTTAAAGAGTTGGGCGAATGCTATATTTAAAATATGATGGATGTTATTTTCATAGACTCATATTTGTTGTGTGTTAGTTTTTCTGTTCAAAAAATTAATTTTTTGAACTATGCAAAAAAAATATCAGCCTTATTAAAACATATTTGGTAATTATATTTCTCATTCTGTGGAATTTTAATCCTGCTAATCTCTAATAGGTCGTGAAGTATATTCTTTTGTTTCGTTGTGCGGGTCTAATGATGATACTAGCATATTCAATGTTTATAAAAAATTTTCTGTCCTCTGGAATTTTTTTCACGGCCAGATGATATATTGTTCAACCGATAAATCATATAAACCTTCTTTTCTTTATCTTTTTAGTTTGGTGGCAACCAATGCTGTTCGCTTCCGCCTGGCTGCAGGACCAGACATGACATTATTTGAATTTGGATTGCGTCGTGCACAGGGGCCTGATGGGGGCATGTCTGCTTCCCGCTACTGTTACCTAGGAGGTGAGCACAAGTTCCTGGCTTCTTCTTTGTCTCAAAAAGATGATTGGTGGTTTATCTTTTTAAATTGTTAGTAGAATTTGTAAAAAACCTGATGGTGGTCTCTACAGTAATGCTTCTAACATGATCCTCAATTTAAATTTTTTATTTAAAAAATTTTTAAAATATTATACTAATAAAATAATTTTTAAAATCCTGTGGCAGGAGGGGAAGGGGGGTCTCTAGGCACCAAAGCTAACAGTTTAGGTCATTGTTGAGATGAATTTTTCCCTGTTGGCTGAGGTATGGCTTTGGTCTTGTGCAGTTCTAGGAGTTCCACCCTGACAGGCTTTGCCTTCTTGCTTGAAGAATGAGTTACTTTATTCCTAATTGCCTGAGGTACCTCTACCAGAGAATGCCAACATGGCTATGCAGACATTTTTTACAGGCCAGAATGCTCTTCCTATAGGACACTGGCTCTTGGAATCCCACTTTTCAATATTTGTGTCACATGCCTCCGCTCGCTGTGGTAAGGAGATAGACAACAACAGTATTAAATTTTTTTTATTTTTAATATTTTTTTTTTTTTTTTTTTTACATAGGCATCACCACATTATCAAGGCCAAGAGGCCACTCAAGGATAAGGGTTAAAGAGTGTACAGTAGAAATTGGACAATATAGTAATCATTAGTAATGAAAATTTGGTAAATTTGATAACTTATATGGAACGGCTCATCAAGAACTTATTTACGTTAGACTTGAACACAACCATAGTGTAGTCAGCCGGAAAGCAGGAAAACGGAAGACAATTCCACAGGCGTGCAGTTAATTGCTAGCATGTTTTCCTGTATATTAATTGATGAGTTCCCCTCAATGTTGAGCTAATCATACAGCCTAATAAATAAAAGGAAAAAGTAAGACCTGATATAGGATGTAAGGACGCACTTGTGTTGCATTAGTTCAACGTATGGCATGTCAACGCTGTATATTTCACGTACTTGTATAGTCACTTAATCAAAGTACATATTTTCAGTAACCTAATGAACAAACAGTTCATTTAACTTTTGAGCCGTGATCATCTTTTGTATACATACATATTAGTAATAGGACAATTCCAATATTTTTCTTGGTCCTGATACAATTACCCATTCCGTACTAAATTTCTGATTCTTTATAAATCTCTAAATATTTAACTATAGTTTTTATTTATTCCCGATTACTGTAAAAACACATGTTAAATGTGCAGATATTTTATTAGAAACACTTGGTGTGTATAGTCTTGGGGGGGGGGGGATGATTTATAGATTTTAGTTTTACTGGTAGTTTAAAATCAATGAGTATTTGTTATTTTATTATTACTACCAGCAGTGGAAGATTTTGTTTTAAACAAAAATCATATGAAATAATTAATTCATTCATTTATATGGCAATTCTGCTGTCCGGTTACTTCATTCTTATCAGCCTTGGCTATAAATAGAATCGTTCAAGTTTTATGATCATACCCACACCAGTTATGCAAAAAATATCGCAAAAAAGGCAGTGCCACTTGATCTATTCTGTTATAGACATCTTTAAGGAATTGATTAATTCATTTTCACGTAAAAAAAATCTAGTAATTTTTTCTATAAATAAAATTAATTTTTTGCATTTTTTATCCCCCCAACAAAGGAGGGATTGGGCCTAGTAATTCACTCCCGTTCGTCTGTTCGTACTTTTCTCAATAACCATGCCTTGGATTTCTTTAAGATTTTGCACAAACATTAGTCATGGTGAAAGTAAATTTTTCACTCATGAAATATAGCTTTAACATTGATAAAATTGATAAAGATAGAAGTCTATATTTGTGCATGTGCAGAAATAACATGTTTAATTGACTTATGCCTAACAAGTTCTAAAATGTTGACCTTGTAGCAGCTATTTTAACTGGCTAAAAAACAAATTAAATTTTTTCCACAACACATTTCTCTATATCTCATTCCCTATCACAGATGGTTACGTTTCCAACCTGTTTCCCAGACCAGCAACAACAACACGCATCATTTTTAGATCTGTTTTTGACCACAGTTCCCGATGACTGTAACGAATGCTCACAGCCCTCTAGGGAACGCCGATTATGCAGTGGTAATGGTTGAAATTACCCTAAACTCTAGAGCCAAAACTGAAGAGCTACTGCTCAAAACAACGAGATATTATTAAAAGACTGACTGGGAAGCCATCAGGGATCTCATCAGGGACGCTCCATGGCAAAATATTTTTTCGCTTCCTGCTGAACATTGCGCAAATGAGACCACTGAATGGTTCAAAACAGCAATTGAAGCACATGTTCCCACGCGCAAATTCTATAGCAAGCCCCACTCTCCCCAATGGTTTACTTCTACTTGTGCAGCTGCCATAGCGCAAAGGCAGCATGTGTACCGCAAATATAACCAACATAAGTCCAAATCAAAAAGACAGAAGTATATAGAAAGAAGCCAGAAATAACTGTAAGAAAGAAATAGCGACAGCTAAGAGAGAATTTACTGAAACCACCAAAAAATGCATCGAAACACAGAAATTGGGAACCCGTGACTTCTGGAAAATCTACAACAGTGTAGTAAATAATGGACAATCAACAATTCCCCCACTATCCAACAATCATGAGGTTGTTTGCTCTGCAACTGAGAAGGCTAACATGCTTGCCAGACGGTTTGCCTCCAACTCCACATTGGACCCTGCTAACCCCCCCCCCCGACTTTTGCGGACAGACGCCACACTAGACGATCTGAAAATCACCCCTTCTCAGGTGCATGCTATCATAAGAAATCTTGATACTGCAAAAGCCTGTGGGCCTGATCTCATCCCGGCTGTGCTATTAAAAAAGTGCGTCGCCAAAATAGCTCCAGTTCTCTCCAAACTTTACAACAAATGCCTTAATAAATCTTGCTTCCCTGCCTGCTGGAAAACTGCTTCTGTAGTACCAGTTTTCAAGAATTCTGGCGAAAGAACTGACCCATTAAATTATCACCCCATTAGCCTCCTCCCACTTTTCGCCAAAATATTTGAGACCATAATTAACCAAGCTCTAGTCCATCACCTTACAGATGCTAAACTTCTGACTGACCAACAATATGGATTGAGGCAAGCCCATACCACAGCAGACATCCTAACTGTAATCTCAGAACGTATATACCATTCACTGGACAAAGCGGGGGAGGGTAGAGTGGTCGCTCTAGATATATCTAAGGCTTTTAACAGGCATGAGGGTCTTCTCAAGAAAATCAGATCATACGGTATCACTGGAAGAATACTTAACATAATGAAATCCTTCTTAGATAAGAGAAAAATCCAGGTTGTCCTTGACGGTCGTACATCTAAACAATATGATAGAAATGCAGGAGTGCCTTAGGAGTCTATCCTTGGACCTCTGTTATTCCTAATATTCATAAATGACCTCCCTGACAAAATTGTCTGTGAGATGAGTATATATGCTGACGACACCACACTCTATAACAGACACAACAGGAAAACAAATGAACACATATCTAAAGAAGGTGGGTTCTCTCTTCCGTGCTAGAAAGCTATTAACACCCAAAAGTATCCTATACCTCTATAGGGCCACCATTCGCCCATATATGGAGTATTGTTGTCATATTTGGGCTGGTGCATCTGCCACTGGTCTCTCGCTCCTAGACAAGATTCAAAAGAGAGTGGCCATCTAGACTTCAGCCTCTAGCCCATCGACGAAATGTTGCATCCCTCTGTCTGTTCTACAAGTACTTTAACGGTGAATGCTCTAACGAACTGCAAGCACTTGTACCCCCTTGACGTAAATACTCCCGACAGGCAGCAAAATACCACCCCTTCACGGTAGAGATCCTTAGATGTAAGAGAGCCTTTTACTCCAGTAGTTTCTTCCCCAGAACCGCTAGACTTTGGCATTCCCTTTCGGGTCCCTGCTTCCCCAACTGTACTGACATGCAGAAGTTCAAGTGTAATGTGAACCAACATCTTGCTGCCCAACTCCCTACACAGTACTCCTGATGCTTATGTACCTGATAGTAGCTCCTACAACAAAGTGGTAATGTGCCCTGTTTGGGGTGAAAATGTAATAGAAAAAAAAAAGTCCATATCCCTTATATCAAATTTCAAGTCTAAAGACCAAAAATTGACTGTTCTGCACACACACGGACATGTTCAGTTGTTTGTGAAAAATCTCCATTCAAAACATATATCTAAAAAATAATTTGTAAATTCTAAAGAATACAACTGGCAATCATTACATAACAATTATTAGTGCTGACAACAGGGCTTAATGTAGATTTCTTATGGCAAAACCATTAAAAACTGATATTATTTAATTAATAAGAATTCTTTTTGAGTAATTTGTATTATTTATCCATTTATTTATTGCAAACTATTATCCTCATCTTGTGACACAATGACTAGAAGATGAGGATAATAAATAAATGGATAAATAACATTAAAAACCTGTTTAAAATGATTACCATTCATTAATTTTGTTTAAATGTTGTTTACTTCTGGGAAATATTAATAAAAAAACTGGAATTACATTTCTGAATTTTTGAGATGAGAATAGCGTAGTGGATAAAGTACTTGATAAATTCAGTTGTGAAGTTAGTCTTCTGGAAGAGGTTCGATCCACAGTGTGGACAACACTCAAAGTACAATTGTGAATTACTTAGGACTTCTACCCAGTTATGGCTGATGAAATGAGAGCATGCTACCTCTATCGATTCAGTTTGAAATTCTGTGAAGATTTCTGAGTTCGACAAAGATTCCAGAGTTCTATAAGAAATACCTGAAGTCGGAAATTTGAACAAACATGTAAAAACAAGTTAACGCTCATTTTTTTTTTTTTTTAAAGTAGATCATTTTTTGGGTACCTAATGTACAAAGGGTCTAAATTTACAAAAAAAAAAAAAAAAAAAAAAATTACATTTCTTTTTATGCTATTCATTTCTTTTTTTTTTTTTAACCAGGGTTTGATGGAACCAGCAATGTGTTAGCAGGGAAGCTCTATGATATACCTGTACAGGGAACGCATGCACATGCCTTCGTCAATTCATTTATTAATTTTGACAGTTTGAAGAACAGGGTGAGATTAAAAAAAAAAAAAATTTGTAATTTTTTTCTGTAGCTGTTTATAAACACTCTCAACCTACCCCCTCCCCATCAAGTGTTTTTCAACACCCTCTTTTCTCTCTCTCTGGCTTTGAATATTTCACTTTCTCTGTTCCCCTCTCTCTGCATATTACTCTCTTTAAGATATTGTTCACAATGTTTATAGAATTTCTCTCTCTGAAGCACTGTATACTTAGTACCTTTTTATTTTTCCCCTCTGTATACTTCTACCTAATTCTTTCCTCACCCTTCTCTCTTCAACCTCATCATATTTCATGTATTTATGTTTAAGTTCGTGATTGCTGTGTGTGTATGTATGTGTATATATATATATATATATATATATATATATATGAATTTTCAGAATGTGAGAGATAATTAATTCCGCAGTCGAATTTTGATACAGTTTGCTTGATCTGTGCTACTAGACTTGTTTGTATGTGGTGCGGTTGCTCAAGAGTAGAGTACTCATCTCACTTGCAAGAGATCAGGTTTCGAATCTTAAGTTCAGATGTATTTAACTGATGATGCCAAATTAGGGCGAAACTCGAGTATTGGACTTCCAATTTAGCTTTCATGGCACTTGTGAGCTGTGGTATTGTTTTGACTGTGGAATTACATACGTATTAGCATAAGTCAAGTATCATGGTTTAGTTGTGTTCTAAACAGAAATATTTAATATTCAATATTAATGTTTTATCAGAGATGTAAAAAATTGATTTTAAACACCAGACACTCTTACTTGTGTGGTGATAAAACTTATGATGTTAAGCTGTATCAGTGTTAACTTTGGTCAAAATCGGACTGTTCCTTCTTCAATTGGATTTTTTTGATTATCAATTGAATGTCTTCAAGTCCAACATAAACAAATTCCTGATGAACCGCCCCCTTAAGTAGACACTCTATCAAATCTCAACATTAACGTACTGTACATGCAATAACCCTTATCCCCGAGTGGCTTCCGGGCCTTGATAAGTGGTGACCACCTTGTAAACAAAAAAAAATATTTATACTTATCAGAGGCATTCTGATACAAAACCTTTCTAAGAACACTGTCAGACAAATAAAGTACATTGGTGTGAAATTAAAAAAAAAAAAACGGCTCAGTTGTGTCTGAGTCCATAGGAAATGCTCACTCCCTTTATATATATATATATATATATATATATATAGAGAGAGAGAGAGAGAGAAATAGCAGGAACAAACCAAAATTATCATCCACATTTCATCTTTATTTCAAGAATTTCTTTGTGATGATTGATTTGATGAAATAAAATACCAGTACAATATACACTCTTTGCCAGAATTATATGCAAATCGACATTTTTGTTTTAACTCCGATAGTTTTCAATAAAAATTTGTGAAATTTACCACGTTATATGACAACACTAACACAAGTGCAGATCTAAAATTTTAAGCTAATCTGCACAGTAATAAATAATTGACAGCCATTTTGGTGATTTGCATTTTTTTCAGCATGCCAACTTTATATGCAAAGCACTGCTAAAATATGGTGAAGTGCTAAAAGATCATCAAAACATAGATTATTCTAGGAATTTGTAAATTGTGAACAACAATAATAAAGAACAAACAACTTCAATATGGTTTCATAGTACAATCAATATCTTATATAATTACCATTTTTATTGACAAGAGCAAAAAGCCTTTGGTCCATTGAAGATGTCAAACTTTCTATTTCATCTGATGAAATGTCTTTGGCAGCAGTCAGTATAGCATTCCAGAGGTCATCCTTGTTGTACTGCCTTCCGGAGTAAATATTTTGTTTCAAGATGCTCCACAGATTTTTGATGGGATTTAAATCTGGAGAATATGCTGGCCATCACATTATTTTCCCCATGTCTGGCAAAAACTCTCTCCAAATATTCAGTGGCTATCCTTGCAGAATGAGACGGTGCATTATTATGCATGAATATCATCTTTTTCAGGAATGCTAAATTCTTGTGCCAGGATTCCAAGTGTTCCTTAATGAGGTCAATGTAGAGTTTGGCAGTAATTTTCACTCCATCTGCGACTCTGAATGGTCCTACCAGCTCATTGCCAATGATTGCAGCCCAGAATATCACATCACCACCTCCTTGTTGACACCTGCTCCTTTGGAGACGTAGACCCTCATTATGGTACCATCCTCCTCTCCACCCATCGGGTCCATCAAGGGTTGCTCGACACTCATCGGTGAACAAAACCGTTTGAAAATTCACCTTCATGTGATCTCTTGCCCACTCCATCCTCTTTTTCTTGTGGATATCCTTCAATTGAGGGCGGACCTCTGGCTTTCCAAATTTTGCAATCGTCCTCAGGATACGGCAACGAGTTGATTTGGGCACATCAGGAACACCAGCTTTTTCAAAAAGTTGTTTGCTAGTTTCAAGTGGGTTATGGCGAAATTCTCTCTTGATCTTGCTCATTGTTCGATGTGACAGATATGATTTCTTACAAATTTTCCCTTTGTTAGAACGTCCGTTGTAAAGTTGAGGGTTAGTACAATATGTTTTGATTGTATGATGATCATGGTGTAATTCTTTGGCAATTTCTAAGGTGGAAATCTTATTATGGAACCTTTGAACAATTTTACACTTTTCAGCTTGACTTAAAGCACCTTTACGTCCCTCTTTTATATAAAGTTGGTACGCTGAAAAAAACTGCAAGTCACCAAAATGGCTGCCGTTTGCTTGCTATTGTGCAGATCAGCTTAAAATTTTATATCTGCGCATGTGTTAGTGTTGCCATATAACGTGCGAAGTTTCACAAATTTTCATTGAAAACTATCGGGGTTAGAACAAAAATATCGATTTGCATATAATTCTGGCAAGGGGTGTATATATAATAAATATATATATATATATATATACTAGCAGGGAGACCCAAGATTGAATGATGATCAACAAATATTTCACTCTCCCCATGTTTTTGTTGTCATTGAAATCAGTGAAATCGACCATTTTTCTTCTTTTTTTTTTTTCTTCACTTTGAACCCTTAGAAATCCCTCCTCTCCTTTGTTCCATACTCTTCTCTTATTTTCATTTCTTATATTCTATTCTTATTTTTTATCATTTTTTTTACTTACATATATTTCTTTATCTTTTCTATTTATTATTTATTTTTCTAATTCTTTATTATTTCCTTTTCAATCTTCTACTTTTGGAACTTTCTTTTCATGCTCTATTTTTTTTTTTCTCCCCACTAATTTTTTTTGCAATTTCTTATCTAATTATCTAAATGCTTTAAATTTATCTTGTTACCCTTAGTTTTGTATAATGCCTACTTTTCTGATGAGAAGCATTTAGCTTCAGAATGTCATGACCTAAAAAGGTTTCTTTTTCCTTTTATCCTTATTAACATAAGACCATGTAACTTTATTTCTTACCTTTTTAATATATATATATATATATATATATACACACACACATAATGTGTGTGTATATATATATATAAGCTGTACTCTTCCACGCGTTGCAGTGGCTCAATTCGGTGTAATGGAAAAATCTAATAAAAAGAGAAAATGCATGTTTCTCATATTCTTAGTACAATCTATAATAATACCAAAGAAATTTTGCAATATATTCATTTTTAAACAGTCCTAGATTTCGATTTCAGTTATTTGTACATATAATGTATTACAATTCAGTTTCGAGTTGTTTAACTTTTCTTTTTATGAATACATGGCATTTTTAAGGAATTGCAGCATATTTATGTGCATTTACTGCAGATTATTTGGAAACTATTAATTTTTGGAGATTTTCAGTAGCATATTCTAATTCCTAGCACAAAAATACACTTATATGATAAATTTCATTGCTTAATCTTCTGTTTTAACAAAAATACAGTATTTTTACTGAAAAAGTAGTGTAAAAAATGTGACAAAACGCATATGGTTTTAAATAGGGAAAAATATCCAAATGTGTGAGGCACAAAAATAGTCATAACTTCCTTAATTTTAATTGGATTTAAAAATTAAAAAAATATTCTTTCTAAGCTCATCAAGCTCTTTCTATGTATACCAATATTGAAATATTTTAAGCTATTTCAATTTTTTCATGTGTATTGCTATTCCTTGACTTTACAGATAGATTTTCTGAAAATTTCAATTAAATTGGTAATGTAGAAATATGGTTTTATCGATTTTGAACGAACCAAGAATTACATTTATATATATATATATATATATATATATATATATATATATGTATATTGGACTGTTGTTTTTCGTCGATTCGTACGTTGAGTTATTTGGAAAATTATGTGTGAATTTGTCAACATGATCATCTTTATCATGTACTGTATATGTGTGAGTCTAAAACAAACTTTTTATTTAAAAAAAAAACAGAAAAAAGGAAGGAGGAAAAAGATCAGGAAGGTAAAGGGACAAAAACGGTCCAGCCGCTGACCACTTACTATGTATGACTTTTGGAATGTTCCTTCATGTGTATTTTACATGTGTATTTGTGTGCCTCTACGTGATTATGGTTGCATGTGTGTGCAATAAACACATGTGTACATACAGACGTACGTCAACGTACGTATGTATGTTGACGTACGTCTGTATGTACGCATGTGTTTATTGTCATGTGTATGTGGGGTGGAGAGGGCTCCCGTAAGCCGTGGTGAAGGCAACCCCTCTAGGAGAAGCAAATCTTAGATTTAAAAAAACCTAAAAAAAAACCCATAAAGCGGGAGACCAATACCCGCATTAAGCTGGTCTGCAGTTTGAATTGTCGCAGGCTATCTTGGTCTTGCTTGTTGCTGGATGTCAACATTTTGAACCAAGAGAGAGATTTAGCTGTCGTACAAAGCTAAAACTCTGTAACATCATCTGTGTATAGATACCCCCTCAGCCATTGAAAAGTTGTGATGCGTGTAGGCCTGAAATGCTGGAAGCATGTAATAATTGCATTGTACAGATACTTCCTCAGCCATTTGTCAAAAAAAACGTCCTATTGGCGATGGCTGTCCATATTAACAGGAACAGAAGATATTATGCTAAATGGCACCCATTCCAGCTCTGTTGCTGGAATGTGAGAACACTTATTAACAATGGTAAAAGACTAGAACGGAAGACTGCAATTTTAACTAAGCAATTGCAAAGATACAATACAGACATTGCTGCACTCTCTGAGACACGTTTCGCAGGTGAGGATCAACTGGTTGAGCGTGAGTCAGGCTACACGATCTTCTGGTCTGGTAGTGCTGAAAGGGAGAGGCGTGAGGCTGGTGTTGGTTTTG
Source organism: Euprymna scolopes (assembly GCF_053919585.1). Lineage (NCBI taxonomy): Eukaryota > Metazoa > Mollusca > Cephalopoda > Sepiida > Sepiolidae > Euprymna > Euprymna scolopes. The sequence goes on along the minus strand of NC_136503.1, from coordinate 14,141,614 downwards.
CAGTTAAGAACTCCTTAATTGACAAGATTGAATAGCCAGTAGGCATAAATGACCGTGCAATGACATTGAGAATGCCCCCTGCTGCTGGTCGTTACATAAATGTTCTTTCTGCCTATGCGCCGACTCTTACTTCGATTGAAGACGATATTACTTCCTTTTATCATATGCTTAGATCTGTTATCACCGGTTTGCCATGTGCTGAGAGTTTGGTGGTTCTTGGTGACTTCAATACACTGGTTGGATCAGACAATGAGACTTGGTCTCCGTTCGGTCCATATGGCATTGGTAGAGTCAATTCAAATGGTATGCTGCTTCTCCATCTCTGCAGTGAACTAAATCTTGTTATCCAACACTTTTTCCCACCAGAAAAACAAGGAAACCTGGTTCCATCCTCAATCTAAACATGGCCATTTGCTTAATTACATACTGTGTAGACGTGGTAATCCTGGAAATTTTTGCAAAGTTAGAGTAATGCATGGTGCTGACTGTGGTACTGATCATTTAATGGTCAGTTAAACTGAGAATTACAGTTCGCAAAAAAAGCCGTTTCAATGGTGTCAAAGTGCCTAAACGTATTGATGTTTCCAAATTGAAGGATCCAGTCGTACGAAGTTCCTTGAAATCTGCTTTCAACAGGTGGATTTTTCAGATTGTGATTGGGAGACAGTAAGAGATACAATATACCAAAAAGGTGTTGAAGTTCTTGGATTGAAGGTTCCCAGACATCGAGATTGGTTTGCTGATAATTTCAATCAAATTAACCTTCAAATTGGAAGAAAGCGGAAAGCTTATTTCAAACTTCTCAACTCTTCACCTCTGAACAAGCCAGCGCTCGCTGCCCACTTTTCTTCTGTGCGGAGTGAGGTTCAGTGTTGTGTGCGCCAAATAAAAAACAAATGGTGGTCTGACCTCTCCAGGGAGATACAGACTGCCTACGATATCAAGACATTCTACACTCTGCTTCATCAGGCTTATGGTCCGAAATCCTCTTCAACTACACCAATCCTGGCGAAGGACGGGAAAACCTTGCTGAAAACCTCAGATGAAATTATGCATCGATGGCATGAACACTTTCATGATCTTTTTCATAACCCATCCAATGTTGATGTTGCTGCAATAGAAAGTATCCCTCAATGTTCCTTTTGTCCGGAACTTGATGTTGAACTGACTCTTGTGGAAACAGCTGACTGCATAAAACTCAAACAAAGCCCCTAGGCTGGATGGCATCTCTGTTGAGCTGCTGATACATGGTGGTGTCAATGTACATTGTGTGGTCCACTCTTTGATACTGTCAGTATGGCAGGGTGACCAGGTTGCCCGAGATTGAGTAGATGCCATCTTGGTTATGTTGTACAAAGGAAAGGGTACAAGGTCTGATTATGGAAATTATCGAGGTATCTCGCTGCTGAGTGAAATTGGAAAGGTATTTGCACGGCTCTTGCTACACCGATACGAAAAGTATGTATGTCCTGATATTCTTCCGGAATCCCAGTTTGGTTTTAGAGGTGGGCAAGGAACTGTGGATATGGTGTTTTCTGCTAGACAGCTCTTGGAAAAATGTATTGAACAGCGTATGCCTCTTTGCCAGGTGTTTGTGGACTTAACCAAGGCGTTTGACACAGTCAACCATGAGGCTCTCTGGAAAGTGCTGGAAAAATTTCGCTGTACACCTGCTTTTACAGACAAGTTCAAGCAACTTCATCGTAGTATGAAAGATCGCGTCAACTTCAATGGTCAGCTTTCAGAAGAATTCCCCATTGATAATAGTGTGAAGCAGGGTGATTTGCACCAACATTGTTTTCGCTCTGACTGCTGTGCTCTGGTATAGTTTCCACGATTATTATATGGGTGTTTATATTAGATTCCGAACGACTGGAAAAGTAGTAATTGTCTGTATTGTCTGTATTTTTGAGATGAGGTGTTTTCATTTGAGATTGTCGGACTGACTTCCTCATCTTGGTTGTTATAGTCACAACGTTTCGTTCGTTTTGCCCTCCGGCCTTGATCAGGTATTTTGTATCGAACTGGGGAACCGTTGTTAGGAGTCTAGACTGGAAAAGTGTTCAACCTCAGAAAATTCCCAGCCAAAACACTCGTTAGTGATGGACTTGTTAGGGAACTGTTGTATGCTGATGATGCTTACTTTGTAATACATTCCCCAGTAGATATGCAACTAGTGATGGATCTCTTTACAAATGCTTGTACCTGCTTCGGACTGACAGCATTAAGAAAACTAAAGTCATATACACTCCCACTCCTGATGATTTGTATGTGGAACCTGATATCTTAGTCTGTGGAAAGCGCCTTGAAGTCGTAAAAAATTTTGTCTACCTTGGGAGTGCCTTATCAAATGATGGCACTCTTAATACGGAAATAAGACAGAGAATCAGCAAGGCATCTGATGCTTTTGGAAGGTTACAAGATAGTCTGGTCTGACGGTGATCTAACTCTGACAACTAAAATTTCAGTATATCAAGCATGTGTAGTACCATCCCTACTCTACGCATCTGAAACTTGGACCTTGTACCGGTCACATATAGAATTGCTCAAGAGGTTCTATCAGCATTGCCTTAGACACATTCTTGGTTTAAAGTGGTATAGCTTTGTCCCTGATACATATGTCTTAAAAAAGGCCAAAACAGCCAGTATTGCTATTATTGTTATTAAGAACCAGATGCATTGGGCGGGTCATCTCATATGGCTTGAAGACTATCGACTCCCAAAACAGTTGTTTTATGGTTAGCTATTTCTTGGAAAAAGACCCCAGCACAAGCCCAAAAAACGTTTTCGTGATAGCATCAAGGAGAGTCTGGTGAGCTTTCATATTCCTGTTGACAGTTGGGAGTCCCTAGCGTATGATCGCAAGCAGTGGAGGACACTGATATACAGGGGTGCAGAACACTTTGAAGCAGCCAAAATAGACTGAGCGAAGCTTAAGAGAGCATGTAGGAAATGCCAAACCTTGCCGCCCAACCATGGAGATCTCTGGATCTGTAAGGTGTGTGATCGGGATCTGTTGTCTAAGGCAGGTTTTGTTAATCACATGAAAGCCCACGATAATACAGGTTCCGCTGCTGTTAGTTTCATACAAATCAGTGAACGTTTTCAGTGTCATGTCTGCTTGAGGGTGTGCAAGTCGCTGGCAGGGCTAAAAAGTCATCTCCAGGCACATGGACTTTTAGTGACTGAGGGGTGGCTCTCGTCTGACAAGATGTTGCAATGATCATATATATATATATATATGTATATATGTATATTACTATTTCATTTAATCACATAAATTCATACAAGATATAATATGCATAAATTTTCAGTATTTTCTTCAACAGTGCGCAATACATAAGTAGAGCAAGGGAGTAAGTTATGAAAATATATATATAGCAATTAAGCTACACGGAATATTTCGTGTTTCATCCTCATGAGAATTCGTCAGGCTTATGCGAAGAGTTGTGGTTATTGCACATTTTTATATAAACACATGATATTGAATTTGCTAGTTAGCCAATCAGCTTAATTGTAACCGTGCCCTTTTCCTATAAAACAAACAAAGGGAAAGGGTGAACCTGAGGTCAACTGTACCTTTGTCCTGTAAGTACCCGACCATTAGCTGATTAGGATGGGCGCGGTTACAACTAAGAAGCTGATTGGCTAACTACTACATTCAATAGCATGTGTTTATATAAAAATGTGCGATAGCCACAACTCTTTGCATAAGCCTGACAAACTCTCATGAGGATGAAACGCAGAATATGCTGTGTAGCTTAATTGCCATACATATTTTCATAACTTATATATATAATGTATGGCTAGAGGTCTATTTCTAAAACAGTAGGAGTAGTTTGTGGAGAATAACTAGACAAGAACTATAACTTTATTTCTATACTAGTGTTATTTGAATCAGCAATCAAAAATTTCAGAACTTTTAATGGTGTCGGAATCATAAAAATTTGAGCCTATTTTCCAATTAAAAAAACAAACTATTCTTTGAATTGTTTTTTGTTTGTTTTATTTAAAATTTTATTTTCAATTGCTAGCATTATTAAAAAAACATAATATTTATTGATTTTTACACTATCAGTAAAACTAAAATCGATAGATTACCTCTGCCACAAGTGTATTTTACATTCGTGAAAATATATGCATATATTATATGGGTTTTTCATGGTCACCGACACTCACAAAAAATTCTGTAGCTAAATATTTAGAGAGTTTAAAAGAATTGGGATCGATAATTTAGAACAGAACTGGTAATTGTATCGGAAACTGGGAGGGAGGGGGGGGAGTGGCTGTTGAAATCGTCCCATCTGTTATGCATGTTATATGACTGATGTTTTTCTTTATGCTAAAATTTGATTCCAATTTTTCTAGAAACTGAAGAGGCGAGATTCTGATGAAGTAGTTGATTTCTTGGCACTTTGTTTAAAATGGCAAGATACTCTCTCAAATCAATTTGGTAAGTATTATTTCTACTCCTTTTGACAGAACAGAACAGTTTGATTCTAGCTAATGTAAACCCGTGTTTATTTGTTTTTTTGCATCTGTTCATTGCAGTGGTTTTGATAATCTGCTCATTTTCTCTGTTCGAATTTAGTGGATTTTGATGCTAGACACAGTGTTGATTACTGCTGCAAAGGATTTTCCTTCCCCCAAAAAGTTACAACTTTAAAACAAATGATTTTTTGTTTTATGAGCTGTTACACTGATTCATCATTTCTACCTAATGTATCAATGCCTCTGTTCAGTCTTGAAAGACAAAGGATACCCCCTGTAGAGGCAGCTGCACATGTACTTGTGTGGCAAGGGTTTCACAATCTCCAACCACACCTCTCCTGAATGACTTGAAACAATGTCGAGATAAGCGGCAAGCATATACAGCACCTGGAAGTCCCAAATAGTCACCCATCTGGTACTGGCCAAGTTCATTGTTGCTTAACTTTGTTGATGTGATGGGAACCAGTCTGTCTGACATGAATGCAGGCCTGATGATATTATTGTATTGTCTGTTTTGAAAACTGAAACCTACATATCTAAGTCCTTTAGTTAATGTAGCTTTAGAATTGACATGTCCCACCAAGAACATGATGTAAGATGTATGTCCTCAAAAAGCTATAGTCGTTTGAAGCAGCTGAGTGGTTTTAGCTACAGTAATCAAGTAACACAATCTAGTAAGTCTCCTTAATGAATGTTCATTTGTAGTCGTAACTGTTAATATGCTTTATGCTTTTGTTGTCACTCCCAGGCTGCTATAACTTGTCCTTATTCATGGCTTACACCAGCCAATCATATTCTTGTGAGAAGGAACTCTAGATGTATTCATATTCATTATGCCAATAATTAATGACTAGGTATGTTCCATTTAGCAATGTAATCGCTAGCCAGTTCAGCGAAGAAGTCTCCATTCTTTCATCGTCAAGAAGTACATGATGATATGATCTCTGTTAGAAACTTGAAGAAGTGACAGTTGAAAAAGATTTATTGGTTCGTATTTTGAATTCAACTTAATCAAAGAAACAAAGCTACAGACAATAAAGAAAATTCTTTATTATGTATGTACCGGTCACAGAACGAAGATGTCACATTCCAAAAATCACAAATTGATCAAGTAGTTTTATTTTTAACTAAGAAAATCCAACTTTATGAGTAGCTGAAAAGTCATTGTCTCTCCTTCCATTATGAAAAAAAAATGTCAAGAATTAAAGGAAGATAACTCAACAATAATTCATAACTACAAGATTTATGATGATGAATTTGCATTAATTGCTTAAAAATAATTTTCTTTGTAAAAATTTGATTAATTCATGTGATTTTTGGAATATGACATTACTGTTCCGTAACCGTTTTATACATCATAAAGATTTTTCTGTCGTTTTTTTTTTTTTTCTTTTTTTAAGTTGAATTCTAAATAATAACCAATACTTGCTCTCTGTTCAGAGTTTGTTTTGTAGATGGTAAGATGCTAAATCAATTCCTTTCAACTGCTAACACTTAATCATGAAATAAACTAATGAAATAAATATACATTTATGCATATTTTTATTTTTTTTTTCTAATAAAAGAAGCTTAATTTATTTTTCAGGTTTTTTGAAAGATCAAGTTAGCGAAGGTGAACTTGCCGCTTTCTGTTCATATGCAATCTCTTTTCCTGATGCTTTCCTTGCACTCATTGACACCTACGATGTGGTGAAGTAAGTAGTATCAACTTTTAAAATGAGATATGTCATACATTTATGTCAAATTACAATACAAAGATTTTGTAAATTAAACATTTGTGTCAAATCAATATTTCAACATATTAAGTCTTCCACAGAATAAATATATTTTCTTTTTTTTGTGCCATGATGTCAAAATGAAAGGAATTCAGTAGTAAAATCTTTATGTTATGCTTCTTTTTAATGTCTGCGAGGAACGCATGGTATGAAATACTTAGATTGTGTTCTCCGTGATATAAAGATTGTTTAAATTTTAAAATGAAATACTCTTTATCTGTGCCTAAACCTAAATGTAGATTCCATGAACAAAACTTCTTCCTTAGAATTACACACCTGTGGAACTCCCTTCCGTTTTCCTGTTTCCCAACTGTCTACAATATGGTTGTCTTCAGGTTCAACATGAACAAATTCTTGGTGAGCCATCCCCTTAAGTAATTCAATTTACCAAATTTCCACTACTAACGATTACCATGACATGTTCCCCTTGACCACTGTACACTCATTAACCCTTATCCTCGAGTAGCCTTCGGGCCTTGATAAGTGGTGACTCCTTTGTAAAAAAAAAAAAAAAAAAATGTACATTATATGTTTATAAGCCAAATTGCAATGCAAAAAAAAAAAAAATCTGAGGAAGATGTATGACATCAGATTATTGATTTTTTTTTAAATTTATTTTTTATTTATTTATTTATCTTAAACAAACGTTTGTTAATTTTACAAAATCTTTACATTATAATTTGACTTATAAGCGTATCATGTACGCATTTCATTTTAAAGTTTAAACAACGCTTATATCACAGAGAACAAAATCTAACTATTTTATCAACTTTATTTAACGCACAACATCAACTTTTTCTCTGTGTGTAGCAAATATTCATTTAGCGCAGATGTCTGAAAAATACGGCTACCATGTAATTACATACTACAGCTAATGGGCAACCATTTTTTATGATTAATAGACGTGTGGCATAATGAATAAACTACTTGGTAATATTCGGTTGTAATTGACAATCTTCTGGAGATTAAAGGTTAAATTTTTGGTGTGATGCAAAATAATTTTCATTCGAGACAAGAAAATGTACTTTTACAAGGGTCATTCGAAAAGTAAATCCTCCTATTTATTTATTTTTTTTTTTTAACTAAAAAAAAAAAAAAAGTTGAAGAGATACAAAGACAGGAGTGGTACTATGACAACAAGTGATCTTTTTGTTCTCCAGAACTTATTTTCTACAGTCAACACCATTTTCAATGCATTTTTTTTGCCAAGAATTCAATGATGCATCACTAATTCTGATGCATGTTACCAAAATGCGTGCGTTCATATTCTGCATAAAAAAATATTTCTCAGTCATCTTAGTTGGTAGGTACAAGTTTTGCAAATGAAATGGAAAAAATAACTTCATGATCTTAGCTCAACAGGATCCACTTTCTCAAACAGTTGCTGTATCAGGAAAAAAAAACAAAAAAACACAAGAACTTTTGACTCTGAATGATCGCCGATATGTGCATAACAGCAATGCCAATACAGACTCTAGCAATAACATCCAGATTAGACTAGCAACGCCAATACAAACTCAATACAATAATGTCAACACAGCCTAAGAGCGATCTATGAAACCACTAACAAATGACTCGAGTGTCATCCTTATTTCCCTCCTGGACGAGTGCATTTACATACCCTAAGGGGTGTCGAGTGAAAGTATGTGCATACCATTCTCAGGTGCTTCAACGCATGCCTGTCACACTTGCTGCAGATTAATTCATGGCATCTGTTCTCTCCAATTTCTAAACAGCAACTGTCATGCCAAATTGACTCAAATTCATTTTCTCACCAAAGCTAGCTAAAATTAGTAAGCAACATGCCAATCCTACTTATCAATTTTCTACACTGCCAACGTTGTTACATCATCGCAACAATAATAAAATACTACTAAAATTTTGAAAGAACTCCTAGGCAAAAGACCTTGTAGAAAAACGATCTTGCAAGACTGATTTCCGCATGTTTGAATTTATGATCATCACTTTCTGTTTAACATCCATTTTACGAACTGGCATGTGTTCGACGCCTCTAAGAAATTAACTTCTACAGTAACCTATCTCTGACCTAGTTTGATTTTTATTGCTTTCTCCCAAGTTTTCCTTGTCTTTTCTCTGTGATCTGAACCTGTTGTTTAGACTTCTCTGCATCTTTTGACCCAAGACCTTTCATCCATTCTTTCAAATTTTGCCATGCCACCAAAGTTCACTCTTCTGCAGACATCTGCCTATACTGTCCAAATTTAATCTTCCTCTGAGGTCATCAGAACTAAGCCCGTCTTTAAAACTTTTATTACATTTCCATCACATCATTCTCATATCATTTCTCTCCATGCAACACATGTCCTCAATCTTCACTGGCCAGGTTTCACTTCTATAGACTTTGTACACATGCCGGATAACTTCTTCCCTTGGTCAACAATGGTAATGCTCTGCTGATTAGGAATGACAGAAGTTCTCTGAATGTACTCTATCCACTTTTGCGATCAAACTAACACCTACTTTACCATGTGCCCCAATGGTGTCACCAGTGTAACAAAACTTCTCGGCTTCTGAGGATATCTATAACAAAGTCAGCCATGCATTCACCGATTCCACCTCCTCCCCTCCACGAAAATAAGGGCATGGATAGTGACCCATAATGCACCTTACATCAACTAGATAGGAAATTGGAGAAACATGATCCAATCAATTGTCTGGTTACAGCACACCCTAGTATCTATAAGTTCATCCCCCAACCTTATTATTAAACCTGATTCTTCTAAAATTCAAAACCTTATTTCTATTTTTTGTTTTCTTTACAAATAGATACTGGAAAGTTGTAGCTGAGGGGAAAAAACCCCAGATTACCACTGTTAAAGAGCTGTTTTTTGCCTGTGGTCAATGTTTTTTCTGGGCACATTATTTTTTCTAGGAGTAATGTTTTTTCTATGGGCAACAAAAAAATATAAAATTATAAATCTACCTATAGGATTGCAGTTGACAACTTTATTCAGCATTAAATAAACTATAGTTGGTTGATATATCGCAAAATGAACAAGCTAATTAGTTTAACAGTATGGGATTGTTCAAAAACAATGATTGTAATTATGTGGTGGAGTATCCAGACCGAAAAGTTTTAATAAAAGGCAGGTTAAAAGATGTACAGTAAAGGGGAACGAATACACAACAAATGAAGGCAACTATACAAGCTTATATGAAAAATGACTGGATTTGTTATTAAATAACCTAGAAATTTTTATATGGAAATCACTTAAGACAAGGCATGAAGCCACTTGATGTAAGGAGCTAACAAGAATGAAAGATGACTATTGTAAAGACATGTCTAGAAGTGTAAGCCATGTTTAGTTTCAGAACAGTTTCTGATGGTTTGTTGTTCTACACAAGCCCTGGGAGGTGACTGGTTTGCAGTAGACAGTTTTTTAGTTGGAATCCACAGAGCAAACGATTCTTCCCGTGTTGACATGGAGAAAATATATGCGAAATTGTTACAGAAAGGTTTAATATTTATGGAGCAATTCTCGTTTCTGATTGATTGGTAGCAGAACGTGAATTAATTCGATTTGTCAGTTCCTAGCAGCATCGTTTATAAATAGAATCTCCCGACTGTGTGAGATCATACCCCATTATAGTGCAAATATATTGTAACATGTTTATTGACTTTAGATTTGAAAAAAAAAATGATTGTAGGTAGGATGAAAACGGTGAGTAGGAAGAGAGTTTCACAACCTTGCAATTCATAGAAAGAAGCTGCTGGAATAGGAAGCTGTATTACAATGAAGTATTAAACAGTGGATGGGGACCACTACACTAATGAGTAAAACAAGCTGGAACAAAGAAAGCAGGAAATAAATCAGACAATTATGAAAAACATACACCATAATAGTATTTATAAAAAAAAGACTGAGACTAGCAACATCACGTCCGTGAGATGTTGCAGTGAAGAAGAAAGTGTGGCACCAAAGAAATTACAAATACGTTTCTGCAGTTTATCAAAAACCTTCAAATGCGACAGAGATTCACCTGCTCAAATACGACAACAGAACTCCATACACGGTCTAATAGATTTGTAGAGATAGAGAATAGCCTCAGGTGTGAGAAAGCGGTTTAGAGCGATAGAACTGATTTTACAAGGATCAGAAAGAGCAATGGATTTAATAAATGAATGTCAAGAAAGATTTGATGAGAAAGAAAGATCAAGAAGGTTTACAGTCGATTTTTCATCAAGAGCAGAACCATCCATAAGAATCTCAGGAAGAAAAAGGAACACACCTACAAATGGAAAACAATAGTTGAGTTTTAATGGTTGATATACTATAAAACAACCAAATAGTTTGTAACCCCTAATTTTGATAAACGAAATTATTAATCTTTTCAACTAATTTTGATTCACGCTTTTTTCTTTACTTTTTTTTTCTCTTTTGTTTTCCACCCTCTTAGGAGTGGCCTGCCTAATTTCTGTACCGTGGCTTTGGCACTACATGAGATTGGTTACACTCCAAAAGGAGTTCGACTTGACAGTGGTGATTTGGCCTACCTCTCTCATATCTCTCGTAAGATGTTCCAAGTAGTCGCAGAAAAGTAAGTATATCTCTGTACGTTTGTTTTCTTGTTTTGTCGCTAAAATTTCAAACTATTCGGAATCAAATGACTCAACTAACTTGATTTTTAGTTATCGTCAAATTTTGTGTCTGGCTGATCATTCTGCTTCATGATGAATGCCCTGAGAAAGTCCCTTCTGATTAATGTTTACCAACCAAGATGAGAACAATAGTCCAAACAATCGAAATAATGCAACAAAAAAATCATCAAGACTCATCTCAAAAATATACAAACACCATATCACCAAAAAGTAATGGACTCAGATTTATTAAAAAGAAAGGAATAGACTTGGTGTTATTTTTCACATCCAGCGTGAATTCACCTGAAGACAGTCGGAGATTACATTGGCTGAAACGTTGTGGAAAAAAAAACAAAAAAACAACCAAGATGAGAACAATCCAAATAATACAAAAAATAATGTTTAACAGTTTAAAAATATGTTATTCTAAAAGACAGCTAAGTTGGTTTACATGTTTTAATATTGGTAAACATTAAGCAATAAGCAGAAGGGATTTTTCAAGGGCATTCATCATGAAGCGGAACAATCAGCCAGTCATGAAAGTAAACAGACATGTGGAATTTGACGATTGCTTGATTTTTATTTTTTTAATTTTTTTTTTTAAATCATTGTTCACCAGAATCCAAACCACATGCATCTATTTGTTTGAAGATGGAGCTGCTCCCAAATGCATATTTTGCAGTTAACAATAGTAAATAATTTAATGATCAAGTGTGAGGGACATTCCAAAAGTAATGCCTCCTATTTTTTCTTTCGCCCATGTAGATCAGAGGGTATTTCAAATTGCATTGTTATGATGACTGAACTTATGCGTTCATGAACTGAAAGTTTCATCTTGTTGCAAATATTGAGTGTGAGACTTTAAAAAAGCAACCCCTGTCATGGATGCGTGTCAGAAGCAGAGATTCTATTAGGCTTTGATGACTGGTGATTTGTTGGTACATAGAAGAAAACTTAGATAAATGAGAGCTGAAGCTACATTTACTCTGTACAGGTTGAACCAGCTTCCTTTAAAGGAAAACGTTTCCTGGAGCTATGAAATTCACAAACAGTTCCCAGTTGCATGTATATCCGTGTCAAGGGATATGATTATGTTAGGGTTTTGCAACTCTTTCGAGGAGGTGTTGATGTCCTGCATACAGCACCTGGTATTCCCAATTGGTCATTCATCTGATACTGACCATGCTCAATGTTGCTCAACTTTGGTGATCTGTGATAATGTGATTATGCCATATTTACGCTTAATTAGAAGTAAAATGGATTCTTTTCAAACATGACTTTATCTCAGAACTACAATATATTTTATTTCACATTGAGATTAATGTAATATTTTTGTCACATTTTTTTTAAAGGAAAAAAGAAATTGAATTTTCATTCAACTATCAATTTGGATGAACGTTTGTAACTGTTGTGAAACCCCACCCCTTTTTTATTTATTCTTTTACAGGTTCGATATTCCAATGTTTGCAAAACTGACCATTGTCGCCAGCAATGACATTAATGAAGATACAATTCATTCATTAAACCAGCAGGTACGATCTTGTTGTCACTTGACTCAAGTTTTCTTGCATCTCTTTTTGGTTGTGATCTTGAACTCTTACTTTAGAAGTGGAGGGGGAATAAATTGCTTTCTTTCTCTCAGCTTTTAATGCTTTGTCGGCATCACTGGTAACTTCTGCAAATAAAAAAAAAATGACTTTCACTAATATAAATTTTCTCCAAATGATTTTAATATAGAAAACTATATATAATATGTGCGTCTAAAGAAACGTTAAGTATTTAATATATAAAAAAATAAAATTAAAAATACAGTTTAAATTACTAAGTTCGACATATGATTTTAGTACCTACATAAGTCGACTTACTGCTAGAACACTGACAATTACTAAAGTGAATATAACAGTGAAAGAAAAAACAATAACTCTAAATTTAAATTATTAAATAGAAAACAGAACATCAAGCTGTTTACTATGTAGCTGTTGTTAAATTCATGGCTATTCAGTAGAAAATACCTCTTCCTCAATAAAAAAAATGTAGACACAATGTAGTTACTATTATATTAATATACTAGCTGAAGTGCCCGGGGTTGCCAGGTTGTATTTGATATATTTGAATATTCCATCCTCATACATAATTTTATCATTGATTATAACGAAACATTAATTCATAATGGATTCTTTTCCCACATCCCCCATAAGCTAAGAGCAGTAAGTGCGTTTTATTTCATGGAGGTCTTGCCAGCAGGACTAATCTTCTTTTCTAGTTTAATCTTTTATCTTTTAGTCCTGCTTCTTTCAAAATATGATGCAATTATTATTTTATATCATAGTGTATATTTGAAACTGTTAAATCTCTTTTGTATTAGCTATTTAATGTGCAATACAGGTAAAGCTGGCATTAGTAATATATTCTGTTAAAGAAATAATTGAAATTTAGTTTCCAGCAGAGCATATATGAACACTGGTAAATGTACCTTTATAATTATTTTTGAGGTGCCTTTACATAAACAACACTTTGGGTGTGACCTTTAACAGGTGTGTAAATGTAGTTTTTCAGAACTTCTAATTCGTGAGCAACGAACATAAAAGCCATAAAAGCAAGGTGTCGGAAGATTAAGTCAAACAGCTTTGGGGCTTTGTCTTTGAGCTTTATCTATAGACATGGCAATGCATGAGCAATGAACATACAACTGGCCATGAGAAAAACAAGGTTGTCCAACAACTTTTGGGGGGTTGTCCTTGAGCTTTATAGACATGGCAAAACTAATTTTTATTGGAAATTGTAAACGCTTGAACTGAAATGGCATGTCAGAAGGAATAAAAATAAAAAAAATTTCCAGTTATTGTAATGGCTTCCAGAACATTCGTTTTCAAATATTTTATTGCTAACTGTGTTATTACACAGTTTAGGGGAATCAAGATTTCTTAATACAACTGGAGCTCCTTCCTTCAATATAAAGTTATGATGTGGCATTCCAGGTGGTTGTAGTAAATTCTACAGGAAATTCTACTGCCTGATCTTTTTTCAATTTTCACCCCAAACAAGTCACAATGCCACTTTGAAGTAGGGGGCTACTATCGGAGATAAGTTGCAGGGGTATGATGAAGGGGGATGTGTGGCAAGATGTCTGTTCACATTACACTTTAACTTCTGCATGTCAGTACAGTTGGGAAAGCAGAACCCAGAAGTGAGTTCCAAAGTTTAACAGTTCTGGGGAAGAAACTATTGGAGTAGAAGGATTTCTTACACCTAGAGATCTCTACTGTGAAGGGGTGGGATTTATCTGCTTGTCGGGTTTGTTCACGTCAAGGGGGTACAAGTGCTTGTAGTTTGTCAGAGCATTCACCATTAAAGTACTTGTAGAACAGGCAGAGGGATGCACCATTTCGTCGATGGGACAGAGGCTGAAGCCTAGATGACAGTTCAGGACCTATCAGGTTGGCGACTCTCTTTTGAACCCTGTCAAGAAGTGGGAGACAAGTAGCAGATGCACCAGCCCAAATGTGACAACAATACTGCAAACATGGGCGAATGGTGGCTTTATACATACACACACGCACATACATAGAAATATATGTAGGAGCATACATATATACATACCCACCTACACACTCACACACGTACTCGCACACATAAATGCTTTTTTACACCTAGGGATCTCTACTGTGAAGGGGTGGGATTTACTTGCTTGTCGGGTTTGTCGAGAGTATTCATGTCGAGGGGGTACAAGTGCTTGTAGTTCGTCAGAGAATTCACTATTAAAGTACTTGCAGAACAGGCAGAGGGGTGCAAAATTTCGTCGATGGGACAGAGGCTGAAGCCTAGATGACAGTTCAGGACCTATTAGGTTGGCGACTCTCTTTTGAACCCTGTCCAGGAGTGAAAGACTAGTAGCAGATGCACCAGCCCATACATGGGCAAATGGTGGCCTTATAGAGGTACAGGATACTTTCAGGCATAAGTAGTTTTTTAGCACAGTAGAGAGAGCTCACCTTCTTCGCAGCAGCCTTGGCAATGCTTTCAATGTATCTATTCCAGTTCATGTTCCCTGTAAATGTTAGGCCGAAGAGTTTAAAGGAAGTACTTTTGGGTAATGTGTTCTTAGCCATTGCTATTGGCAGTAGAGAAGGTTTCTTGTAGTTATTGAAGGAAACAAGCTTAGTCTTTGTAGCATTGAATGTGACCATCCATTTTTGTCCCCATTCTACTACAGATTGGAGGTCATCCTGTAGTGTTTCTGCCATTTCCTTAGATATGTGTCCATTTGTTTTCCCCTCGTGCCTGTTATAGAGAGTGGTGTCATCAGCAAATATACCCATCTCAGAAACAATTTTATCAGGGAGGTCATTTATGAATATCAAGAATAATAAAGATCCAAGGAGAGACCCCTGAGGTACTCCTGCATTATATCATATTGTTTAGATGTACGACCGTCGAGGACAACCTGGATTTTTCTCTTAAGGATTTAATTACATTATGTATTCTTCCAGTGGTACCATATGATCTAATTTTCCTTTTTTTTTGTGCAGTTGAAAATCTTTATTCAGTCTTATTGAACCAGTGCTAATGAAAATAAGGTTATTTGAGAAAAATGCTGCAGACTGATCATCAAATAAATGTGTCCTCATAATAATATTCTCCAAACTGAAAACCAAAACATGGTTACCACGCAGTATTGTAGAAGTGCTGGATTTTCATATCATATTTTAAATGTAAAGAAAGAATTTGGGACCAAATCAAACGGTCAGTTCACAAGGACAGCAGTTTGTTGATAAACCACTTATTGTAGACGATAAGTTTTTGTTAGACCTATCCCTCTTTTTTTTTTTTAATTTTAAGGTTAACTTATAGTAATATCGTAATTAAATATTAAAAATGTAAAGTTCTGGTGTAGAAGGAATAGAATTATACTTACAATATTGTAATGACTTGGCAATTGCTGCTTAGCACTTCTACCGGTGCTAGCTGAATGAACATAAATTTTATAAAATTTATTGTTTTTGAGCAAATTTAAATTTTATTGAATTTTGTTTAAAAGTAATGGACATGAGAACTTATGTTTATGTTTGAATGATTGCTTTCATATCAATTTTTCATTGGTTGATTTCAGTCTTGTGGTTTTTGGATTGTACATATTGACTTTTATAGGAATTTCAGGTATGCTGACAACAAATATCACAGTTAAATTTTGTGCTGATAAGTTGTTTACCAGATATGAAAACATGTTATTCAATGTAAAAGCTAATATAATCCCTGGCAGCCATTTTGTTTTCACGACCAAGTAGTTAGTAATGCGCATGTGTGTAACTGAAGCAGATGACATAGCGAATATTTTTCACCAACGCCAATAGAAAAAAAATGGGGTATTTATTCCGAAAGCTGTTCTTAACATGGGGAGGTTGGGGGTGTTTAATCAAAAAGCCGTTGTGCATGTGCATTACCAATTCCTCGGTTGTGAAAAAAATGGCTGCCAGGGATTATATTAGTTTTTATGCAGGATAACAAATGTTTTCATATCTGGTAAGGTACTTATCAGCCCCAAATTTAACTGTAATATTAGTTGTCAGCATACCTTTTTAAACCTTTTAAAAGTCGACATTTCGAATGTGAGCGGTGAGTTGTACCTATTTACAATACCTTCCCACGGGACAGAGTTAGACACCAGGGTCGTTTTTTAACGTGGAGAAAAGGGTACAAGAATAAAAATTATCTCAGTCGTGAAGGATTTCTCCTCCACTGAAAGAGAACGAGAAATGGAAGTGCCGCATCTGAAGAACAGATACTACACTTTGATCTTAGCCAAACCAGAAAAATTGTATTTTAGTCAGAGACCAATTTTTTAAAATGTGTCATTGAAATTATTTGTTTTCTCAAAATTAAATAATTATTTATCTTTTATTAGTTACAAAAATTTCTAAACATCTATTTTATGTTGTCATAATTTTCTTAAAATTATTTGAATTCAACATTCAAAGTATAAGAAAAACTTTCTAAAAAAAGACACAAAAACTTTAGAATTTTGGGTTAAAATTAATATTTGTTTATCTAATCGATGAATAAAAATGAAAAGATATGTAGGGATGTCTTTGCCTTATTTCTTTACAAAAAAGAAAAGGAGAAATTATTTATAGAAAAAGAGAGAAATTAATTAAAGTAAAGAGAAAATAAAATTATCTAAAGGGAACAGGAGTAATAATTTATTTATACTATAAATATTTTCAATTTCAGAATGTTGAGCAACATTTACGTATATACTTGGGGGTGGGGAGAAAGAAAAAACGTAGAAACTTGACATTAGCCCAAGTAAATTTTTCTATCAAAACTGTACTTAGAATTTGTCTCCTATCGTGAAAGATTTACCTAAGAAATGTATGAATTTTTTTCATTGAATCTTGTCTTTGTTCATAAGGGATTTTAGGCAAAAAAATAATTGTCAAAAAATATTTTTTTAGACAATTTCCCAGCCTTTCAACGTAGCTCTCATGGGGGTTTCTGCCCTTGGGCAAGAGCCCAGGGCGATATGTTCTCTTCAATGCCAGCCAGCCAAAATCTGTTTTTCAGAACAGATTTTATCAAACGCTAATTCCAACCATCCATCTCTTAAGATCATTCTGTTTTCCTCTCTAGAAATTACTCTTTCCTTTCTCTATCCCATTATTTTATATTCTTTTTCTTTTTTTCTTGAATCTCTTCTTTCTCTATCTTAACCATATCTCTCTCTAATTCTCTTTTACCTTTTTCTTTCTTTCTCTCCAACTCAAATTATTTTTCCTTTAAAGAAACTGGCTTATCAGTTGCTGGGTGGTCCAGCATTTGAATATGTAACATCTGACCCAATGACAATGTCTTCCTAGATACCAAGGTAGACTTTTTGTCCCTATGCCAACTTTACTGTTCTTTTCTGTTTATCATATCGGCAATAAAAACATTTTCCAGACTTTGGAGAAAAGAATGAATTCCTTAAACCCCATGTCAAACACCCCACCCAGCTCTTAACCTGTAAGCAAGGTAAATTAGTGTTACCTGTGCATACAACATTATTATAGTAACTCACGTTATATTTATACAAGTAGGAGAATTCATATATTTTGTATGATTGAGTCTCCACAGCAATTACGTGGCTCGATCTTCAAAACTCTAGAACTTTCTATCTTTTAATGGTAAGACATCACACACTCTTAGTTCTGCTTATTAGTCTCCTGCTGTGCAGGTTTTGAATCCCACAGTCACTGCACTACTAGGTGTATCAGAATTTTTGTAGGAATTTTTGACACCCCTAACACGAAACTGCAAATAAAATATAAAAAAAACTCATAATTTCTCTTTTAAAACTGGGTTGTTTATTTTCTTTATGGATTATACTTCCAAAATAAACTATTAAAGTTGTTTTAAAAGTAATAGAAATATTTTTTTTTATTTTTTAAAAAACATGAAATTAATTGAATTTTACGAGCTCAGTATTTTTCAATTTTTAAACTTTAAAAATCTATCAAAATTTTTCTATTGATTCAATTTTTACAATATTTTCAGGGTCAATGTGAAATTTTATGCTCTTTCCAATAAACTGAATATAATATTTTAGACAAACGTTTTTTTTTAAATTCACCCCCCCATTTTCAAATGTCTATTAAAAAGTAAATAATTAATTTACGCACCACCAAAGTTTTATATATCACAAATTGAAGTTGAAGATAAAAGATCAATAAATAATATATTCAAATTTAAAACAAAAAAAAAGTAGCGTTTTTTAGAAATTTACCTGTAATGTCCGAAGTTTAAAACCTTTTTTTTTTTTTAAAAAAAACACGTTGTTTGTTTTTTGTTTTTTTTTTAATGAAACCTTGGTCCTTGCTCCTTCAATTGAAAAAAAAAATAGAGCTTGAATTACATTTTTCGAGGAGTTATAAGCTTGGAAAGACGGGGTGGAATTATTCAATATTTTTCACGAAATTTCTGACACACCTACTGCACTACATTTAAACACACTCAGGAGTTGTGAAATAACAAAATAGCCATTTTTTTGGATTACTATATTTTATGTTAGCTGATCTAACCCGCCGTTGGCCAAGACTATTCATACTTTCATTTCTTGTTTTGAAACCAAAATAATACCTATACTATTATATAAAAGGAACATTGTCTAGTTGTGTGTTCATTCCCTATGGACTCCTAAACAGCTAGGTCAATTTTTTTGGAAATTTCACACAAATGTACTTCATGTGCTTAGCTTAGCAATGTTCTTAGATAAGTTTTGTATCTGAATGTCTTCGGTAAGGATTGATAATCGAAAAAATCTGATGAAAGAAGAAAGGGCAATTTTAACTAAAGTTAACACCTTATACAGCCTAACATCACAAGTGCATTTGACAAGTTTTATTATCACACAAGCAAAAAGGTCTGACATAAAATCAACAGTAGACTTATTGATATTACGGGGGCGTGTCTGAAATGAATGTTTCCTTTTAGAGCACAATTGAACCATGATACTTGATTTTTGCATTTTAAACTTTAATTCCAGTCATTAAATAAAAATAGTTTTCTAAAATCAACTATATTACTCTGGAGTGTAATGTTGTCTACAATGTATTGTGGACTAAGTCACTGCGGGGAGGCATGTGAAGCTTCCACTTGGTACATTATGGTGGTTTCCCAACTAGAGTAGGCAATTGATTTGA
Organism: Euprymna scolopes; assembly: GCF_053919585.1. NCBI lineage: Eukaryota > Metazoa > Mollusca > Cephalopoda > Sepiida > Sepiolidae > Euprymna > Euprymna scolopes. Next base: position 14,122,073 of record NC_136503.1, on the reverse strand, counting down.
TTGAAAAATGGGCAATTTCACCAATTTCGATGACAATAAAATATGGGAGGGTGAAACATTCATTGATCCTCATTCAATCCTGGGTAACGTCAGGTCTCCTTGCTAGTTAATTTATAATCTATTGAAAGCCTGTGCAAAATAATGTACAAACCTGGTCTTTTTAACTCTTAAATTAATAACTATTTAAGATCTGGAGTTTTCATTTTTTTTTTTTTTTATTAAAAAGAATTTACGTAAACACTTGTCAATCTGGACCTAACACAGACTTTATTAAATAAATGATACAATACATTAGCAGTACCATTTAAGAAAAAAATAAGAGTTTGCTATTATGACTAATAATGACCTATTTGAAACCCCTCGACTTAACATTCACAGGCAACATGAATTGGAACAAATACAATGAGGACATTGCTAAAGCTGCTGCAAAGAAGGTGGGTTCCCTCTACCATTCTAGAAAATTACCCACACCTGAGAGTGCCATGTATCTCTATAAAATCACCATTTGCCCATGCATGGAATGTTGTTGTCACATCTGGACGTGGCCTTTTACTCTAATAGTTTTTTCTTTTCTTTTGACGACTAGACTTTTGAATTCCCTCCTTGTTTCCTGCTGCCCTGACTGTACTAACCTGCAAAAGTTTAAATGTATGTGAACAAATATCTTGTAGACACGATTCTAAATATTAGCCCCTTATATTCAAGTCAAAATACGCAATGTTTGGGGTGGACAAGAGTAAATAAAAGAAAATAAAAAAAATCTCTTACGGGGTTAATTTTTTCTACCAACTGACTCATTGTATATCTGTCAGCTGCTATTGTGGATTCTTTAATGATTTTTCTTTTTATGCCCGTCAACTCGTATTTCTTTCGTCATTTGTTCATCTCTTAACTTTTAATCATTATCATTTTCCTTTCTTTGTTCAATGTTCAGTTTTATTCAGGTATCTTAAATATTTCTTAAACTACTCTCCATTTATAAATTTAAAAATTACGTACGTAAATATGTTTATAAGGCTAAAAAAACAAATTTGCGTTGTTTTCTAGCCTTCCAAACGTATTTCATAAATTTCAAAATATATGCAACACTTCAAACGCAGGTAATATTTCTTTAATTCATTTTGTGCGACTAATGCGGCACCCTGCTGATTATTGTTTTTGAAAATCATACCATTAAAAGACCTACAAACTAACACTCTTGCTCGCAGATTACACCATGCGGACCAGAAAAAGAGAAAAAAACAGGCTTTCATTGATAAGGATGTATTCATTGAAATATTTGAATGAAACGAATAAATTTGTTTATGAAAATTTTTTAAAAATATGCATAGTTTTCTAACCTTCCGAATGTATTCATGTACATAATTCTTAAATTTCAAAATATCTGCAATGCTTCAAACACAGGTAATATTTCTTTAATCACACTTCATTTTTTTATTTTAATGCTCTAAATTGTATTTTTGGACTACTGTTCTCATCTTCAGTGTTATTTTCCCCAACGTAACTTCTGATTTTTTTCAGGCTTATCTTTATCAAATCCAGAAATTTGCATGGAATTTTGACCAGAACATTTTATTTAATCCATGGGATTAGCATCCTTTCATTCTGTCGGCCATGACATGGCAGCTCAGGTGCATAGGCTCGTGGTTGAGATGCACCTGTAGCCGATACCTGTGGCGTCACACGTGTTTTCGTCTAGTGGTCGAATTCGTTGTCGTCGTTGGTTGTTCTCCGGTTCTGCTTTCAAATCAGCTTCCAAATATCACCTGGGCTATCGGAGAAATATATTGCATTCACAACGGCGTTTCCAATTAAAGAAAAGAATGTCAAAACTTAATTGGTTTTTCTTAACATAGAATTGATTATTGTCTTCGACTTTACAAATAATAGTTACACACTGGCCTAGTCATGCAACTTAGGGACTGGCAGTTTTCTTTCCTTTACCAAGTTCTCTGTTCTTCATCTACTGTCAGTCCACGGGAAGGGATCAGCTGCCAGAGCGAAAAGAAGATGCTGATTAGCCAAGTGTCTCGTTTTTATCAAATCAGCAATTCCTCCCTCCACTTTTTTGGAGTTATTCTTTCTCTTTCCTTTCCTCTCCCCCTCTTTTATCCTATTAATTTTTACTCCTTTTTTTCTTTTCTTTCTTTTGAATTTCCTCCCTCTCTCTATTCCCCTAATTTCTACTCTTCCTCTCGAACTTATCTCTACCAAATTTTAACCCTCATTTGCACTGAGGTGTTAACTTATCAAATTAGGGGTGATTAGTCACCCCAGTCGAACAATGCTTGGCAGCGACCCTCACTCTGACCCCCCCCCCCACCCCACCCCAAGCTGTCAGCTAAGATATCTAGGTTTCTTCATATCGCTCAAAGAGGTTTTAAAAACAACCTTTTTGTTGTTAACAGATATATAACAGCAACACGATAAAACAATTATCATTTGTTTTTTTCCTTTCTGACAAAATCCCATAGACATTTCTGTTTAAAACAACATCAAACCATCATCATCATCATTAGAATTCAGCCGTGTGAATTCCTCTGAATTCATGTCGACTAGCAAGGTCACTCGGCATCGCTCAGTTTCCATCAGGTCACACAGGGAAGAAGTCCTAAGTAATTCAGTTTTATTTTGAATGCCGTCCCATATTAAGAAACTTAGAAGACTAACTTACAACTAAATTTTACCAAGTACTTATCTACTATGCCACTATGCCATGGATCTTTGTGGACAATAAATGGTTCCGTTTGAAATTATGTTCAGATTCCTAAGATTGACAGAAAAATTTCAGAGTTCGACAAGATACATTTGAAGAAAGTTACATCGGCGGAAATGTTGTGAAAATAACACTTGAGATGAGAACATGATTCAGAAGAATCCAAATTAAAAAAAAATGTCAGACAATTTTAATAGAAAAATAAAATGTACATCCTTATGAATTATGTTTCATTAGACTTAAGGAATAATGAATAAATGAATATAAAAAAAAAACAGTTACAAAATTAAAGCTGATATTCTTTTTCCTTTCTTCTCACTTGTTAATAAAATAATAATATAATGATGGTCAAGGTGTTTAGCATTACAAAAACAAAAAGATGTGACAACAGTTGGAGAGGAATTGGAATTTTTATCAAACAAAACTGCAGCAACTTTCTGTAATGTAACAAAGTTTATAATAAAAATTGCAATTCTAACACTTTTTTTTTTTAATGTTATAAACTTTGCTAAACTTTTAGGAAAAGTTTTCTTTGATAAAAATTATAATTACTCTTCAACTACCATCGCATTTTCAACATTTTAAAAAGAAAAGTACAATTCCACTAAATTGGTTTTAGCGTATCAAATTCTCTTCTGAAAAAAAAAGTCTTAATCAACAAGAGTTATTTCCCATGCATCAGTTCCTTACTCTATGTAAGCACTCTTTTATGTTGAAGTGTTTGATGTTTGTCCAAATTTTCTCCATATTAAAAAAAAATATAGAAAAATTTGTATTGTACAGTTTTATTTCTATAAAGATCACAACTTTTAAGCCAATTTGAGTTTTTTTCCAATGCTCCCATGTTAAGAATGGCTTTCTAAAATCTTGTAAGTTTGAATTATTTGGTGTTCTCTAGCTTGTTTTCAAGATGACTTTGCAATATTGTTGCTGTTCATAGTGTACATTATTTTCTTTTTGTCACGGGTACATATATCATACAGATTTTTCTTTATTTGTTTCTTAATATAAAGGGAAGTTTCAACAAGCACCAACTGTTTTCCATAGTTTTGTAATACTTTCAGCATTTTTTTTTTTTTCTTTACATGGTGGTCACCACTTATCCAGGCCCAGAAGCCACTTGGGGATAAGGGTTATTGCGTGTACAGTAATCAATGGGATAGTATCGTAGTAATCATTAGTATTGGAGATTTGATAAAATGTCTTACTTAAGGGGGCAGAGCATCAGGAATTTGTTTATGTTGGACTTGAAGACGTCCAAGTTGTAGTCAGGTGGGAAACTGGCAAATGGAAGAGAGTTCCACAGGCATGCAGTTCTAAGAAAGAAGCTTTGTTCATGGAATCTACGTTTCGATTTAGGCATAGATAAAGAGTGGGGAAAATTATATTAGCATTTCTAGAATTTAAATAATTTTAAAATCACAAAAACTAAGAAAAGTTAATGTTTTTCACTAAAGCTAATTTTTGATGTTTTATCATATCCAATAATTTAACTTGCTCATTAATATTCTTAGATATTGTTATCATTAATTAATACTGTTATTTATCCTCCTCATATAATGTAGCAAACCAAATTTCTCAAAAGGAAAAATTAAAAAGAATGGTGTTTGTGGATTATAATTGGATATAAAACATACATTTAAAGTAAAATTACTTTATTATGTGACATGTTGGAATTTTTACAAATTCCAAAAATTATAAAATATGATAGAAAAGTAAGATTTTACAAAAGAATTATTGCTATTGTCTTGTATTTTCTCAATTAGACATTTTCTAATACTAAATAGCGGAAATTAATGAATACCAAATTGGCTGCAATCAAAGAAAATTAACAAATACAATAAAACTGTATAAAAAAGAATGGTTCTTGTAAATCATAATTGGATGTCAAAGAAATGCACTTTAACCTTTTTTTTATCTGGTTGAACTAAATGAATATAATGGCATAAATAAAGAGGGAATTGATTCGAACACGCCTTGTACATTAGTTATTAGTTCAGTATCTGGGTATGCTGTCTCAGAGTGGAATATTTCATTTGTTTTCATAAACACTTTTTTTTTCTTTTTTTTTTTTTTTCCAAGTACTATGGATAATAATCAAAGTAAGTTTATGAAATACAAAAATTCACAGTGGTAGTTTAACTATTGAACTTCATAATTTTTCCATTTTGAAGACAATCCTAGTATCATCAAAACTTTAAACTAACTAAAATTAACAATAAATATTTTTTTAATCATCTACATCATAATTCAGGTCATAAAAGGTTAAGTAAAAACACTATTACGTGATTATATGACATGTTGAAATTAGTAAAAGTTCCACAAAATTCATAGAGTAAAAAAGTAAATTACAATTAAAAATAAAATTTATTGAATAATATAATTTTATCATAGTTGTTTTTCTCCTATTGCGGCCAATTCTGTATGATAAACTGACTTATCTCCCATGTTCTCAGTTAATTTCTGTTATTTCTAATTAGAAAATGGTGGCTTAAGAATATATGGAAACATCAATTTTTTGTGTAAAAGTCTTAGCAAATCTTCTACTCCATCATTTTTCGTAATTTTTAAAATTTTTACTGGCATTTCTGCATTACATGGACGCCACCCCAATTTTTTTTTTTTCTTGTGCGTTTCACTAAACTGTTCCCAGAGGGGGTGATTCTCTCCATTCAAATTGTTTATTAATTTAAAAATTAAAACTATTACATTTTGTTGACCCTTCAACAGGTGCCACAAAAAACAAAACTAAAACTATATTTTTTTACAGTGACAATTTTATTTTAATTCAAAAAAATGTTTTGGAAAAAAAAAAAAAAATTCTAATGTTTTAATTTGAAAAATGTTTCATTTAAATTATTAAATTGTTCAGAAAAAAATCCAATTTTACTTTAATTCAAATGTTTTGGAGAAAAAAATCCAATGTTTTATTCAAAAATTGTTTTATTAAAATTATATATCATAATGCAGACTTTTCAATAAATATTTTTACAATTTTATATTTTGATACATTTTTATACAATAAATGTTTTCGTTTTCAAATATTTTTGTGTTCGAAAAAAAATTGTTTATTATTTATTTGCTGTGTTATTTGACTGAGAAGAAATTGGAGTTATCGCCCCTAAAAATGGCGCCGTCCGTGTAATGCAGAAGTGCCTTTTTACCAATTTTGACAGAACACATAATTAGTTATACTGTTTTTACTTAACATGCATTTTTTAATATTTAATAATGCAGAAGCGCCAAAAGAATGTGGCAACATCTCTACTGTTTCAGTTGCTGAATGTATTTGACTTGCTTTATTTTTTTTATTTTTTAATTTACTAAAATTTTTACAAATGTTAATTTTTGAGTTCACATATCCTAGATAAGTGTTTTCAATCTCTATTAATAAAATTACCTTATGTGTTTGTATTTTGCCTCAATAAAACTTGCATATTTTTTATTAACTACAAATTATGATTACTCTATGGTGCTCAAGAGACTTTATTTTTTACCCATTTTTTTTTCTTTGTTAATATGAATTGTTTGAATATTAAATTTAATTATTAGAATTTCATTCAATCATTTAAAGTATTAAAATCAAATTCTTATAAAGCTATCATTTTGTTAAGGTAAATTTGGTTTAATGTCTATTTACAATATTATGTCATATAAGTTTTTATTTTTGTTGTTTTGAACCAATACAGTTTTAAGGGGAGGTAACTCTTACAATATTTATTAGTAACACTTGGTTTTTCTTAATTTCTTTTAATTTTCATTCAGTTTATTTTTTTAAATTCATTTTCACCCAGAACAAGGGATATTGCCACTTGGAATGTAAGGGGCTTCTATTTGGGATCGTGTCTAACAGGTGACTGTGGGTAGTTTAGCAGCAAGATGTCTATTAACATTACATATAAACTTCTACAGATTAGAAAACGGGGAGATAATTCCAAAATCTAGTAGTCCAAGGGAAGAAACTATTAGTGTAGAAAGATTTTGGGCATCTAATGACCTCACCTGTGAAGGGGTAGGATTTTGTTGCTTGTTGGGTTAATCTATGTCCATCGAGGGGGCACAAGTGCTATGAGTTCATCAGAACACATTCCATTAAAGAACTTGTAAAGCAAGTACAAGAATGCAATGTAAAACAAATGGATGATAAAACGGCAAATTAGGATGTGTAAAGCATACACAACCCCCTGAAAAATAGAATCTTCGGTTTTGTCAAATAAGGACAATGATTCATCATTTATTAAAACATTTTTTAAAAAAAACGAATCTTTAATAACCTCTTTTTTTTCTTTTTTTTTTTTTTTTTCAAAACATCGGAAAAAAAACAAGCAAAAAAAACTAACGTAAGGCAAACGAACGATGTTAAATGTAAAAATCGAAAAAAGAAAACAGAAAAACGAACATTAAAACCAAAAACATGTGAAAAATGGCTTAAATAAGCCTGTTTTGATATTAAAAATTAAAAAATCGGTGGGTACCCGGGTGTTTTTGGGTGTGTGGTCGGGGGTGGATAAGCGAAGTAAAAAAAAAACAGAAAAACGAACGTTATGTGAAAAATGGCTTAAATAACACTGGTTCAATATTTAAAAAATCAAAAAAAAAAAGACATCTCACACCATGATTCGAATGCAAAACGTTTAGATAACGAACCAACGCGCTAACCAACTGAGCTAACGCGACATACATGAAATTTAGTCAGTTCTTCAACTATTTAAAGTAAATCAGGTCATGACGTCATTTGACACATGCGTAGAACCGGTCGTCGTCACGAGAGGACTGTTTTTGTTCACCCCCCCCCCCCCTGTCGAAAATTGTCGATTTCGGGATGAAAATAATTAACGTTTTTGACCAATTTTTCGATATTTTTCGGGCAAAGGATGGAGCTTCAATATCATACCGAGTTTGTGAATTTTCATCGTGTCTGTCGAAAGTTTTTAGCGGACACACAAACAAACATACATTTTCGCTTTTATATATATAGATAGAAGATGAAAATTCTATATTTATACGCAAAATAAAAAAATGGATTAAGCAATTATTATAGCTGAGACCCGTGCTCATCACCAGTATTTTGCAGTTTATATACTTAAAAATCTCCTTATGTGTGATTTGGAAGCCTTCAAACTGTCTATTCCTGACTATTTGCAAAGTTTGTGCATGTGTTTGTTAGTGTAGTTTTGTGTGTTTGCGTGCATATGTATGTGAGTGAGTGTATGTGTGCATGATTTTTGTGTGAGTGTGTGTTTTGTGTGTGTATTTTTTGTGTGTCTGTGTGCGTGTGTTTTTTGTATCAACCAGACTATACCATAGCACTATAATGCATTTTTGTTTCTTAAACCACTTGGCTATTTTAATCTTACTAATGAGTGAAAAAAAATGCTGAATTAGTTTGTGAGTTTTTAGCAGCATCATTTATAAATAAATAGATGGATGTCTCCTAGCGGCTTCGGCTGCAGGGAGACGGGGGGAGAGTGCTCGTCAAGGATTCGTTCTTGATACTCAGCCCGACAGGTGAGGGGACGGGAACCAGCTCAGCACCTGTCGGACTGAGGTACACTACCTGGGTATTACTCTGAAGGTCCATCTTCCCAGGCTTTGCCACCCGGCTTTCGGGCGGGTCAAATTAATTGCTTGTCACCTGAGGCACCCCGACCGGGAAATGTCGACGGGGATACTCAGGCAATGTTTGTAATTGCAAGAGTGCCCTCCTTTAGGGGAGCTTGTTTTAATCCCCACCTTCATGCCTTGTGTCAAATATTGGTGATGTGGGAACCAATCTAAATATCTACCCCCATTAGTAGTCAAAAATATTGCAACAGTTACTTCTTTGAAATCATTATCCATTGGTACTTGTATGATTATAGCGTTTTCAAGTCTATTTTTAAAATGCTCATTTCTGCCACTTTATGTAATTCAGCTTTAGCATTATGTACTTGCATAGGATATGAATCCGCGCATACTTTGTCATTTACACTGACTGTTTTAATCTCACATATGTATGCATCAACCAATAAAAAATTTACCAATTCCGCAAAGGATTAGGGTTACTCTTTACTTGTAGGTATAGAGATTTTGAATACATAATTCTATTAATTCATGGCCTGGTGGTGATAGCTTTTTTGGAAATCGAATATACTAAAATGTACATTTTGCTACTATTTCTTTTCATTTAATATTATTAGAGAGTTTCTTAATTTATTCAAGATAGTTCCGGGTTTCTTTTTTTAATTCATTCTCGTTAGTAGCTCCTATAGACCATATATTTCTTATCTTCTAAAACCTGTTCGATGGCCCTTTGAAATGTGACACTAGATTTTTTTTTTTAAATCTAGATTGCATCCACTTTTGTATTTATCATTGTTACTTCTTTAAAGTTATTGTCGATTGGTATTTGGTGATTATGCCATTTTCAAATCAGTTTTTGTAAATCCTGTTTTCAGAACTTCAAATGGTAATTTTCATACCTCATTAGAAGATGGGGAAACTTTCTTTTTGTAAACTCGTTTCCTTTCCTATGTATGAGTTAAAAAGAAACTGTAATTTTAGAAAGGTTTCCAGCATTCCAGTAATTACTGGAATGATGAAAACCTTTCTAAAATTACAGTTTCTAGAAGCATGAAACAGAATTTCAAAAACTACCAAGTGCAAAGGAGATATAAACGATTGCACTTAAAGGGACTGTTAAAATCTTAAAAAGATCTCTCAGTTGAAGATTTTGAAATAGCAGGTGACTGTTTGGCATCTGGTAGGACACCCCATCTCCAACAAAAAGATTGAAAAAAAAAATATAAGAATTGAATTTCATCTGTTATTTTATAATTTATAAAATTATATTATTAAAATAACTGACGAAAGTAGACATTATTTCACTTCAGGTTATTCTCTTCAATATGTATTGTGGACTAAGTCACTGTGATGGACATGTGAGTCTTCTTCTCAGTCTGGTGGATTCCCCATTAGAGCAGGCAATCAATCAATTACAATGAAAGCATTGGAAGTGTGGAACATTCCTGGGCAACGTCAGGTCCCTACTAGTATTTACTAAATTTAACTTAGCAATTTGATATCGACTTTTTGCATTGCTTTTATTTATTTTTCTGTACCTTCTAAACTCTGTCTACCATTTATTATCCTCCTCTCTCTGCATTTATTTCTCACTACCCCCCTATCTCAACCTCCCCATCTCTCTCTACCTCTCACTATCTCCTCTCTCCCCCTCCTGCTGTTCCCCCTCTTTTTTTTTTGCCTTCTGTAGCTCTCCATCTCTCTTTCTCCTGCTCCTTCTCTCTCTTTCTCATTACTTTTGTTGCTCCCTCCTCTCTGCTCCCCCCTCTCAAGTCAATTCGAAGTGCTAGTACTTTTACTAAACTACCTTAGACATCCTTGACTAAGGTATTTGTCTCTACCCTTATTTCATCACCTCGAAATCCATCTTCCCCAGACGTTTCTTTGCCAATCCTATTTCCCAATACTTAGTTATACTTGTGATGGCATTCACTTGGGATAGGTTGAACCAGCTCCAAATGAATTTGTCACCATTCACGATTCCATTGTCACACATCAAAAATGCGAAGGCCAGTCATAGCTTCTAAGTAAGCTTAAACCGTTGCGTTATCAGCAATAAAATTTAACATCTGACTTCGCCCGGATCCTGGCTTTGCATGTATGCAATATATCCAATATTCTCCTGGTATTCATCACCTATGCAACACTTCAAACAAAGTGTAACGTGTCTTTGTAACTCTTTTCAAAACACAATTTTATACCAATTTTCTTATCTTTGTGTATTTCTTCAAATTGAGGGAGCAAGAATCAACAGTAATAGATATTAATATTGAGTGTATGTTTTCATAAGTATTGCCAAAACAAAATATGATTAAAAAATTTTTTTTCTTTTTTTTGTGTTTTTCGATTTCTTTTTTTCTTTTGTTTTTTTACTTTTCATTTGTTTTTTTTCTTTTGTTTTTTTTTCTTTTGTTTTTGTTTTTTTCTTTTCCCTGTTTTTCCTTTTCCCTTTTTTTTCCTTTTCCCTTTTTTCCCCCGTTTTTTCCTTTTCTTTTCCCGTTTTTTCCTTTTTTCTTTTCCCGTTTTTTCCTTTTTTCTTTTCCCGTTTTTTCCTTTTTTCTTTTCTCGTTTTCTCCTTTTTTCTTTTCCCGTTTTTTCCTTTTTTTTTTTTCCGTTTTCATTTTTTCTTTTCCCGTTTTCATTTTTTCTTTTCCCCGTTTTCATTTTTTCTTTTCCCCGTTTTCATTTTTTCTTTTCAGTTTTCTTTTTTTTCCTTTTCCGTTTTCTTTTTTTTTCCTTTTCCGTTTTCTTTTTTTTTCCTTTTCCGTTTTCTTTTTTTTTCCTTTTCCGTTTTCTTTTTTTTCTTTTCCGTTTTCTTTTTTTCCTTTTCCGTTTTCTTTTTTTTTCCTTTTCCGTTTTCTTTTTTTTTCCTTTTCCGTTTTCTTTTTTTTTCCTTTTCCGTTTTCTTTTTTCTTTCTTTTCTATTTTCTTTTCCCCTTTTATTTTTTCTTTTCCTCTTATTTTTTTCCACATTTTTTTTTCGTTTTTTGTCCCGTTTTTCTTTTCTTTTTAATTTCATCTTTTTTTTTTTTTTGTGGATAAAATACATCATGTTGGAAAGTATTCAATGATGCAGTGAAATATTTAAAAGCCTTAAATAAAATTTCTTTGTCTACATAAAGATGGCCATCTTATACTGCTATCGATTTCCAAGCCATGAAATAATGAGGCATGCTAAGTGATAAGTAGAATTAGGATTTTGCATTTAACTGTTTACACTGCACTGCAAGAGATACAGCATAATTACGTTGACACACTAGTCCTCCTCATTAGATCACCTAAGTTAAGCAATATTGAGACTGATCAGCACCAGATGAGGAACCATTTTTGAATATCAGGCACTGTATGTAGGAGGATGTTGACACCTCCCTGCCACAACTGCAAAAACCTAACATCATCATCTCCTCAGATGAGGATATACAAGCGACTGAGGATTGCTTATGCATTTAATATTCCCATGATACTTCCTCCTTTGGAGGAAGCCGATTCAACCCACCTAGGATGAATGTTGTTGGTTGGCAACACTGCAAGCAGAAAAATATGAAATAGAAAGTCTGTATTTACTATGAGGGCAAAGTTAGACATGAGGTTGTTTTTTTATGTATGGAAAATACAGCTTCCCAACTTGTTTTATATTTGGTAGTATGTGGAGTTTTATTTTCATTATGAAACCAATATATCTGGCATCACATTAACATGAAAATTCGATAGATTACCTAGAAGAAAATAATGGAAATAAATTGGTCTGTTTTATGGCACAGTAACCCTTTTTTGATTTATTACTAAAACACGAAATTCCTATTAAAAGTGATTCACTCTATACATATATATTGAACACAAGTTTCAATTTTACCCATAATGATGAGAAAGGGGTTGTACATCAATTGTTTTCTTAAAAGTTTTAGTGAATATTGCACAGATGTCGAAAGTAGAATAGCAAACTAAGTACCACAAACTGATGGAGCAGTACAATTCTGTGGTTGTCATCGTAAAAACCTCCAGCTTCCTAGTAGATTGTGAAATATCGCTTTTGACTGACTGACTAATGAAATGGGCTTTGTGAAACATTGTTGCTATTTAAACGTGTAACATAATACTATGACAAAGCAAGAAACATAATTTTGACCTATTCGTAATACGAGCAATGGGTGTCAGTTGGGAATGTGCATAGGATGACTAACATCAATGATCCCCCCCCCCTAAAAAAAATCTCACTGCAAAAACTGGAGACATGTTTAAAATTAAGCGTGCATTTGATTAATCTTGAACACTGATAGGACAATATTGGTTGAAATGGTTTGTGCAAGAAAGCTTGGTGCAATAAATATAATAAAAGGCTGTTTTGTAATGTTGTTTGTATTTATGTACCGTTTTTCTCATTCTGTCTATCTCTCTATCTTTTTTTATTCCCCTGTTTTCTCTATGCTTTTCTCAATATTCTTCATGCAACTATTTGATGTTTTTCTTTCAGTTAAGTGAAAAGGTTGGTTTTTCATTAAAACAATCCGTAAGAATGGCTTTTCAAATTATTTCTTCATTTTTTCAATGGTTTTTTTCTTTTATGAATAACTAATAAAGGCGGGTTCATTTTAATGATATTAGGCAAATTTATCTGCAACAAATTATCTACAGTGATTATAATTTTCTACAATAATTACTCCACAATTATAATTCGTCTACAGCTATTAGCCTACGATTGCGATTCGTCTACAGCAGATTAGCCTACGATTGCGATTCGTCTACAGCAGATTAGCCTACGATTGCGATTCGTCTACAGCAGATTAGCCTACGATTGCGATTCGTCTACAGCTGATTAGCCTACGATTGCGATTCGTCTACAGCAGATTAGCCTACGATTGCGATTCGTCTACAGCAGATTCGCCTACGATTGCGATTCGTCTACAGCAGATTCGCCTACGATTGCGATTCGTCTACAGCAGATTCGCCTACGATTGCGATTCGTCTACAGCAGATTCGCCTACGATTGCGATTCGTCTACAGCAGATTAGCCTACGATTGCGATTCGTCTGTATCTATAATTTATCTAGAAACTTTTTTGTTTCTTGATGAATCTTTAGCACCTCTAGTTTGTTAGAACAGCACACAGGACTATGAAATGTTTACCAGTCTTTGAATATGCAATATTTTCTTGAGAATTACAATTACCAAATGCATGCCATATATACGGCATAACTATGTTGACATGCTAGTTCTCATTAGATTTCTGAAATTAACAAATTAACTGGCCAGTACCAGTTTTGTGACCATTTGGGAACAGCAGGCGCTGTATGTAGGAAAATATCAACACTTCTCTGCAGGAAATGCAGAAACCTAATGTTATAATCTTCCCTGACAGGGATATATATACAACTGGGGGCCTTGTGAAATTGATATTTCTAGAAACTTCCTCCTGCAGAAGAAGCTAGTTTAACCCATCAAGGGTGGAATGCATACTCTGCTTAAGTCATCAAAAAGTGCATTCTATGTAGTTTGAGTCACACTGACACCTTAAACAAAAACACCTTTTTAAGAGTTGGAATGTCATAAAATCAGATTTGATAAATTTTAATTCTACAGATAATTTGTTCTCAGAACAAGTTGATAATGCCGAGTAAATTGTAATTGATTATTAAATTAACTTTTGGATCCGTATTTGGATTCCTTGGACTATTGTTCTCATCTTGGGTGTTGTTTGCACAACGTTTTGGACGATGTAACCTTCGACCTTCTTCAAGTATATTTTGTCAAATTTTGGAATCTTTCTGACAAATTTGGGGAATTTGTACAGAATTTCAGACGGAACCTTTTATTTAATCAACAGGGGGTAACATGCTCTCGTTCCATCAGCTATGACTGGATAGAAGTCCTATCTAATTAGCAATTGAATTTTTGGATCGCCGCGCTGAGGATTGAACCTTCAATCTTCAGGGATTTAACTTTTACAACTGAATTTTACCAAGTACTCTACCCCCCCCCCCACGTCGTGGCTCAAGATGAGAATACTAGACATTCCAAATAATATGAATAATCAATCCTCATCTCAAAAATTCAAACCCGTAACTTTACGATGTTTCTGGCTAAAAGGATCCCACCAGAGCTACAGTCATAAAAAGATAGTTTTATGGTAAATGCTTGTTAGATGTTGAAATTAGCCAAATTTTCATCAAGAAAAAGAATTATTTTCTTTCTCTGAATTGAAAGCAACATGTAAAATTTTAAGTGTTTAAAAAAACATGTCTGCCTTTTATTCTGTTTGAAACAATAACATTAAGCGTCATTAAGAGCAGAAAAAAACCATAAGGGCTTCCTGATATGTTTGAATTGTGGAGGATAGGATGCTCTGTTTATGTTATTGGGATCCCATCCTCCTTTGTTAATGAATGGTAGTGATTGAGAAGCATGGGTCGCATAATGAAGAGACGAAACATACCAATATACGATAACAATTAAATGTATATTTATTTATATAAAAATACAAGAGAGATAATAAGAATAAGGATAGTAGAGTTCATTAAGGAGAGAATAACGTTACTTGCATTCAGTATTTGACGAGAGGCCGGTTGGCTGGCCATGCGTTTCGTCATATCTTGATTGTTGAGAGTTCAACAGAAAAGAGAAAGAAGTCTGTAAAACAGGAAGTGACATATTTGCATTGCCCTCTGGTGGCCAGGCATGTGTCTCCAGAGTTAAAGGGTGATAATCAAGTTTAGCTTAAGAGTACTGTTTTGTGTCTGTGTGTCCGTTGACTTGGAATTTCAATTCCCACAGAATAGATGTTGCTCATGAAAATCACTAGTTATTGACCAATGAGGGACCTAAAGCTGTCAGAACATTATCTAAACTGAATGATCCTTAGTAGCAGTACTCTTTAATTCAATATAAAGGTAATATCCTGAATTAGTGGGTGACGGTAAAGAATACATGTAACCCATCATGTTTTCCGCATGAGACGGAACCATTATCCCGACACATAAAATGTTAGTCATGGATTATTTGGAAAACTTGATATAAGTATGATGATATTCTAAAAACTTCTTGAAGAAATGGTCATTCTCTTGGTTTCGTGTCCTGGATATGACCTTAAACTATATCCGATGGTGAGGCCCCAGCTTGTGGGCTTTGGGGAGTGTGGAGCCACGCTTTAATTGCCATTGCTCCCAGGTTCACTCTGGCCCAGAGTGGTAGTACTTGTTAGGGTCCCAACTATGGGTTAAATAGAAACCGACTTAAAAAAAAAAATATATATATATATATATATAATTCTATTAAAAATTTTTCTTCAAAATCACTGGATTCGGCATTAAATAACCTGAAAAGGGTTGATATGCCATAAAACAAACAAACCAACCAACCAACCTTGGTTTCATTTTAGTAGGAGGACATGTCTCTACTGGTTGATTCTTTGGATCAATCAGGTGGCAAGAACCTCAGAAAATAAGCAAAATGAAAGAGCTGACTTTGTGTTTACACCAGTTTCTTCCGGTTGAAATGTGCACACTATAAAACAAATGGGTAATGAACTGACAATTTAGAATGCTTAAGGCATGCCCCCCCCCACCCCAATAGAATCTTCAATTTTGACAAATAAGGATTTGTTTATTTATTTATTTATTTGCGGACTGTTATCATCTTCATAGATTTTTCATGACATTTCGGCCAACTATTCCTCTGGTCTTCATCAGGTGGTTAACTGCAACGGGATAGGAATGCTAAGTCTCTTAATTGTATCCCCAGTAATTACTGTCTTCCATAGTTGTTTTCGTCTCACCACGTTTTGGCTAACTAATTCTCTGGCTGGTTTTGGGTAAGATTGAAACCGCTATCTTCAGATACCTACAAAGGCCAGAGGAATAGTTGGCCGAAATGTCATGAAACGACAACTATGAAGATGAGGATAACAGTCTGCAAAAAAAAAAAAAAATGAATAAATATACAAATAAAATAAAAAAATAAAATATTCCAATAATAAAATAAGGATTTGTTTGTTTATTAAAAAATTTTGTTAAAAAAAAAAACGCAAAAAATGAATATTTATTATACCTCCACCTTTTCCCTATATTAAAATAGTTGTTATTTTAGATACATTATTCAGGCGGAGAAAGAGAAAGAAATTGGATACTACTGGCATTTTAACATCCATCTCACCTAACTTCTAATCGAATTATTATGCTAATCGATTCTCCTGCTTATTATACACGTTATTAATCCTTACCATTTTTATAGCTTATACCTTCTTTCCTTCACTGCAACCTGAATATGTGACATGATTTATCGAAAGAAAATCTTGGGAAAAGATTTACTAAAAACCAAAAAATTAAAATCAAATGAACCAGCTTTTATTAGTGATTTTTTAAAAAAATTCTTTCTTTCTGGTTTTTTGCTTCTGATATTTAACCATGTTTTTGACACCGCCTTGTTCTTGAAGGCCAAAGAACACCTACTGTTGCCTCCTTTTTTTGTTTCCTTGTATTTATTTTTTCTTAAAGAAAAAACGCTTTTCAGTTTTTGTGAACAATGTGTTTGTGCATCTGCATATATATATATATATATATATATATATATACACACACGAGTGATGTTCCAAAAGTAATGTTTCCTATTTTTTATTCTGCCTGAATGAATCGAAAAGAATTGCAAATTGCGTTATGAGAACTGAACATATGCATTCATAAAATGAAAGCTTTATCTCTGTGGCAGATATTTACTGTATGAGACTCTATGAAAGAAGCGCCTGTTGTCTCAGAAGCAGAGATGAGTCATTGACTTTCTCCATGCAGAAAAAATTTAAACCGATCGACATTCACCAGTATCTGTTAAACGTTTACAAATCTCATGCAGTTGGTGTCAGCAGAGCTAGGAACTTTTACTTTTGGAACGACGATCGTGTATATATATATATATATATATATATATATATATATATATACAATGGTCATTCCAAAAGTCAGGCCTTTTAGTTTTTTATTCAAAAACGGACCTGTTGAAGATCTACAAAAATGGGAGTGCTACCATTAAACTGAGCAACCTTTTGCGTTCCAGAATTTGTTTTTCTACATACATAGTTATCACCATTCTCAAAGCATTTTTGTCAGCCTCTTTTGATACCTTGATCATAAAAGTCCAGAGTGCACTTGTCACTCACATCCCTGTCGCCCTCTAAAATTGCCAAACCCATCTCCTAACTGTGCTAATATCAACTTTATCAGCTTCGTAAATGTTTAATAAATGTCAGTGAACATTGATTAGTTCAATTAATACTGCATAGAGAAATTCAATGACTCATCTATGCTTATAACACATATTCATATCAGAGTTGCTTTCTTAGCATCTTACACTGTCAATATCTGCAACAGAGATGAAACTTTCAGGTCATGAATGCATAGGTTCAGTCATCATAGCAATGCAATTTGCAATCTACTTCCTTTGATCCATTCAGGTGGAATAAAAATTAGGAGGTGTTACTTTTGGAACGTCCCTTATATATATATATATATATATATATATATATATATATATATATATAGTTTACACTTGCAGCCACTTTTTTTTTTTTTTGTCACCTTTACTGCCTACAAGTTATAATTTTTTTGAATAGGTGTAGTGTTTAGCCATTATAGTTTGTCTAAGATGTCTTTCATTTGGTTTTTCTTGTCGCTTTTTGTTTATATTAGTGCTTAAACATACTTGTTGGTCTTGTGCCTGACTAGATAGAATTTTAGATGGATGAAATCTGTTATAGTTGCCCGTTCATATGCTTCATTTTAGCAGCTTGAAACGCCACATCTTTTGATAAATTTATTCGAGAAATCTGAACTACTGTGAGAAAAAAATACTTGCCCTAAATTGTGATTCCACCAAATCCAAGTTCACTGTGTCTCCTTGATGAGGAAGTGGATAATCCGTTTCAATACAGAGGTGCTAGAAGATTACCGATTCCGGAGCGGGTATTCTGTTAGTTAATAATCAAATTCATTGATCAGAACAATTTTGCATGACTTATATGCCTTCTGTATGAAGATGCCTAAAAATAAGCCAAATTTCACAAGTAAAATCTCTGTCTTTGAACTACTCGTCTATAGAAGACAATATCACAGGACTCCTTCCCGGCTAACTATAACATGGTCGTTTTCAAGTCTAATGTGAACAAGTACTGATTGAGACCTCCTCTTAAATAACTGTTCTCTCATTAACCATTATCCTCCAGTTGTCTATGGCAGGGGTTTTCAACTAGAGTCCACAGACCACTGTAGGGGGTCCTAACCAATTTAAAAAATTAATACGGTTCCAGACTTGCTCCAGAAAATGACTTGTGTATATGTTTATAAGAAATATTGCCAAGAATTAAAAGTTTGTGCAGAGTCATGCAAACACATCTTTCTTCCTAAGTGTGTATTAAAAAAAAAAAAATCCTGTGTAATAAAATTATTTTGCAATTATAAATATTTTATTCCACCTGAATGGATCCGAGGGGATTGCAAATAATAAATAAAACTACTACTGTCTTCATTTACTGAAAAAATTAATTTTTTGATAAAACAAAATTTTATTTTGTTGCATTTTCCATCAGTATGGAATATTAATTTATTTGAATACTTATGTTGAAAGTAAGCTTAAAATCAGTTTTAATTGCATTAATGCAAATATTATGTATAAATTTCATAAGGAGTCCGTTCCTAAATCCATCCGTCCATCCATAGCCCTTGAGACCCTGGAGGCGCATAGATCATCTACAACTTTTTGTAGATGTTTTTGTAGCGAGGAGTTCTTTTTACAGGGTGAGGGTACTGGCCCCACGCCCAACCTTCCCAGAAGGTACATACAGTGCCTAGCCTTCCCAAATGGTCACCTATTTGGTACTAGCCAGGCTCAATGTTGCTTAACTTCGGTGATCTGGTGAGAAGTGGTGTGTCAACGTGATTGTGCCGTACATCCATTCTTAAAGGAAAACCTGAAATATAAAGGTGGTCCGCAAATAAAAAAAAGTTTGAAAATCCTTTGTCTATGGTGACTCTCCAGTTAAAAAAAAAAAAAAAAAAAACATATACAAAGAGTGTCTGAAAAGTAATTCCTCCTATTTTTTATTCCATTTTAATGGATCTGAGGGGATTGCAAAATGCAGTTATGATGACTAAACTAATGCATTCATTATCTAAAAATTTCATCTCTCTGTTGCAGATATTGACGGTGTTAGTCTCTAAGGTAGCAACTCCTGTCATGGATGTGCGTCAGAAGCATTGATAGATCATTGAATTCCTGGCAAAAGTGCATTAAGAATAGTGGTGGCTATGTAGAAAAATAAATTCTGAAGCACAAAAGGTCACATGTTTTAATGGTAACTCTCCCATCTTCATAGCTCTTCAACTTTTTGAGGTAAAAAAAAATAGGCTTTACTTTTCGAATGACTTTGTGTGTGCATATATATATCTACATTTATATATATATATATATATATATATATATACACACACACACACACACACACACAAGAATATATATTTAAAGAACTAATGAAGGATTCTTTAAATGGAGATGTATCAAGATGAATGAATTTATTTATACCTAGGCATTTCAAAGCCTAATGCTTCTTATCAGAAGAGGAGGAAGGAGCTTGGTTACAAATATAGCTAGATGTGACATCTAGCTTAGGGTACATTAGGAAGGAAATGTTAAAATACCTCATATAGAAAGGCGATAATAGAAGGATGATAGGGAAAGAAATCAAGATATTAAAGAACTGGGTTACAGAATAAGAGAAGTGTATATCTAGTTTAAGGTGCATTAGGAAAGAAATGTTTAAATACATGATATAGGAGGGAAATAATAGGAGGATAGGTAAGCGATCCGGGGGATTACTAATATTTGGAGGGGGTGTATACTTAGACTAACAGGGGTCTTAAAAGTTTTAAGTGAAGTTACCTTATAACACTGATGGATAAGACTAATGAAGCTGAAAATTGGTAAAGTAAAATGGGTGCATTAAAAAATAGTATCTTTTGGAAGGAAGATGGGGGGGGGAGAAATGAGGAAAATATAAGAATGATAGGATATCTAATCATAAATAAAATGGTGAAATGTCTACAGAAAGAGGGGGATGGTACTTTTTATACCTAGGCATTTTCAAGCCTAATGCTTCTCATCAGAAGAGCATTTATAATACTCTGTCTGATTGATGTTTATTCCTTATTGAACTGACGAATAAATTCATATATTAAAATGTATTTCATCTGGTCTATTATTTTCTTTGGGTGTGTGTGTGAGTGTATATATATATATATATATATATATATGCTATTAAACCTTAAATAGAATCGTTATTTCAAATACGGTGTGAAATTTGAGACTTGCGCTTTAGAGGTCTTATGAAGAAATCTGAATTAAGGGAATCTTGCTTGATTTGTGTCTGATGACAACTTAAATTTGATTGTATTTCGGCAATAACACATTAAATGTTGTCTTCTAAGTAGTCTATTGTGTCTGGTTTATTAGCATAGACATGTGACTTTACATATCCCTAAAGAAAATAATCTAACATGAACATGGTGACTAGTTGATTTTAGCAGCTTGAAACACTGCACACGCATTTTGTTAAACTATTTGTTCATCAAATTTTTCTGTCAGTAAATTGTTTGTATAGCACATTGTGTGTGTCCTGCGACAACTACTGAATGAATTGCCAAACAAAGCTAAACTCAAAATAACCAATAGTTGCCAAATTTGCAATTCAAAGAAAATAGTTGTTTATTTAAAGTTCTCCGTATCTAAAACAAAAACCCCATATATATATATATATATATATATATATATATATATATATATATATGTGGGCTTGGTACGTTTCGGCATAGCCAATTTGGCATCGCCGTTTTGGCCTGGCTGATCTTGCATAGCCAAATCAGAATCAAATTAGCGCTCTGTCGTTATAGTCAGATTTTTTTTTTTTTGTTTTTTTTTTAGATTTTTAAAATTAATTCAGTAAACGAAGATATTTTTTCTTTGAATAAAATTGACATAAAAATTATTTGATTTATTATTTAAAACACAACACAAAAACAAACAACACTCAGTTGTCAACGAGATTATATGTTCATATTGTTTTTCTTAATAAAATATATAAAAATATAAAATATTTAAAGTTTTTAATCTTTAAAAAATTATAAAATAATTCACCAAAAGCTTTTGCAAAAACATGATTTTTCCTTAAAAAAAAGAAAGTTAAATTGATGTAAACATTGAAAAGTTTGAATTATTAAAAGAAAAAAATTAATTAAAAAAAAAAATAAATAAAATATAAGATACTTATGCACTTAGGTTACTCTGCTGAAACAACATTATTTAGAAAGCCATTCTTAACATGGGGAGGGGGAGAATGTTTTATAACTATTCTGTACTTTCACCTAACAATTTAATAAAAAAGATACCGTGAAACTTCAATTTAACTTGAAAGTACTATTTAAAGAATAGCATGGTAACAGAAGTGCTTGAGCACCATTTTTTTTTTTTTTTTTTTTAATTAAGAAAAATAATATGAAAATATAATCTTGTTGACGACTGAGTGGGTACCCGGCGTTGCCCGGGTGTTTGGAGGTGTGTGTGGAAACTTCGGGGGTGGGGTGGGGTGGGGGGTTAACAAAAAAAAAAGTAAGTATGAGTATCGAACCCGAACCCTTGAGGCAAAGTTGTAAATTAAAGTGTGAAAAAAAAAAAACGTGCGACGTTAACCATTGCCCCACCGTGACATGCTAACGGAAGCACGTTTGAATTTATTTAATTACTTGGATTTAGCAGGTGCTCGTTTTAATGAGTTAATGAGGTCAAGTTTGACTGTGGGATTTCATTTACTGCTGAACGCCCCCCCCCCCAAGATGTTATAGGAAAAAGACTAACCCACATGCGGCGAGCGACAAATGTTGAATATTTATCTTCCCGAAATCAAGCAAATTAAACAGGTGAGCTTTGTTGTTAACTGTGAGATATTACGATTTATATGTGATATAAAAAGTTTTAAAAAGTTGTGAAGCGAGTGACCGCTTCTCTGAAAAAAGCCTTTTGTAGACGCACAGAAAAAGCGAACACATATACATACATACATTTTCGCTTTTATATTTATAGATGGTTAATTTTTGTGCTTACACACTTATGTTACTGTGCTATTTTTTTAAAATAGTATTTTCAAGTTAAATTGAAGTTTCACAATATCTTTTTGTTAAATCAAGTACTGAATAGTTTTAAAACATCCTTCCCTCCCCATGTTAAGATTAGTTTTCTAAATTATTACCTTGAAAAATCCTCGAAAATATGGAAAATATCT